>NW_005054308.1:2100884-2103831 GCF_000277835.1 Geospiza fortis | reverse complement strand
TGTGAGAAATACATTTACCAAATATAGCTTAATTACCTGCACAGCATGAGACAAATCTGACACCAAACAGTGCCTCAGCTTTTCATCACTTCCTATTCCTTGCAAAACAAAGTCAGGGACGTAAGAGGAACAGTAGCCTCCTAGTAAGGATCTTCCAAAATTGGCAATACTGGGCTGGACAGAGTTGACTTCAACTAATTTTGACCTGCAAGAAAGGCATATCAAAGAGATGTACAACAGTAAACAGCAAATTCACCTTACATAGGATGCATTTCTACTTTTTTCGTATCTCTTCTAACTTGAAGTCAAGCACTTCTTAAAAAGTTTACAGTCAACTTTTGCAGTCAGCTTGTCATGGAAGCAGAGAATACAAGCCAAGATCACAATACACCATTAGTATTTTTTTCCAGACAACTGATCTCTCAATATTCCTCAACAACCAGCAAGCATAAGAGATACTTTTCCAACCCCTGATGCCAAGTTAGGCTACAGTGCCTCCAAATACGTGACATGAGAAGAGGCTCCATCTTTTTAGGCTCTGTTAGTGCTGAACAGTACTTACCCAGGGAAGGGAATCTCATATTCCTCTGCCCAGTCTTCTTGCTCTCCTCCATAATAGTTACTGCCCAGTCTAGTTAGATCATGGCCTGTATCCTCACTCTCGCTGTCACCCAGGGCACTGTCTGAACTCTCATTTCTTGGAATGTCCCAATCAATTCCTGGGGCTACTTTTTTCTCTACGTTTTCCCTGTCCCCATGGGGGACGCGAATAGAGATTTTCTCTCTTTGGTCCTGCTCATTAAAGCAGTTTTTGTAGGTCTCTTGTCGAACAGAGTCCATAAATTTACAAAATTCACTAGGTGGTTTGCAAGCCTTTGTACAGAGCTTTTTAGAAAATTCTAAACTACTGTTGTGAGCAAGAAGGTTCGCAGCTGCTTGCCCTGGAATATCATCAGTAGTCTGGGTTTCAACTGAACTGTCATCAGTGAAATATTCATCAAACAGACTCATGCTCTCAGCACTGTATGGGTTTGAGTTCCAGCTCTGATGCTCACTAGCAACTTGAGGAAAGGGTTCAGCTGTCCCACAGTCTCTATTTTGGTCCTCAACAGTTTGTTTAGCTTCACAGTTCTGATCAGCAGACACTCCTGCCTCCGCTGCTGGCGGGCTGTGATGCCTGGCAATTTGTTCCACTACTGCCTGACTTCTCAGTTCAATGTCTGAGTCAGGTGACATGGAATCTCCGATGAGGAAAGTCACCTTTGTCTGAGCCTCGGCAGCGCTGCAGGGGAACGTGTCCATGAAGAGCTTATCAGGTGGCTTCTTCTCCACAGCAATACCAGGTGTCCTTGTGCTCCCTCCTGCTTGGCTGCCCGCCTCCAGAGCATCCTCACTCCTCCACGTGCTGCCTACTGGCTCCAAACAAGATTCTGTCCCCACACATTTCTCGGGTGAAGATGACCCTGTGCACACCACAGTCTCCAGTTTGGTATCCAGGCAGGGCCTTGGTTGTGTCACATCCACAGCATCTTCCTGGCCATCCTCAGGAACGATGGTTCTGTTCTCATCTGAAGAAGACTCCAGCTCTACCTTAGGAGTGCTTTGCATGTCTTCTCTCTCTTGCTGTGCAACACTCTCTATGTTCTGTGCGAGGGAAACGGGACATTTGCAGTATTTACAGCTGCAGTTGGGAGCTCTCATCTCTTCAGACTCAGTGGGGAGCAAGTTGCCCCTGTTCTTGTGCATCGTGACAAGCACGTACTCAGACTCTTCCACTTCTCCTTTCTCCAGCGTGGTAGTGATAACAGTGCCAGGCATGACAATGGCCTCATCTTCCCCATTTTCCAGAAGGTGTGTCTCTTGAAGTTCAGAGCATCTGATGAAGTAAGTGAGGAAATAAAGCAACCTCTGGACCAGGTCATGTCTTTTGCCAACCACGACTGTTTTCGCTAATCTCACAGGTGATCCAATGGCCCCATACAGGTCACCTAGGACAGGAAATTAAACACACAATTATTTGGCATCTTTGCAATTTATTCTTCTAACAGTCAGCTGTTGGGCTGGTTTTCAAAGACCAGGTCTATAAGAGAGAAATACTAAAGGAGTAGAGATAAAACAGCTATGCTGTATTTTGTTTTCAGTACGGGAATCCCAAAGATGCTGTTGGTATGATTTGTAAGGTGAGCCACTGGTCAGGGGGACATCTGATCTCACACATCAGGGAGCATTCACACCACCTCACTCCAGCTTTGGAGGCCCATCTCCTGGGACCCTGATACAGCCATGGGACAGAGGAGGCATCTGTGCCAAATTACCTTGGAGAGTCTGGAAAGTGGCCTGGACTTTTACCCACAAAAGAAAGCTGTAAAAAGAAACAAAACCTATGCCAGGATGAGGACAAAAAGTGACCATGACAGGTGCATGGCTGAAGCCAACCTCCTTCTCTTGCCCTCCTTGAGTTCTGCTATGGGTTGGATGGAGTGTTCTGGCTGTACCTGAGTCACCTGGGCAAGTGCCTGTGTGCTCTGGAGGTATTAGGGCACTGCATGACTGCAGGGCTGAGGGGACAAGGACTCCTCTTGAAAGCCACCCTCACCACCTCCCTCAAGCCACATGAGGCCTGAAATCAAGTTTTCTTGCCAACACCCTGGCCATTCCTACCTGTCCAATAATAGGACAACCTCACAAAACCTTCCTTACCTTCCCTAATGAAATCCTATGACTGAGTTTGTGTGCAGAGCAGGACAATCTAACCCCCCCTGCTCTTCTCTACTGGGCAATTATCAGACAGCGTGACCAGCTACAGCACTGACTGGGCTCTGAGACCTTCCCTGGGGCTTGCCAAGCTTTGACTTCCTGTTCTGCTTCACTCTGTTGTATTAGAAGTATGTTCACTTCTGATCAAAAGATGAATTTTCTTCATTTTCTCCTTCCAGAATGAGGTTTA
>NW_005054308.1:2065440-2100874 GCF_000277835.1 Geospiza fortis | reverse complement strand
AGGAGGAGCAGGACCAGAGGAGACCTGGAATCCTCCACCAGCACCAGAGCAGGGGACCCTAAGGGACCTAACACAGAGCACTAAACAGGGCTTTACTTTTTGACTAACATTTTTTAATGGATAATGCCTTAAACTTAGAGCATACAAAAAACCACAGTGACCACCTCTAAGCTTGAAACACACTTTTGTCTCATTTTGTATTGAAAATAAATAACCTGGGAGGGGAGTAAGCAGCACCACAAACACCGCCTCATGCACTCCCAAGTCTGTAAAGCTGCTGGGGGTTCAGAGGTATTTGCCACCTACCAAGCTGAGCCCACAGTGGGTTGTAGGGATGAGTTTTGGCCAGCATGTCCACACTCTGGGAAGAATGCTTCTCCAGGAAGATTCTTATTGGTGGCTGGCCATTGGGCATGACAGTGGGGACCCAGGCCAGGTGGTTGGTCAGCACTGCAGTCAGCAAAGCTGGTAAAAACCTGAAAGCAAAATGTTCAACATGTTTTTTTCTTTTTCCAGATATACACTCAAGACGTTAAACTGACAGCAGCTCTAGTCTATATGGATGAAGGATTAAAGAAATAGCCTGATAAATCAGCAGAGATCATCCCTTCAGTCTTGGTTCCTTGGGGAGAGAAAGGGTGGCTGGACCCTCCCTCCCACCCTGGCAAAGCTCTTTTTTAGAACACACATTTAAAGTAAAATGAAATATTTTAACTTTGTGGCATCTCACTTACTCTGTTTGGCAATAATTATAAGCCTTCCTATTTTGCAAGTTTTACGTTGTAAAACATCTCAAAACCAATTTATTTCACTCACTCTAAGAAAGCAGTGGCACTGTGTGGCCCCTGTACTCCAAGGAGATCCCAAACCCCTTGTGACTGTGGATGAGAAGGAAGACTATTGCCACCAAACCTGTTAAACAGCTGGGTGCTGTGTTCTTTCACCTAACTATTGTGCAATTTTGGCCCACATGGCTGCTCCTTTTCAAAAATAACCCCCACAAAGTTCTGTGCTCAGCCAGAGAAGCTGTGTTCTTAGGCTGGCAAAACAGTTTTCACTGGCTAAGCAATTGAGGTGAAAAAACTTCCTGAAAAACATTAACTATCTGATTTACTGCAATGATAGAGCAAGGTTTCTGCTCTGTGGAGTTTTCCCAGTTGGTTTTCCTGGCAGGAGCTTGGCCCAGGAGGCTTCTTACAGCTCCACACACCAACACATGGTGCTGTTGGCCACAGTGGCTCATGTGTGGGGAGGAAAAGAGCCAAATGTCTCAAAATAGTGTTATTTGAATAATTTACAAGCATCAGGAACCCTACAGCTTCCATGCAGCCACACTAGAGACAGCCAAAGGAGGAGAGGAGATTTAAAACTAGATTGGGAAGGATAAAGGGCTTAATTTTTCTCTGGTTTCCATCACTTAAAATCTTATTATATTTAAAATAAAGAAAACAAACCCAAATAAATGACTATTTAAATGTAACCAACATGTACAGAACTCAGCATGGCAGGGATCAAAGGAGACAACCCCAGCAAAGACATCCACTGAAGCAGGAACTGACCTTTAGAAAATACATCTGCACCCCTCGCAACTCCCTGTGGTTTCTCCCATTGCCCTGGGGCAGGAGCAGGCAGAGCACAGTGACCACTGTCACCTTCCCCTCAGGGGACAGAAGAGATGACAAAGGTGGTGGCAGAGCTGGAGGGTGGGAGCAGCAGCCTCTTCCCACCCTGCAGGGAGCAGTGCCCCTGACCAAATATCTGATCTGCTGGTGACACCCCTACCCAAACTAGGTTTGTGCTCTTTTTAGGACTTTAATGGAGATAAACCCTTTAAAAACTTCCCCTGCTCATGCCCTGAAGAAAGGGGCTAAAGTATTGACAAAAGAGTAAATTTATCAGACTTTCCCAGTTTATCAGGAACTTTCTTTCTTTCTTTCTCAGTTTTCAACATCTGCTCACAGCTGGGGCCTGAGGCCAGAGAGGTGAGTGAGCACTAAAGAGCACAGCAGTTCTTTAGTGGCATTTTAAAATGATATTTAAGGTTTGTGGTCTGACAGTATTACAGACACAGCTCTTCCTGAATGTATAATCCTGCTCATCACATGATAACTGATTCTGAAAGATAAATTAATGCATTTTGTAAGGTATCTTCACTCCTTTCCAGACATCCACACACATCACACACTTCCTATGGACATGTTTCAGATGTTCAGCCTCTATCAAGATTTAGAGGATTGTGAGGAAGCAGGAATTTAATGAGATAATTTGTTATTTGTTTCAAAAAGAAGGTATTTATGGATGGCCTTTTGATTCTTTGATTATCAGGATTTTAACAACTGATTTAAAAATTGGTTTGAAATAAAAAGGCACCATCACATATGTAATTTAGAAACTAAAATCCACCATACTGATTTTTAGAAGCATTTTCCATCAAGAAAGTGAACTCCTTCATGAAGCGATGGCACAGCTGGTTCTTCTCTGGTGTCCCTGACATCATGGTGAGCCAGACAGGCTCCCCAATCCGTGGCATCGTGTAGAGATTGCAAATAGTTGTTCTAGAAAACAAAACAAAAAAATCCAGGAGGTTAAAGAAAAAAACCAAACAAAAAACCCAAGCAAAAAACCCAACAGCCCCCAAAAAACCAAGCCAAACAAAAAACTCCAAACAACAACACAAACAAAAAGTAGAAATCCCAGCTTAAAAGAATTCTGTGCAACATTTAATCCAGCTCTCATTTCTATCAGAAACAAAATTTTCTCAGCAACCATTACCCAAACCATGTTGTTCATTAAATAGCACAAATTCACCCTTTACCTCAGAGAGCTGAACCTCACAGGTTCCTCCTGCATCCACCTGACCTGATCCCAAACACAGCAACATGCCCTGGCACAAGTCAAGAGCTGCCCTGCTCTGAATGAAGAAGGAAGAGATAATTTCTTCTTATCTCCCTACTTGTTCTTAATTTCATTTAAAACAAACTTCTGCTTTATTTATGACTAGGACAAGATTGTATATATCTGACTTATAAATATACCTTAACTTCCTCCTTGCTTTAAAAACTTGGTGAATCTCCAGGCCAAACCTATATGAAGTGTGGGTGTGTAGAGCAGGGAACCAGTTCACATCTTTAGCTTTAAATAGAGATGATGACAGTAAAGGCACCCTGTGGCTGTACCTATTACACACTCACCACATCCTTTTTGACTCTACAGAGGACAGTAAATGTACAATTAAAAATTTGCTCTGCAGTAAAATACCAGATTAAAATCCCTCAGATTATTGTTAAACTCCTCTAAAATATAATAAACAAGTTATAGTTTAAAGTACAAAGCCTACATTATGACACTATGGGAAGCTGTCTTTCTAACACAGTAAACATGTAACCCTGAAAAAGCCCAAAAGGACATGGGAAATGACTGATCAATTCAGGTTTCTCCTTGCCTAATGCACTACTTTTTCTAGGCAAAGTATTTTTGTTTTAAAAGGCAAAGATACACATTACCCCATTATCCCTAGCACCACCCCTGATTTATAAAGATCTTATATCTTCTTTTTTATAGCTATAAAAACTTCTGAATTTCTGTTATATCTTCTATATCTTCTCTGGATATCGTGGTCTCAGAATTTACAGACACTTCCAGCAGCAAAGCTGTGCAGAGCAGGCAGGCAAACACACTGGAGCAGCAGCTGCCAGATCTTCCATGGTTTAGTGTTTAAAGAGAAACTCCCAGGAAGTGAGAGCTGCACGTCAGCAGCAGCAGCAGCTCAGCACATCCCAGCCTGGGGACGAGGGAGGCACCCCCAGCTCCTGGGCACAGAAGCAGCTGGGTGGTGACCCCAGAGCTGCTCCCCAAAGGGCAGCAAAGGTGACTGAGGTCACCAGGGCTGCTCCTGAAGGAAGAAGGTGAGGGGGCAGTGGCTTTTTGTGCTTTACTTTCCCTAACAATTTTCATCAAATACAAAATCCATTCTTTGTGTTCACAACAGCCAAAATCAACCCTGTCTTCTTCAAAGGTTACACCTTCAAATCCTCCACTGCCAGAAGCATGATGAGAGCACCACTAAAGAGTCGGTGTGCTGGAGAGGGGGACAGCTGAGTTACCTCTGCACTCCCCAGCCCCCAGAGGCTCTGCTGGGTCACTTTGGAGCAGCCTCAGCAGCTGCTCCACGTTACCTCTGCTGCTGGTCCTGTCCTGGCAGGAAAGCCCAGCCTGAGCACAAGTCCTGCTGCCCAGACAGGAGTGGGGCACACAGCCAGGGACACCAGCCCTGCCTCTGGGGCACCAGAGGGTCTCCAGCAGCACAATCTTGGGGTACTGGGACTTCATTCCTCTGCAGGGGTAACCTGGGACTGGGGGGGTTTAATAGGAGAAAGCTTTCTGTCCACAGCCCATTAACTGGAGCAGATGTTAAAGATGCCAAAAAAAAAAAGAAACCTCAAGTCCAGGGATCTCAAGGAGTTTAAAAGCTCAAAACAAGTATGAAAGCTTACACCCCCCAGACACAGCTGACCTGAGAGGCTGAAGATAAACAGCACAACTTAACGTAAAACACAGCTTATTTCTCCATCCTATGCAAACTAACCCAAGCCAAGCCTCTTGCAGCTCGGCTGTTTTGAAAAAAGAAACTACTTCTACACTAAAACCAACATATTAAAATACTTGTTTTCGTTGAAAGGATAGCCTGAGTCTTGTGACTCGTTATTTACTATTCTGGTAACCCTGGCTGCATCTGCAGCTGATAGTGTTTCCTCCGAGCCAGATCAGATTGCCCTGGCCCCTGGCCAGCAGGCATGTGACTGCAGCACAGGGAACCCTCCAGCCAGCCAAGGCAGCAATGGCACACAGACCAAGGGCAAGGATTAACTGCTTCCCAGCTCTTCAAACACCCAGGGAAGCTCTCCTGCCAGACAGCAAAGGGCAAAAACGAAAACAAAACAAAAAAAAACGACACGAAGAAACCCTCCTCAAACACTACGGGGAAGTTAACAGGATTTTAAAAATAACAATCATTAAAAACTCACTTGGCCACTCTCCTCCTGGCCATCTGCAGCAGCACCCCCTCCCCTCCCTCCCCACACACACACCAGCATGTGAGGGAAAGCTCAGTTAATGAGAGACTCTGCTCTTTTGAGGGTTCCAGTACATTTAAATTGGTTTATATTTGGAAACACCTCTGGGAGGCTGAACTCCAGCCTGGAGCCTCCAGGCACCTTGGCCCCAGCAGTGGAGCATCGAGCAAGGGGCCAGAGAGCCCCTCAGGAAACACCTTCACATCTCACAGGGTTTGAGAGCCAGTGAAGCCCAGCCTGGCCAAGCAAAAAGGAAGCCCTGAGCCAAGCCCAGCCCAATTCCTCTGGGGTCTGCCTGCCCTGAGGGCACAGGTGGCACCAAGGTGAGCAGCCCTGCTCCCACAGACACCCCAGCACAGCTGTTCCACCCTCATCCACATAACACCCCCAACCATCCTGGGTTTCAGTACCAATTTTCAGAACCAATCCAAGACATCTTTCCCTGGTGCTGTACAAACCAAACGAGCCAGACAGCTCCTCATGGATGAACACAGCTCCTCATGGATGAAAGCATCCTGCTGCAGCCCTCTCTTCCCCAAGGAAAACACACTGACCCTCAGCACTGTGCCCCCAGAGCAGCTCTGCTGTTTAGGAGCCACAACATAATGGCAAAGAAAGAAAATAATCGGTGGTTTATAAAGCTTAATTCACATACATTTGTTTCCTATCCTCATTCCATCCTTCCAAAGATGATTTTTCCTTAAAAAGGAACAACAAACCAAAGGCAATCCCCACTGCAGGGAATGCAGGAGCGGGGCTCCCCCACTCAGTGCCCGTGCTGGCACCACTGAGCACACTCAGTTCACAGCAGCATAAGCTGCTTAAAAATTACTGGCAGAAAATGGGATCAAATCTGTCTGCCAGAGAGCAGAGAGGTGTTTCCCCGGGCCCTGCACTCAGGGTTTCCTTGCCAGCCAGCATTTGTGCCACACAGGTATTAGTCACATGCATAATCTGTGTTATCAATGTGCTGTGCTGGCCTCAGGGACTGGGGGAGCCAAAATGTTTATGCAAGTACAGTAGCTTATTTCCTAAGTCATGTGTCTGCACAGCTGACATCCATAGAGAGTTCTAAGCCTCTAAGTCAAGTGTTAATAGCTAAACCCATCAGTGCTTTAGAAAATTAAAAATTGCTGTAAAGTGACTAATGATGCAAAGGTAGGCCTGGAGCTGGGCACCAAACTGATGGCAAATTTATCAACAGCCTCCATTTGCAGAAGCAGCCTGGGCCTTTGAGAGAAGGCAGCTTTGTTTTCCAGCTTTGACCCAGCTCCCTTTTTGCAGGCAGTGGAGTGACCTACAGCCACAGCCCCTTCCCTGCAGAGGGGACTCTGGGGTGAGAGGCTTCCTTCCCTGATCAGCAGGGCAGCACATCCCCCATGCCCACTGATCTGAGGCTGTTCTGATCACCAGATGAGTGCACACCAGCTACTCTTGAGCACCTCTGAAAATCTGGGAGGGTTTAAAGAAAAACAAACAAAAAATATTCTCCTTAAAACAACAAGACTGCAATGAGTTAAACCAGCAACAGGATTACATTTTAGAATCACCAGCCCACTGAAGTCAGCACCCTTCTTCCCTCCAGCACAATTTGCTAAGAGGACAGGAATCAACACAAGTCTCAGGTTCACCAAAGGACTCGTCTCCTGACTTCCCCGTGACTTCAGTGGGAAAGCAGACACCTAAAGAGATAATAGTGTCCTAAATGGGTTTGCTGAACCTGTGCCAAAGCATCTTTGCATCCAGCCTTTGGTATTTAAATATACCTCTCTTTTCTTACCAGACACATCCTGCATTGCTTTGAAAAGCAAGGGGGTCTTGCATGTCACAGAAATGAGGATGACATGCATGTCACACATGTCACAGGGGCACAAGGACCCTGCCCAGACTGGGGGCACCAGCTGTTGCCCACCTCTGAATGCAATCCCTTAAAAAACCCCAGCAAAACCCAAAATTGCCAAAGGCTGCTGCCCCAGGAAATTCATTTCTATGAAATTAAATTGGATTTAATTAACTTCATTGCACTATTAAAGAGTAATATTTATATCACCATGGAAACCTCTGCATAGAACTGGTGGTTCAGCTCCAAGTGCTGGTTATGCAATGGCCATGTCATGGGAATGATCCCAGCTCCTGGAGTGCACTGAGTCCCAGTCTGTGTCTGCTGGAACACTGCTTTCTTCCTCAGCCTGACCACAGCAGCCTTCCTCACCCCATCCCAGCTCAGCACTGCTGAGTGTCCCTTCAGGAGGAAAAGCCAGCACAGGGGATTTGGCCTGTGTTTTCAGGGGTTTTTTCCTGCTTTTGACTTGGGATAGGTGCCCCTCCCCTCCCTCTGGAACTGTTTAACTTGGAAGGACAAAGGAGAACGGGCAAAGTCCACTGTGTATATCTTGAGGGGGAATGTTTTGGGGGAAAGGTTTGGAAAACAGCTGGGGAGCTGGTGTTAACAGAGGGTGGGAAGGCACAGAAGTGGCTCAGGGAGAGACCTGGAAGAAGAGACGGGGCAGAGCTGTGGGAGGGGAGGAATCATTGTGGCTGCTCTGAGTTGCTGAACTTGTCTCAGGCCCCTGGGCTGGATCAGTGGCTGCCAGCAGTCATGAGCTCCCTCTGCTCCTTCTCTTGGCACAGCTTATCCCATCCACAGGCCCACGTGCTCCCTCTGTTCTGCTTTCTGTCCCTACAGGACATATCCCCTGCCCTTCCATGTGACTGCCTGGAGGTGAGCTTCTAAAAAAATTTAAAATACACTGTGCCTTCATCCTGCAGCACCACCCAATCCATGGCATTCAGGTAAGAAGTGGAATTGTGGAAAAATAAGTGAGCCCTCAGGATCCTTCTCTGTTCAGTAAAATACATCCTGATGTCAGAAATTTCTTTTTATAACATCAGAGAGCTGTCTTCAATAATGTCTCTAAAAAGCAGCTCTACAGTGGTTGTAAAAGGAAGCACCCTGCCACTCCCATCTGAGAGGAGATGAATCACTCCAAACAGATGGATTTCATCTTAACTCCCTCCCCATGACTTCAACTATGGAAAGAAAATACAGCTAAATGCCAGGGATGTGCTTATCTGTGTTACTTTGTATAATAACTGTCGAACAGAGAGGCTCTGCAGGTACCAATAGCCAGAGATTACAGCACTGCATGTGACTGTGGGAAAAGACAGCTCTTCTCTTCCTAACTGTTTTTCTGAAACACCTTTGGAGCACAGCTTAGAGAGGGGTGAGCTTTGCTCACACATCAGGACAATGCACACTAGAGGAAGATTTCCCTAACAGGGCTTTGCAATGCTTTTCCCCCTCTCAACAGGCCACAAAAGACCATTTAAGAGGTCTTTGGGAGCTTCCTTATCACCCAAAGCATAGAAAACCCTGAACATCTGTGTCCTGTTCACACACAACTGATGGACACACACACACTTGGAAAAATCCAAAACCTCAGACACATTAGGATGGCTTGGCATCACCAGTCCTTTGCTGTACTGACTTTTGCAGAAGACTTTAGACATTTTACGTTACTTATCCTGCACTAAGAAGATCCTTCTAAAACAGGCTCAGGCGCTTTTGAAGAAAGAGACAGAAAGGACAGGAGACATATGGCTCACCTGAACTCATTGAGGGCATCCACAATTCTGTTATACGCCAAACTCCGCTGGCTGGCATCAGCTGATCTCCGACTCATTTTCATGGCCTTGAAAACAATCATTAAACAGATAAGTAACACACAGCTACAGGAGCACAGAAAATGGAAAACCAAGTCATGTGCTTGACTTTATCTTTTGTTCAACTGGTAATGCAAATAATTCTTTTAAGTGATAAAGTGATGGTCCAAGTGCCAACTTTCCCATCTGAGGGAAGACAGGTAAGGCACATTTGCAGCTTCTGCCTCTTCTGTGCTTTTCACCATTCAAGGCATAAAAGTCAAAGTTTTAACTGCAGTGATGCAATTCCCACACCCAACATCAAGTTGATCCCACTTTTGTACCTAGCAACAGGAGTTAGAAATTAATCTGGCAGGGCTGGGAGAACATACACAAGTGCAAGAAGCAAAAGCAACTGTGTTTACCTGTTCTATTGCACTCTTCAGTTTGTTCATGTGACTCTCAAAAAGAGGGAAGTGTGAAAAAAAGAACTCGTTAAATTTGTTGTTTTCATCTTCATCTCTTGAGAGTGAAAAAATAACCCCAATTGCTATCTTTTTCTTCCTAACAATTCCTGGGTTTGGACCAGAGCTGTCATCTGACAAGTTGAAGCTTTCATCCATGGACCTTGGAGCAGGAATAAAAGGGAAAGTTAATGTAATCCACTGCTTAAAGTTGTACCGTGGTTTCCTGTGTGATTCAGTTCTTGAACATTTAACTTCAACAAATCCCTTTTGCTTGAATGTGTTGTCAAATCATCATCTTTGATAACAATCCCTTTGTGATTTTTTACAAACAACTGTTAATTGATTCTGCAATCACAAAACTCTGGAACCAGATTCAAAGTGTTCGTAGGATCAGAATATTGGTATTCTAGTTCTCTCCCATTCCTACTAAGACTTTGTGTTTTGAGTACAATTTTAGGGCTTCTTATCCTCAAAAAACTACAGCCTACAGATTTCCATGTAGCTGAAGGCTTTACCAGTTAGTGAAAAAACAACAAACGCCATGAGGCACACAGAGACTAAAAAAGTTCAGTCTGACTTACACCTCTGTAAATACCCCAGTGAAAGCATCAGCAAGAGCAGAGGCACATATGCAAGAGCAGAATCAGTGGTGTGTGGGCAGCAAGCAGCCCTGGCATGGCCAGCTCACCATCGGGGGAAGACGCCGTTCTCCAGGCTGGTGGTCTGGCTGCGCCGCCAGCGCCGCTGGTAGCTGCTGGCACAGCTCTTGTTGAACGAGGAGCCCGGAGATGGAAACGGGGTGATGAGCAGACTGCTGAGAGATGCTGCAACAACAAGAGGAATAAAAACCTCTCCAGAAAAAAAAGCATTCGGAATATAACACCAGCAACTAAACCAAGTCTCTCAAGAGATACCGATGTTGCTTCTCAAGTGCCTTCTCTTTTGCTTATCTATGTTTCTAATATAAAAATAACCAGTTTATAATGACATTAACAAGCCATGCAAGCATGACAAGGGTGGGACAGTCCTGCTGATTTACATAATAGGTAATGCACAGGATGCACCTTGCTCAGCAACCTGAGTATCAGGAAATAAATTCCTTGTGGAAAGGAGTAATGCTGATCACATCCTTTAACACCCTTTACAATCCTAGCCCAAGTGTTCAACATCCTGAATTTGGAGGGAGGAAAGGGGTGTTGTTGAGGCCAATTCATGTTTTTTAATTCATGTTTAATAAGAACACAGAATCACGGAATGATTTGGGTTGGAAGGGATCTGAAAGCTCATCTCATTCCATCCCCTGCCAGGGGCAGGGACACCTTTCACTAGACCAGGCTGCTCCAAGCCCCATCCAACCTGGCCTCCTGGATTTGGGAAGGAGATGACAGCAAGTACTGTTTAGAAATGCTGCAAGCTCATTTCAATATTAAATCTGCCTTGCTTATTTGCAGCTTGTTTAATAAAAGACACTGCTGTGAGGTTACTGTGAGGTGCCCAACACACACCCTCAACACCTGCACCACCTGGACCTGTACAGAGAGGTGTCATTAATGTCACAGAGCAAACCAGAACAATCCCATTTCAGCACTACTTCGCGATGTGCAGAGATCCCAAGACAAATGAATATTTTTGGAGTTTACAGGGTTAACACATGGAATTGCCATTACCAGATCTTGCTATACCGCTGTCTCTGTCCTCATTCTGCTCCCTCCCAGGCATATCCATAGGGTTGCTGTGAACTGTAAAACAAGGAATACCAATTAGCAGGGGAATGTACAGTTCCTTTCTTGTTTGCAGATCTCCATGTAATTAATGAAACAAAAACATGCTCATTAATTCAGATCAACAGCACTGCACAAGGCCATCACCAAGAAAGGCTGCTTAGCTGAACAAACCAAAACACTTACCTGAGAAGCCTGTATATGTTTTTCTACATACACCTATTTTAGTGCAAACTAAAAGCAGGACTTTGTTTCTGTCCATAGATAATTTTCAATAAAATTTTATTGTACCAAGAGGATGTTGGTCACATTTGTAGTATTCAATGTATAGGCAAAACCCACCAAGACTCAAAATAAACACAACTTCATTCCTATACCAGCTTTCTCAGGTATTAGATATGTAATTTTTAAAGGAATTTTGAATGCTGTCTTTAAGAAATTGATACTTTTAAGTTGTGAGCAGTGCATTGGTTGTTCAACTAAGCTGTAAGCTGTCCAGATTCACAATCTGCATGTAGACAAGATCAAAGGTGTGTCAGGTTCAACAGTCTTTAAATGTGATATTTTACAAATATTGTGTGAAATAAAGCTACTCAGCCATGGAAATAAGATCCACTAAAAGCAAGAAATGTCCATTTTGAATTAATCTAATTTAGCTCTAATTTTTACAGTTTGGTTGAAACCAATCCAGATCACAATAGCTTGACATCATTGTAAAATACGATCCCCATAAATATTAATTCCATATTTAAATATTTAAGTTTCCAAAACAAAACAACACAGACAATCCTAAAGAGGACTATTAAATGCCTGCTGTCCTTTGGGGATTTAAGGAATGTGTCCAGAAAGGTAAGGGAGCAAACACCACTGTCCATTTTTTTCTTTTTTTTTTCTTTTTTAAATATGAGATCTTATTTGCAGGGCTAAACTACAAATCCACAGAGTTTGTCACCCCAGCTAGACTAGCCCCACAGCACAGCACACAGCACACAGCAAACCTGCAAAGAAAGAGGCGCTCCGGATGAGGCGGAGCGGACCTTGCTCTGAGAATGCCCGCCTGGGGCTGCAAAGCTGGGAAAGACCTACATGGCAAAACGTAAAATACACATCAGAGAATGAGGTTAGTAAAGCAGAACAGTCCATAGGGAGGGGGCCAGGGCAGGGAAAGGTTTGAGCCAACATAAATGCAGAGTAACACAGGCAGGAGAACAGCTCTGAGGCTTGACCAGAATGCTGATGTGAGGGTGAGTCTCACAGCTGGGCTATACAGTATTTACACATTAAAATAATAGACCCAGCTTTCCAGTGTCTCCCATACAAGGATGGGGTTTCTCAAAAGGACTTTTTCTTTTTTTTATTTTAAGGTTGAAAAATGATTAATTTATGCAGGCTCAAAGCCTAACTTGACCACAAACAGGAGATTCATCACAGAGTATAATGTTTGTTTTAACATCCACACTGGTGGGGTGCCTGGGAACACTGCTTCTGAAGAGGAGGAGGAAGGGGGAGAAAGAAGGCAGGAATTCATCTTAGCAGAACCAACAGAAAATTATAGGCTCAAATAGTTCTGAGAATAGTCAGTACATAAGTTGAGTGAAATGATCACATAGAAAATGTTAGCAGTCTCAGTAGTGCATTTTAAAAGTAATACTGGATTATAGATATACCAGGGAAACTGTATTTACTGTACATAGAGCCAGAAAAAACATATAAGTATTTTTAAAGAGTTAATTGCCAGTCCCCCTCCTATATTTGAAGCCAATGCTCACTCAAAGTTTTCTGATTATACAAAACACAAAGGCTGCACCTCAAACCTCCCTTCCATACTCTCAGGCCTCCAGTCATTAAAGGGAACACATGACCAGGGCTGCTTTGTTGTTGTTTTTTTTTAACCAGCACATGTGAAAAAAGCACCTTGTAAACAGTTCCCAGCCAAAACACATAAACCCTCCTCCTGTCACAGGTGAGTCTCTGCTGCTGAGCACAGTTGTTGGAAATGCTGCAGTTACAGATTAACTCCTCTCCCTGCTTTACTTAGGGTTCCCTCTGTGCTCAAATGGGAACTGTAAACAAACACTGTTGAAAACTTGTGCAGCTCAATCACAAAGAAAATTTCAGCATCCTCTTCTTGCTGGCAACCTTGTGCCTCTTGCCACACACCCTTGCCCCGAGGTGCTGCTACCTCCTGCTCAGTTCTTGGGGCAGTCACCAGTCACCTCACAGCTGGACACAGGGGACAGGCGGCACTGGCTACACCTGAATCACTCCATGCCTAAGAGCAGCCTTATCTGAACTGGAACTTGCAGTTTAGATCACTCTAACACTACAGCAAACTTCTGCCAGGCACAAGCCACAGCAAAACCTAACAGTTGATGAAGGTGATCTCCTGTGTCTTAGATCAGGCACCACGTTCACTGCAAAAATCACAACTGAAGACTGAAAGGACTCTGGGAAATGAATGTGTAGGTTGTAAGGTTCTTACAACCTTAATTGGTTTCCCTTACAAATGGACTACTGTAAATTATTTTAATGAGGTATACAGCTCATGAGCTTGAGCAGCATTTAAGCCCATGCTTGGGCACAGTCTTGGCAAAGTCAATGTGAAGGAAAGCAGTAAACACCCCTAAGATCTAGAACCACATCAGAGTCAGAAACCCATTTAAGAGTATCACAGTCATCAAATATACCCCTTACTTCCAACCCTATAAAAGCATATTTCACACACAGCAATTTCCTGGAAAGCAATTGTGAAAATAAGCCCCTTATTCCACCTACAACAGACATTTGTTTGGAAAGTCAACAATCAAAATGAACAGAAAGGGGGGAGAGAGCCATGGATCAGGCTGCTACACTGGGCAACCAAGCACTGAAGTCCTGTCCTATCAGCTCTACTGTTCCAAGAGGAAAAGCCAAGACCTTTGTTATCTAATGTTCATGGAGCCTCCACCCACAGCCCCTCCAGGGAAGCTGAGAACTGAGGACACCAGATGGTTTCTCAAGACTGCTTAGCTGCCATGGTCAGCCAGAGGAGAGAACACAGAGATATTCTGTCTAATCTGATCCAAAGCTGCAGCTCAGCTGTGCAAGGTTAACTGAGACTCGTACAGGACACACAGCCACAAGTGCTCAGGTGGGCAGAGTACAGAGCAGAACAGGAATTATTAATGACAATAAAACCAGGGAACTGAGCCAGGCAGAATCAGTCCTGCCTGATCAGAGATATGCTCTTCAGGAATTTCTACAGAATGTTATTTTCCAACATTTTCTGTATTTGAACTTAAGTATATATAAATATTTCTATTATGTATTTTGTATACCCATATGCAGCTGTGTATACTGAATGACTGCTAATTCCCTGAACAGTCCAAGTTATTCTCCTCCAAGCTCCATCAGCATTAATCTTCTGTTACATCTTTAGCTTTTTAAAAATTTGATTCTATTTAAAAGATTTGCATGTTCTAGAATCTATATTTATTTAATTAAAGATATCAGCAAATAAAAGCTGTTTGCAATTACCTATATTCCCAAGAAGTCCATTCATAATTGTACTGTGGTCAGGCTTTAATGTATTGCTGTCTTGATTAATGAACTCAAGACTGTCCTGCAACCTATAACAAACATAAAACATATAACAAAACCAGTGATTTGCATTTCAGTAGAATAGAGATAGTTCATTATAGCCAAAATGGAACAGACAAGGTAAGAACACAGGCTTCTACTAGAAAAAGATTTCATAGCCTAAGGCGTGTCACTTAATAACAGAAAACAGATATTTTTGTAACATATTTTTATAATATTTTTGTATTTTGATATTTTTGTATTTTTCTTCATCTTGGACTGAATCCCCAAGTACCTTACAATATCAAGCTTCACCATATCAGCATGGAAGGAATAGTTCATTCATTCCCTTAGAGCCAGCTGAGGTGAAGACAACCGTGAGGGAAAGGTGAGGACACCACTGACAGGATGTAGCAAGGAGTTGTTTTTTTAGAGAAAGAATCTGGAGGGTCCAAAGAAAGTCCTGTGTGTCCTTCCATTCAGCTGTTTCTGTGCAATAGCTACAAAGGGCAGGGCACTCACGTGTTCAGGCTGCCGTAGATGCTGCTTCCCGTGCGAGCTGTGAACACCTTGCTGAGCATGAGCTGGGGAGGGGAGCTGGGGAAGAGGAGGGAGATGTCAGTCACAAACAGTGCCAAGACAGGCTTTGCCTTCCATTTCACAGCCCTCCAGATTTTATTGACCTTAACACGACATAACAGCCTTTTATTTCAAAAATGACATCAGACTGACTTTAAAGCAAACACAGAAATCCATTTTACTCCGCACTTGTGCCATTCAATTCACTGTTTATCAGCACTAAGGAGTGAGTCTTCTGAAAACACCTGCAGCAAAAACTTCATCTTACCGGATCTGATGAATTTTCAATGTGGAGCCCTTGTAGCTCATGGCCACAGAGCCAAACATCATCTCTCCAAGCATGTTGGCATCTGAGGAGCACCGAGAACCCTGCAAAAAATCAAACCCACCAACATTTGATTTTAAGCATTTTAGAGGCACATTTCTGCTAAGGCAACACACAAGAGAGAAAGTATTCCTTATTTAAAATAAAAATATGCAAAATATCTTGCTGGGACACAGTTGAACATGCAAAGTTGAACAGTTTAATCAAGATAATTCTAACAGAGAAAGTGATCTTCACACTGGCTGTGAGCTCAACCACTAAAACCATGCAACAAACCAAACCCACCTAGGTGAGAAGGAGCAGATTCCAACAGCACTGAGCCAGGGGACTGAACTTTTAAGAATGTGTTAACACACCTCACTGAATTAAGCCTAAATCTTGTTCCTGCCTGACAAGAAGAATCAGCAGTTCACTGGAGATGTTAGACTGTGCAATGAAGCCAAACTGGACCAATGTTTACTTGACAAAGACTGAATCATAACTTATCCATGGATGATATTTTATATGGGATGAATCTCTCCCTGGTGGTTCTGTGATGGCACCAGGAAAGAGCTGCAGCATCGCATTAGATGCCAGGCTAAAGTGGTGCAATTCCTGCTTCTCTGGTGGCAGGAGCTTGCTGTAAAGCACACAGGCTAAATACCAAAGAGCAAAGTCACTATGCTGCATCACTGGCTAGGGCAAATTCTGCAAACAAAACCCTAAAATTAAAAAATTACTCAGGGCAATCAACTGGAGACAACTGCTCTGCAGACAGACTTCTTATTGGTGTGTTTTCAATGACTGTGATTACTGTCCCTTTGTCCAGGGCTGTTTCACCTCCAGGCCAGCAGAGTGTAAGTGCTGGGTCTCCACTTGTGCCTTGCCCTGAATAATTTAAAATGTGGCGATCACTAACTAACAGAGCTCAGCCAGTTCTCAGATGAGGAGGTTTGGCACTGTGCAAAAGAGCAACACATTTCCTACAAAGTGTGTGATAGCATGTAATTACTCCATTCCTGGAGAAATCCTTCTAAAAGATCCCTTAAACCTCTCACAGAAACAACTCTGCTGGAAGATGCTCAGTGCATCTCCATATTCCTTATCCAAGCTCTGAACAACCAGAATCCTGAGTAACCATGTGTTCTACACAGGACTGAAGTACAGAATTGGCAGAATGGTTTGGGTTGGAAGGGACCTGGAAGCTCATCCAGTTCCACCCCCTGCCATGGGCAGGGACACCTCCCCCACTGTCCCCGGTTGCTCCAAGCCCAGTCCAACCTAGCCATGGACATTTCCAGGGGTAGGGCAGCCACAGCTTCCCTGGGCAACCTGTGCCAGTGTCAGACAGCGAGCCTGGAGCACAACCAAGGACAGGGTGTCCCCACCACAGACCCCTGCTGGCAGCAAGAACAGCTGTGAACATCCCACTCAGTGCTCCTGCTCACACCAGCCCACAGAACAAGGGCAGGAACAAGGAAATGCTCATCAGCCAAAAGGCAACACACTCACAACATTTCTCAATTTTTAGTTCTTTTCAAGCACTCTCAATTAAGCTGATGATACTTTTAACAGCCATGCTTTTAACCTCTGAAATCTATCCCTGCAAGGAGAGGGGATGACTGAAAGCAGAAACCACAACTGTAAAAATGAGGCTACAACTCCAAGGTTTGTAAGTGTTCAATGACAAGACAAAAGCTGATCATTAGCTGAGCCTCAGTGAAATTTCCATCTCTGCCTCCCAGGACATCCCACTGCTCAGGTGCACTGTAGGCAGTACTGGAAAAACTAGAATTTAAAACCAGTCAGTATGAATGAGCAGCTCCAAGGAAATCTCAGCATAGATGTTAATGACTCCAGGAAATAACAGGTTTGCCAGCATCACAAAATCCTGTCTTAAGAACACTGCAAATTATTTCAGCCTCATGCTATGATTGTTGTTTTTAAATCTGTTGCAGATCTCCAAATGAAGGACACAATTCTGATTAGATGTCCAGCCCTTGATGTGGGTTTTGATTTCAACTTTCTGCTGTTGTGAAAATATAATTCTAAAGCTCAGTAAAAATACTTTATCTTAAAGTATTGATTTTCTTTGTCAGACAGCCAAATTAGGGTGAAAATCAGCTGCTTTCAAATTTAATTATAGGGGTTTCCCTTTCCTCTGAAAGACAGACAAGCCCTGCTGAAGGCAGAGAGTGTGATAGGATGAGCCCATGGCCTGTTCAGTCTGGCATTTCCTCTACAATTAATAACAGTAATTTTACCATGCATAACCAAAGGCACATATTTTATGCATTTAATATAGAAACACTGTTACAGCTCAACTCTTTGGGCCTCTAATGCTGCAAAATACAGGTCACTCAAGACCAAAGCAGAGTACAACCAACTGGGGAAAGGGGTTAAATATTAAAACTCAAACAAAAAGTAGCCAAGGAGCATCTGGCAAAAAGGGCACAGCCTGGGGCACTGACAGCCTGGACACAAACCAACTCCTCAGGTCACAGTTTAGAGTTCCCATAAAAACTGATCATAAAATACCCACAAGTGTTTGTGATTGCACATTAGCATATTAGAAGTAGTAACATTTACATGATTTGGAAATTACATTTCTGAACATATTTACAGTTTTTAATACTCCCTTTACTGTGCATATTGTCCTGTCAATAACTAAGTATATCTGTACATTAAAAAGGCAATTAAGAAAATAAGTGTTAAATATGGGACATAATTACAAATACAGAACCCTGGAACAGATCCTATTTCACCTTGCAACTAAAATTGCTCACATATAATCAAAGTGTATTTAAACAAGAAAACATAAAGCAGTATTTTAAAAACCCCATAGTTTTATATTATTTGAACTTCCATTTTACAGCCTTACAAAAAACAAACAAGAGAATTTATAAATACTCCAGTAAGTAACCTCTGAGGCTACAGACACAGCAGTTAGAACATAGGAAATGCCAGGCTGAGTGAAGTCTGGACAAACTTACTCTGGCCCTTCTGCATACCCAATAATAAATTTTATTGCACATTAAAGAATTCTTGTATTTTTGTCTCTCTGTTCACTTGCTGGGGTAGCCTGGAAGGAGTCTGATGAATGCTGTAGATAGTTCACAATAAATATGCTGTGGAAGACCAACTTCAGCAGAAAGTGTGTGGCACAGTCCCACAGCCACTGAGATTTCAGTTCAACTCAGTAACATTTTGAGTGAGTGACACACATGAGGAAATGGCAACTTCAAAAGGAAAACTTTCCACAGCTTTAAAATACACCCTCTTGCCAAACACTAAAATTTATTTTCTTTAGTAGCATTGAGCATTGTTTGCAGAGAGCCTGCTCTGGAGCAGAGCCAGTTTCTGGGTAGTGGGGGGCATGGTTTTTCTTGGGCACACAGTGCACAAAGGAGGTTGCTTTGTGCTGGAAGGGAGCTGCTGACAGAAACATCTCTTCCTTTCATAACCACACTAAATGCCCTGCCAGGAAGGGAGGAACGGAAAACAGATCTTCAGCCACCTTACCCAAGCTGTGGAAAAGTGTGATGAGACAGAGAAAACAAGAATACACAGCTTGCCAAATATAGCAGGAGTTAACGTGACAGTAGGAAAGTCAGCACTGGAAGCTTCTTCACTTCTATCTATGGGAGATTAAGACATCAGTAGTATTGTACTCCAGAGCAGGTTGTGGAGATAGCAGCTTCCCTCAAACACACAATTACTTCATTACAAAGAGTGAAAAGGGCTTAGTTCTATTTTAGGGTGGCTTAATATAAAACACTTGTGATCTGTGGAAGGAGAGATGACAAAAATATATCCGTGTCAAATGACTCTAGCTACTCTCATGGCCAAAATCTCTTCTATAAAATGGAACTCAAGTGCACCAAATCCCTTCAAAAGCTGTTACACAGACTATCCCTACAGACAATGTGCTTCTCTGTTATTTCCCTGGCATTTGACAATGAAATAGACTACTTTATCTACACCAAGGTATTTGTGCCTAGTCTGATGACACCAAATGAGTGTTATCACCTGGGTCACAAATTGGAACAAATGCCCTGGAAAAATTGCTGCCATTCAAGACATCCCAAGAGAACCAGCTGGTTGGTTTTAGACTTGATAATACCCAAAGCTACAGTGTTAAACATTCCTGAGTCATACCCAAGGTCTTGGTTCTGACTGAAACCTGCTCTCCGGTGCCAGCCTCTCATTTCAAGTACTTTAAAACAGTCATGCCTCACCTGCTGTTAGCATTTGACATGTGTTATGGAAAAAAAAAAGAAGTGACTCACCTGGTATTTTGGGCATTGCTCTCTTGGATCAGAGAACGAGGAGGATGAATTGATTGAACTATCCAAGGAAGAAGAGCTGTCTCCTCCAGGTTTTAGCTGGCAACATTTCCCAAAAACTCTCACCTGAGCATCACTGCAGAGTTTCTGAAATAAAGACAACACATGTGACACACTCAGTCCCATGACCTGAAATCTTTGTTAGCATCACTGTATTTACCTAAGTAAGATATTTAACAGGTGAAAGGCTCATGCCCCAGGAAACAGGTAATAGAACATATAACCATATCTCTGCAGCCTGGCTGTCCAAAGGAAAGCTGAGCTCTCTTACTTCCAATTAGCCAGAAGCCAACAGGTCACTGCAACTCCATCTTCCTAAATAGACTTTTTTAGACCCAGGATTAGGAGAGAGGATGGTACCAAAGCATTTAAAGGAAGGATGGCAATGTCCACCTTATTCCCTATGCCTGCCAGAGTGGAGACGACACAGGAGTGTAAGCAGCAGCTCACCATTAATTCTCAAGCAAGAATAACACAGAATTCAGAAGATTCATGTTACAAGGGCAAGTGGAGAGAAAAGATCCTGTTTTTCACAGATCTCTCCCTAGCTGTGTCTAAGCCCCCTAGACTCTCTCAAGAGTGGCACAGAGGTGACACATTCCTTACATTTTCTGTATGAGGGAATTCTGAGGCTGAAAATGGACAATGCTGAAAAACACAGTGCTACAGAGAAGGCAAAAAAGATTTGCAAAATTATGGAGAATCAATCCAAAAGGTAAATTTTGATAGAGATTCAGACAGAAAGCAGAGCAGAGCAGAGAGTTTAGAGGGCCCCGATGGAGCTGGAATTGATGTACAGAATGGGCAGGATCTGTGTTCACTCTACACACAGAGAATTATCAATCCCTGGCATGGGAGATGCTTCACTACGTTTCATTCACTATTTAAAAGCATTCGTGATTTCCCTTGAGAATGCCAGCACCCCAAGCAGACTCAGCATCCACCAAGTTAATGCAGTTTACACAGCACTGGCATTGCCAACCCTCCTCACCTAAAGGTCTCAATGTATTTTTCACACACTCGTTACGCTTCAGCACACCCCCGTAAGGTTGGCATTATTTACATCTGCTGGTAGGCAGCACTAGGAGACAGAAATAGTCTACACTGCTCAGAATTCCACACTAACTCTGCCCTAAGACTTCCTTAATTACCATTTCCTACACAATCACCAAACCAGTAAGAGCAAGCTGAATGCAAACCCTGCTGAAAGGAAGGTTTTAGGACAGATGGGAACACAGAAGTGCTGTTATATGTCACAGCTTCATCTCTGGACTCACAGCTCTCTGCCACATGCTTCCCCTTCATACAAAAACATGGCCATGTCTCAACTTTTAAGGAAAAGGCATAAAGAAAAGTGTGAAATAGCCAAGGCACACACTAGTAACTCCACAACTGCTCAATAATCAGCAATAGCTGTTGGAAAAGATGACTGGCCTTACTGCTGTGGTGGGATGGGAGTCCCATGCTTCTGTCCTAGGTTGTCCAGGTTATTTTTTTGGGGACAGGTGACTTAAATTTGGCCCTAACTGTGGTTCAGCAAAGCAGCAGAAAATGGCCAGGACTATAAAGCCCCACGTGGCAGCCTTCACTGCTGCTCCCTTAGAGAGCTGCTGCCACAGAAAGCCTGAAGGAAAAATGTGCAGACGAATTAGCAACAGAGGGGAGGGAAGTGTTCACTTTCCCCCAGCCCTGTCAGCTTTCCTGACACACAGCAGCGTCCTCTCCTTTCCCCACAGTGGAGAGCTCACTGAAATCCTGCAATATGTAGATTTGCTAATGGCTACTGAGGATCTGTGGCTTGAGCACAGTGCACAATGGCTGGAACATGTGAACGATCATCATATGACTTCAGTAGGAGCTCGTGAACTAGAATTGCATTTTATCTCTGACACAAACAACAATGTCCTAGGCTAGGCAAGCATCATGTGATAAAACCACACACAATCCACAGGGTTACAGCAGCTTTTGCAGGCAAACCACATTTCAGCTTGCATTTTCCATCAGATGTTGAAAGTTCCTTCTAAAATGTTACAATTATAACTAAGCTTCCTTGAGACTGTAGAAATGCATTTACTGACTTTACAAGAGAAAATAAAATTCTGTGCATTAAAAAGAATAGGCTGAGTTTGCAAATCAATTACTTTTACGTAATTTCTTCTCATTGTCACTGCATTTTTCTGCACAGCAGCTTTTCCCAGATCCACTGGGTGGTCGGGTAACTTGCAGTAATAGTTGCCTAATTTAAATAGCAAACCAGGAAAATGGCTGTTTGGTCTTTGCAGTGGAGTTTAATGAACCAAAACTCCTGCAAGGAGTCTTTAAATGAGGTCAGAATCTTTCAGCTCCCACTTTTCAGAACCTTGTGAACAGTAAATCCCTCCTAAAATGCAGATCCCTGATGAATTTTGATGTTTGCTCTTTCACAAACTTAGCATGTGTTTATGAACTCCTTGGACAATGAAATCAAGTACTTGCAGTGACCCTTCCCTCTGCAATCTCTGACTTCAAATGTCAATGAAATTTTAGATGCTACAAATCTCAAGATATTATCCATCAAAGGAGTAGGATTGCTTGCATTCTCACATAATACTCCAAAGATATTCAAGCCAGGCTTCCAAAAATAAAAAAGTAACCTCATTATTTAAGAACTGTACAAGGGAATGTTTCAAAGCTGTGAATTTTCTTCCCCATTAGACAGAGTTGCATCAAATCCAGTCCCTGGGCAGGGTGGTGCTGGAGTGCTCTGAAATGCCCATTTTTGCTGGAGAGCAGAACATCTGCTGGAAGGATGCCTCTGCTCCTGGCTGCCACCCTGCTCTCCCTGCTGGGGTCACACTCTGTTCTCTCCCTGCCAGCTCACTGCAGATACCACCCAGCTCCAAAGACTTCTGGCAGTGCCCGTTCTGACATTAGAGGTCATCGTTTGCTGAAAGTCTTGGAGACCTAGCAGGTAGATCTGAAGAAAACTTAAAGTAAAATGTCTTTATAGGGTACAGGGTGCAAAGTCATTTTCTTCCTCAGTTCCTCTTCTGGAGTCTCTTTTCTCCACATCTGTCAGCAAAGCTTTTTAACTCTTTGACACAAACTCTATTCTCCTCAGCAAGTGGGAAAAACATGCCCAGTGCTGTGAATAGGAAGAGGAATTTCTGCTGGGCAGGCTTTGCTTTGGGGATAACAAGAAAGTTGAAAGGAGCCTGGTGTGTTGAACTAAATCAGAGTCTGTGTAGGTGTGTTAGGGCTGTGACTGAGTGACAGAAGGGAAAAGAAATGTCATCATATGCTTTACTCTTTTTTACCTCTCTGCAACAGCAGGTGCTCAAATACCACTGTGGTGGCAGTGATAGAGAAATCTCTATTTCCAAGCAAAGTTGCTACTCTTCAAGAGCTCTGTTCCTCATTTTCAAAACAGGCTTTCCAGAATAAAAAATATTTCCAAACAGATAAATTAATGGTTCTGCTGTATTAATATGAGTTGGCCTGTATGTGCAATGAAATGTATGTATCCACCCAACACATGGGAGTAGGCATGTGTTGAACAGGCACTCATTCCTCCCCTTCAAGTGCTCATGTAAAAATCCAGATTATCTTTCTTAAAATGCAGCTGGCAATGCTGCAATTTTCCTTTATTTCTAGAGTTGTTGAGTTCATCTATTACTCAGAGGTCAGTGAAAGAAATCAAGACAACCCTGTGCTTCCTTACTCCACTAGTATTTTTCCATGTCTGTTTAGAGAGAATAAGCTGAGCTAAGAAGGTGGGACTTGATCTTAGTGCTTACAGCTTTATCCATCTGCTCCACTCTGCTCAGACAGAGTCCAGAGTCTCCATTTCACACAACTCACCTAAAAGCAAAAGGCTCACTATCCAATTACTAATCCCTCAAAGCAATTTGCTGTTCAACATTTATCCAGTGCTGAAGTCTATCAGAACACGTGGCTAATCCTGGCTTGTTTCAAGCAGCATGCCATTTCTCTACTTTGGGATAAATATGACATTCAGAGTAAAAGAAATTGACACTGAAGGAGATCAAGTATCATATGACCTTTTAGTGAAATTATTCAAAGATAAAGACAACTAGTGGAAGAGGTGAACTTTCCATTCTCCAAACTGAACTTCACTATTGCACCTCTACATCTCAAATTCTGTACCCCAGGTCTCTCATTTCTTCAGAAAACCAAAACAAATGCTATTTCTGAAAACCTTCTTCTGCCTCTGGCTCCTGGCAACAAGTCTCTGCCCCTTCTCTGATTCCTTGTCTTTCCCCCTTTCCAACCACATGCCCAAACTCTAGATCTCTGCTCAGCACAGTGCAATTGGGTCCTTCCTTTTTTTCCTCCCTTCTCTTCCTCATGGTCCCTTGACACTCCTCCTTCCTCCCTGTTCTTCAAACTTTCCTCTAGGCTGATCTTCAAATTTAGGAAATCTTTAAGCTCTTACACGTCCCATCAGCACCTCTCCCCAGCCAGATCCCCAGTGTTAACCACTCTATTGTCATAAATCCCCACTGGACAAAACAGAAAGGAAAAAGAACATTAAAATGAGACAGTTAATCCCTGTCTCACTTTGCCTGCTCCAAGGGAAGCCATGATCCAAGGTTCCCCTTTTCAGCTTCTTCTTTACTTCACTCCCCACTCCTCCCTCCTGGCACCATTCCTGTGGCATCCTTATCCCAATCAATTACCAGCCCTTGGAGGCAAACTCCTCATCCTTCAGCTGGCCTTTGCACACTGGCAGTTATGGGGACATAATTCCTGCCCCACACAGTAAAACACAAGCCAGCCCTAGCACGAGCTGAGTATGGATGCAGTGTCAAGGTTGGGAAGCCAACCAAGCACAGGGAAAGGCAGAGTGAGGCTGACAGCCCAGCACTGCCTGGGCCACCTGGCTGCTGCACCTTAAGCAGGAAAAGGAGCTGCTTGTTGTGCTTATTTGAAATTCAAAGGAGGGCTGGTGCTACAGTTGTGGAGCACACCTGTGTTCACACACAGCTCCTGGCTCAGGCACTCAGTGTAGCGAAGGGCACAGGGAGGAGAGCAGGGCTGATGGCACCGGGGAGCAGAGAGCAGGAGAGGAGGCGTCAGAGCAAGAGGAGCAGATGAACACAGAACAGAGCCTACCAGCAGAAACCAGTCATAGGTTGTAACATTATCACCTGCACATCAAGTAACAGAGTCTCATTAGAAATGAGATACTTACTGCTATGAGGAACGAAAAAAATAACTCTAGAGAGGAGACAGCGGCTCAAACCCACAAGCTTGCCCACAGAAGTTCTTTGATGCCCAAAAATCCAGGGGATGTGGATGCTTGGGTGGGGACAGAGGCTGTTCAGTAAAGTCATCTGTAATGCCTCTTGCTCATAGCACGGGCTGCCCTGGTACAGTCACTGTGCAAATGGCTGTTCTGATGCATTTGCTCGTGACCTAGTGCCACAGGGCTGCAAGGGGCAGCCACTCTCCTTCTGGGATACCCTGGCAGAACTCACACACAATTTTCTGATGCTCAGGACACAGCAGCCTTTCCCCTCTGCTTCCAGAGCCCAGCTGATCAATAGCCCATCCCCTGGAAAGCTGGGGAAGGACCTCTCCTGCTTAGCACCAAAAAAGGTATAGGACTCACAAAGGGGATCTCTCTGCCTCCCACATGCGAAGTGCCCACAGCTGTCTGAGGCAGATCTGTGCCTGGCACAGCCTTGGGCCAACATTCCCGGTGTGGGGAATGGCCTCCAGCCCTCCTCCCTCACCAGGCTGCTGCTCAGCCTCCCTGGCACGTTTAACTCTAGCAAGGCTGGGGGAATCATCACTTCTCCTGAGCAATCAGAATATTGTAATGGCCACTGCAAACTCCTGACTGCCTTCAGTGTCCTGCTGTGCAAAACCCTCCCCAAATTCTTGTCTAATTAATATTTACCTTTACTGAAGACATGAAGAGGCTGAATTAATATCCAATGAAAACAAAAGGTCCTTATTTGTATTATAGCCACATTTCCCTCACAGGTAAGATGAACCTTAGTAATGCTTTACTAAGGAGAGCCCATCTTGGTGTAAGCACAAACTCAGCAGTTTTCACTGATCAAAAATCCAGAGCTTACTGTTTTATTTCTTGAAACATCTGTGTCTGCAAAGATTTTCTCGGATGCTCCCTAAATTTTATGACCACACCCTCCCTTACAGAATTCAAATGCCTGAGCCACATTCAACCTTGGCCCATCACACAACTTTTAACATATGCAGGGATTATACATATAAACCAGACCAAAATACATCTCACCTTGCAGGCATACAACTCTTAAATTATAATTGCTTTCATGTCTGATAAACAACAGAAAATGGGAACTGAAGAGCACAGCACCATACAGCAAAGTGAAACCCTCTTGATTTTCTGTGCTAGACTGCTTTGACTTGAACCAGAACACTCTGGCCACTGCCAGGCACTCTTCCAAATGTCTTCCCAGTGTTATTTGTAGATCCAGAGGTATAAGTCACATTAGAAAATAGGGGTGAGGGGGAAGAGATGCAGAAAGCCTTGCACAAAAAGTGGGGTGCTGAACAGATACCCTTTTCAGAACAAAGAGTGCCCAGCCCACACATGGCTGGCTGCAAAAGGGCAAAAGCGCCTTGGAATGTGCTTAGAGCCAAGATCTGGCTTTGTATAGGCAGGGTGTGTCTTTGCTAATGAAAATCATGATAAAGAGCAGAGAAAGGAACAATGCAATTCCTTGAAAATGGCCAGTACATCCTGCTCACTGCACAAACCCACACTGAGCTCACATCAAGCCCAGCTGAAGACTCTCCTGCATGTCTTTACCTGCAAACTTTTGTTTTATGAGGAAAGTTTTGCCTGACATGACATTATCTGAATGCTGCAGAAAGCAGATGCATGGCAAGCAAATGTTTCAACATATCCACTTTCAAAGAATCCTAATACTATGAAAAACAAATGTATAAAGTTCCTAGAGATGACTTCTGGGTATTTCAAATGCTCTGGAAAGAGTTTTCCTCGACTCATCTTATGTGGAGATGGTGACTACAGCTGTTTCCCTCCCCCTTAGCAAAGAAAAAGGGAACAGTAATATGGAACCTTATCAGCTCCATTATCAGCCATTTATCCTGTGGCTGTTGAGATGCCACAGTCAATGAGCTTTCTGAAGTAACCCAACACAATGAAGTTTGCAAGTTCAGTGGGCAAGTACACATCTATCTTAAAGAGGTTCTAGACTTTCAAGAAATTAATTTAAATCTGGCAAGAGGGTTTATACTCTAAGTTATTTTTATTAATGAAGTAATAGTGGTAAGTACAGCCAGCAATTCATACCAATAAACCACTTCTAAAGATCTCCTGTCTTTAAAAACCTGTTTTCCTGGCAAGAACATCAGGAAGAACAGGAACTAACACAACCATTCTTACAAGTTTAAATAAAAAAGAAAAATGCATTTTTAAACATTTTATGAAACTTGCTTTATGTCACAAATTTTATTTCACAAATTCTCTATAAAAACTAGGAAATTGGGATCTTGATTCATGGCTATAAAAGCACTGGAGTAAGCAATGGAGAAGCCTGGAAGTTTGTGCCTGGTAAGACACAGATTCCAGAGGTTTGGATACTGGACACAGCACTTGAGATCAGGGTTAAGAGCATCAGGCTGGGAACAGGCTGGAAGAGCTTGGAAAGCTGCATGAAAAATCTTGCTGTACTCCAATACCCAACAGGAAAACCAGGGCTTGGAAGTAATATGTTATTTTGTGTACTCCTGCTTACAGAAGGACCTCTATAAGTCCTATAGGTAAAAGCAGCTGGAATCATTAATTTCAATTAATTCACACCATGCTTTCTGCTTGCAGAGCTTAAAATGATTTGTGAATGTTTTTAGAAATGGTGAAAAGGAAGTTCAAAGCAGTGAAATAAGTTGTCTAGCCTCATACCACCACTTTCAGTAGCACTGTGGCCAGAAATTAATCTTCTGTCCAGAGCCCTTAGAAGGAAGTATCCTCATCTGACCACATCCATTTCAGTTTCAATTAATAGATTACCATGCCAATCATGCCAAAAGGAAAACCAGAGTTTTCAAGTAACTTTGTGTGAAAAAACTGTCAGCAAAGCATACAAACAGCAATTGATAAAAGTTAACCAAACAGGACACAACAGGATGCAGGGCTGGGGGGATGTTCTGATTAAGAATGCAGACCCCACCACGGCACAAAACTAGATTAATAAATCCCAGTTCAGGCCCTGTTTCAACCCCCAGCACTGCTTGCTGCAGTCCCAGGAAGAAATCCTTCTCACTGAAAGAGCAGAAAGTAGATAAATCCCAGAATAAAGAGATCCCTATAGTATTTAAAGCTGGTAAAAGTGAAACCACTGAAGCCTGAATAATTTGCAACTTAACAGGCATTTAAACATAGCCCTGCATATAACCAAGGTTTAAATGTCAATATGAATAAAACAGAATGTATGCAATTTATCAATTTGGCCATTTGAAAAAATACAACTATAAACATGTAAATTAGCAAAATACTCACCGACACTGAAACATCCTCTATTTTTCTTTTAGCACTGGAATCAAATAAGACATTCCGTCCTCTTCTCTCACAGTCCTGGTACACGATCAGTCGGATCTGACTTGGGTCAAACTCCGGCAAAGGCCAGCTTTAATTGAAAAAGAAAAGAGCAGAAGGATCAATTACCACAACTCTTTATTACACTGCTCTTTTTACATTCTCTGTATATACAACTTGATTAAAACAGAGTCCAGAAAATTCAAAGCCATTTCATCAAACCCTTTGATCCTGTAGCCAGAACTACGGCCTTTGTTTTCTTTTCTTTCCCCTACATGTGCCAAATTGCACTGTCATAAACTGCACCAATCCTCTACAAGTGCACAAAATGATGTGTGCAGCATTAATAGATCTTGTGCTCTGTCTTGTGATGTTTTCTTCAAGTTATCTAGAATCAACGTCATAGAACTTAGCTTTTGTGTTTAAAGACACAAAAAAACCCCAAGATGAATAATCACAGGGTGGTTTCAGAGAACCACCTGGCTCTCTCCACATAAGCCACTGTGACTCAAGGGCATGGTCAGCAAACCACACAAAGCAATCCTAACACACCTATTCCCAAACTGATTTCCAAGGGAAGGAGCTTTCCTGAAGCCTCAGAACCTTCCCTATATGCCAGTACCCCAGAGGAGGTCTCAAAGGGAGAACTTGCAGGGACCAGGTTTGGGAACCATTCCATAATCTTCTCTTTAAGGGTGCTTTGTAGCCACCATCTTAAATTTTCATTTTAAAAAGCCAGCCATCACTTTAAAGCCCAGCAAGCATTGTCATCAATTGGCTTGGGAATCCATTTTCACTGACACCATCTCAATTCTTGGAAGATACGAAACAAGATACCTGCTGTATCCATGAAACCACCAGGGATCATCTTTCAGCTAGTTTACAAGCCATTTCCTAGATCAAGTGAAATTCTGTCTTCCTTATTCTTGGCTTTTAGACAAGCAGTGTTAGCATGAACTTCAAGGAGCCAGAAACAAGGCACTGGAACTTTCCAGCCATTAAGGAAGGATACAGATTCCCAATTTGCACAAAGCTGAACATGCATTTCAGCAAAAAGACACCCATAACATGGGTTAAACCTGGTATGTTAGACTCCAAGACAGTAGTAAAATTTCCTCTCCCCTAACTCAGCACCCAAGGGGTTTCCTGCTCTGCACCCATTCTTTATGTGATCAACAAGTTCTGTAACAGCAGAAAATCCATTTGATCACCAAAGCCATCATCACCTACCAGAAGCTTTTAAGGATTTAAGGATGCTCCAGTACAGGTACACAAGTTTTACAACGTGTGTAGTCCCAATGAGGTGAAACTAAGCAGCAAGACATACAGTTACACACTCTCCTGAGATGGAATCTATTTCCTAATCTGCCCATCCGCACCATTTAGCAACAAGAGAGAAAAACAGAAGCTGCAGAGAAGATGGTGTGCAACAAATGTCCAAATCAACTTATTACAAGAAAGAAAACCTTGAGCAACTTGAGCTGAAATAACTTCATGTCTAGATTTGGGGGCAAGGAGCCACACACCCTCTCATTTGGGCACCTAAAGCCAAGTGTTACCTGCAGCATGAAATGCCCACACGAAGGGCAGACACCAAACTGAGCAAACTCTGCACCAAAACCCAAGCACAGTGACCAACTCAGAGCCAAGCTTCCCCTTACTGGATGCTCTCCTAATTAATCCCATCTTGCATTTCAGAAAATGTAAGAAAACAAAGCCCCTCGTTTGACACACGCCTGGGATGTTACCAACTGAGAGGCACAAAAAGCACTAGAGCTGGGGATGGTAACTGCTCAGAGCATGACTTTGGCTAGAAGTGAGGAGGAGCACTGGATAAACTGGCTTCCTGGAAGAATAACCTCCATATATTAAAGTGGAATCAGTGGAAGTCCAGAAACAAACATTTTTTCCAAATAGGCCACAGTAGTTCCTACAAAGAAACTGTGTGACAATAACAATAAATCGCTTGCCAGAAGGGTGCTATTGCTTGCTCCACCCCTGCAACGCGTTTGAATTTCCTTCACACTCAGACAAAAGCATTTCTTCCATTACCTAGTACTTTTGATATTTGACTTTGAAATTACTGGCAAAGAAGGCAGTAGCTGTTCCAGATCTTAGGAAAGTCTACTTATAAAAAGCTCCAAGAGCAGATTACACACTAAGAGGAGAGAAAGCTAAATATAAAACTCTTGCTGTATTCAGAAACATATTTGATGAAAGTAACAAGAGCTTGTTTACTTCTCAGCTTCTTCACATGACATTTCAACTTTCTCTAGACAAGCATTTAGTAGCTATTACCCATCATAATTTGTGATAATTCCAAAGAAGCGCTATCTCTGTTACATAATAGCATCCTTAAGCACATTTCAGCCTTGCAAAAACATTCCCTGGCAATAGCAGGCCACTTCCCAAACCAGAAGAGCCTTTCAGAGAGCTGGGGAAAAGTTCATTCAGACAGACAGTAAACAGAAGGCAGCCTGGCACCTCCAACTCACCCCCACCAGTGAGGGGGAAGCAGGACACAGAGCTTTGCTTTTGTTGTTAGCAGATTTAAAATACCGTTAAGCTTGATATCTGAATAGATTATCCCCAGAAACATAAAATTCCTGCATGCAAGAGGCATTCTCAAAACAAACATAACAGGGCAGCACTCCAGCGCTCCTCTTCAGCAGATGAAAACTGACCTAGATCTTCTGAATATAATTAGTTCTGTTTATAAATGGAAACTAACTTTGACATTTAACTGATGTTTTCTTGAGATTCCTACAGGAAAACCAGGAGACGTAGAATGAAATGTTCTAGCAATGATAATGAAAGGTGAGTCTCCATTTCCCACACTGTTCTGGAAATGACAGCTTCTTAATAAGGACTTTTTCCTGCATGAACTATCTGCCATTCTTTGATCTTTCTTTGAAACTTAGTAGATGTAAAGAAAAATCCCAAAATTAACCCAGTGAAAAAAAAACCCATAAGAACCACTACCCAGGAAACCCCAAATATCTTTCACCAGTAGAAGTGTTTGCAACTTTGCCACACAGTGCTGTGACCTCAGGCATGGAACAAAAGAAAAATTGGTGACAAACAAATTCCTTCTGAGCAGGACACTGCTCCTGTGGAGATCTCCACTAGACAAGTGGGGATTCCTCTAGAATGACATGCTCAAAAATACCTATATGGAGTGGAAATCTGTTGATGTATAAATGCTGTATGGGATGTTTTAGAAACAAAATCCAGCTCTCACACCATGACAGACTGGTTGAGGTTGGAAGGGTCTTCTGGAGGGCATCTGATCCACTGCCCCTGCACAGACACTCATGCAAGGACAGAGTGCAAAAGAAAAGTAATTATTTGGGAGAGAAAGGGAAAATCCCATATTATTAATGACGGAATTATTAGAAACTAGCAACAATGAGACCAAGATCTGAAAAATGATATTTTAATGCATATTCACACTTAAGCCCTACTGTTGTTCAGTTCTTCCCTTTTTTCATCCTTTCTGCTTTTCTGCCTTTTTTACCTTCAATCACAAGGAATATCACCTGTAGCTTACACTTACAAATCCATTTCATGCTTCCTGACACCTCTACTAGAGATTCACAGCAATTCAGAATTCCAACTGCTCACTAAGGATGAATTTTCTTGTGTTCCCGGAGTTTATTACCACCATCAATGTTTCTCAGCAAGAACTGAATGGCTGTAAATTGGTATTATTTCACTCTGTGCAAGTTTCAATAGATGACACAACAGACACAGAAATCCTTCATTACCACTCCAACAATACAGGATTTTCCCCTGTAACTGAATCCCAGTACATTCCTTCCTCCTCATTCCCACCCAGAACACGAACACCACTTCTTCATTACATTAAAGGTTTAGCTTAGTATTATCTTCCCTTCTGGCTGAGACTACTTTTAAAACTGTTTATATTAACATGGCTTAGATTCTATCTGGTTACTTTTTAATAAAAACAGATACTTAGATACTTTGGAAATCTTAAATTAAAGCAACTGAAGCAAAATGATCAAGATATTAAGCAAGTAGGAACTGGAAAAGAGTTTTCTAAAAAGTAAGGCTGCTCGAAACCAGAATAGGACTAAGCATGTAAAAAGTAAGTTGAAACTATCAGTCAAACTATTGTTTTCCTACATCATGTTACCCATAGTTATAAAAATTGCCTGGTGATGAATCACTTGGAACTATTTTTAAATGCATCTACGCAAATGATATTTATAGTTTATGCCAGCTTATCTGTTCTGCATGGTTTACATGTTAGCACCTTTTTAAAGGGTGACAGGAACAGCCCGGCGGAGCAGACGGGCCCACCTTGTCCCATGTTCCCCTCACAGGCTCTGGCAGAAGGAAACATCTTCCTTCACTGCTGCTAGGTGAGCATCAGAACAGAGGCACAGGGATTCCAGAGCTTATCTCCAGCACCTGCAGATGATTCTCCAGGTATTATCCTTGTTGCAGTGGTGCTTAGACCCAGCCAACTTGTACTACACAAGCCTTTGACAGAGGCTGCATCTGTCATGAAGAGCTAACACTGTAAATATGAGACTGTTCCACTGAGTGCACTGGGATTTCAGATTATCTCCACATTCCATGGAGATGTACATCCACATCAAGGCACACTCACCTGTACCCATACAGCCCAGTATACAGGATCCTGCAGTTACTTTGCTACAGAGAAGAGTGATCAAGGCCAGAAGGAAAATGGTCCTTGCCTAGTCCAACCATCCTATCATACTCCTCTCAGCCCTGAGATGCCTTTTCCCTCCTCCTGCCCAAACAGAATTCCCTTCTCCTGCCCAAATGCCTTGCAGATTTCTATTATCTGTTATTAGATTTTTTTCTTTTGGCTTTGAGAAGATACTACAAAAGTTCATTATATAGGATTGACAGGGAGGGTCTTCTACATACTTTAATACCTTCTTACTCCACTTCAGTAATTCACTTATCATTTGACCATTATTTCACAAAACAGCTGGACAGGCCATTCTGAAAGATCACAACTAATTTGGAAACATTGAAACATTTGGAAACAATGAAAACAGAACTGTAATGCGTATTAATGATGCTTGCAGCTTTGGAAGACCATCTCCTCTTAGAGGTATGGGTAGGTTATTTATTTCTTTAACAACATCACCTGAAACACAAAAGAACTTTCTCAGCATTCACAAGACAAGGATGATCCAGGCTGCATGGCTGATTTGCAAAGCTGGCATTTCAAGAGAGAGATTCCGTTTAAGTGCTGGTGACATAACACAACCGTAAGGCTGCAAGGAGGAAGAAAGTTCCCTAAAGTAGAGAAACTACAGGGCCTATACTTAGAAAAAATGTTGCAAGACATTTGTCTTTACAAGAGCTGAGGTCATGTCAGGGCTGTGTGACTGTGGTGGCGAGCACTTGCTGATTCTGCCCAGAGGAGCAGCACTGGTGCCTTGGCCAGGGCAGCAGGGAGCCCTCGGGGCTGGATTGCGAAGGAGCTCACCCAGCGCCCGGGGGACTCTGCCCTCTGCCTCGGTGACCTCAGCTGGGCTTCCACAGAAGTCACAGGACCTGGGTTCTGGGTAGCACGGAAGGATAGACAGATGGTGGATCATCTCAGGGACAAGCACCCTTGACTGCCTGCAGTGGTGACATGGGTGTATCCCATGGAAATAATGTTTCTTTAAAATACAAAGAAATAAATCAAAGCACCCTGCTTTTAATCTCTTGAAAGAGGGCGACATGTCCACAGGCACTGCAGCGCTGTGGAGGTCAGCTCCCTGCTCCAGCTCTAAGTCAGTCTCATTATTTACCAGCTTAGCAATCCTCACCTGGAATAGATGCACTTCTTGAGCTACAGGAAACTTGTACTGCTTATACTAAGTACATATTGTACACCAGGAACAAAGTACATCAGCCAGGTATTTCACAGGTATAACAAACTTGGACCTGAACTTCAACTGCCTGCCAAGCTCCTTGGCTCTGTCCAATTCTTTATCTGTATATAATGCTGACTTTAGTTTGTTTTCATTTTTTCTCCCTTCTAATGAGAGTCACTTGACTCTCATTAAGATACCTAATTTATACTCTGAAGTCTAATACATGAACCAGATCCTTTTCCATAAGCAAAAAGACATAACACTGACAGGTTAGGTGCACCCTAGTCAACACAATAATCATAATCTGGAGTGTTATACTGAAAATAAATTGGTGGGAAGATTTTGTCAAAGCTGTGTAATATGTTGAATAACTTTGCAATTCACATACCTTGTAGAATTTACAATCACTGTTAATAATTTCATAAAATATTTCTGGGACTACTTCACTTACGCCATTTCAGAAAGTACCTGTTCAGGTTTTAGCTGATTTAGGTACATGTATGCATGCAAAATGTATGCACATGCACACACAAATTTCATGCTCTCTTAAAATATGTTTTAATTAAAACCGCACACAAATGAGACACAGTTCCTTTCAGTTAAATTCACTAGCACTGAACAAAATTACATTATTCAAGCAGACCGCACTTCCCTTTGCAAAATTACAAGATAGAATCAATTCAGGCAAAAAAAAAAATCACGTCCTTTAGCATAAAATTATAGTAAGAATCATAAAAAAATAAGTCTCTAGAAGATTCACATCTCCGGAAAATAAGTATTTTCATCACAGGGAAAACAACAAGCTTTCAAATAATTAAAATTATCTCAAGATCTGTGCAGTGACCATACCTGGGAAGCATCTTTGTCCCCCGAGCAGCTCCACTTTTGAAAATCCCTATAAACTCCTGTTGTGCCTGGCTGCCAACTCAGGTTAATAATAGCAATGAGCCATATTCATCCAAAACCACAAGACTGTCAGGTGACATATCAAGAGGTCTGAATTTAACTCAAACAAAAGACTCTCCATGCTGCAACGCAAAGCCTTAATCCTAGCAACAGGAGCACAGAAACCACCTTAAGGACAGCAGAGTCGGGGTTTGCACCCGCCTGCGTTTGCGCTGCCCCGCAGTTTCATAACCCAAATCCTGCCCCACAATTCTGCACCGCCTGGGATTTCTGCCCGAGGAAGGAGTGCCCGTCTTCTCCGCTCCTCCGTCTCTTCCAGGGCTTGCTGCGGAGGAGATCAGCGGAATTCAGGGGGAAGCCAAGCGCTGTCCTGGCAGCGCCGGCCCGGACCTGTCAGTGCCATCCATCCACCCGCGCTGCC
>NW_005054308.1:2060949-2065283 GCF_000277835.1 Geospiza fortis | reverse complement strand
GGGGAACGAGGAGCCCCCGGCCGCCCCCGCTCGCTGCTGCCTCTGCGGCGCGACTCCCGCATCCCGCCCGGTGCCGCTCCCCCTCCGCTCCGAACAAAGAGCGCTCTGTGCGCTCAGCGAGGGCTCATTAATATTACACGGGGAGAAACGGGCATGTGCAAGACAATTGGATGGCCATAGACGGGAAAAACATTAAACACGGAAAATAATGGGCTGAAAGAAAACCCGAGCAAGCCGGGTGGCTGTAAACAAGATTTCCTGATTGTGCTCCGGGTCATGCGAGGAAGGGTACCCAGACATCACAACAGCAACGCGCGTTCTAACAAACATTAAACAGCAAAGAGCTATTTAACAAACTTTAAACTGTGGGGGAGGAACGAGACAGATAGACGGGGAAGTGAAGAAGGAATTGGGCGTTCAAAAATGCAATGCACATACATTAAAAGCCATCTAGTCTTGTGATAGGGGGCTAATCACTCATACTATTAATTCTTTATGATCTTTGGATAAAACTCAAGTAATACATGAAGGCAGAAGGCAACAGCATCATACTTCCTACTTTATTCCCCCCCGTGTCTGAAAACCTACAAGTTTTGCCAATAATTTAAATACATAAGCAGCAAAAATAGATTTATCATCAGGACCTCCTGTTCCGCTGCATCCCACAACCCAATTCCATTGATGGTTCCCCTGCATCACAGAGTGGGTGAACTGGTGCACCTGTTCATGGTTCCAAGACCATACAATCCCAAGAGGACAGATGTTGCTAGTCCTCTGGAATGGATTCCAAAGCAGAACACAAAACTCCCTGTTCTGCTACACATCTCATGGGTTAAATTCAGGGAGAAATTCCTAATCTCTCGCCACTGCAATGGTTTTGTTGCTGTTTTATAGGATGGTAGTATTTTTATGTTTGATGCTGGACAAGTGTTTTGACAAAAAAGCAGCAAAACTAAAGAGAGATAAAACCATTATCTTTTCTTACCATGCTTTACAGGAAGTTTCCCATTTAGGAATGAAGAATTGAGGCCCTGATGCCACAAACACATACATTACAGACTTGGCTTTTCATATATGACTAGTGCCAGGCAATTCACTAGTCACATGAGCAAAACTGGGCATGTGCTGGTTACAGGACCCATGCCTTAAGCCCAAATCTTGCCATTAAAGCTTAAAATGCCAAGCTTTAGGAGACAAAAACAGTAACATCTGACCACTCCTAGCTACCTTCTTGATCTAGTGAAGGAATGTGCAGCGCATAGTAACTTCCTTTACCTGTGTGGCAAAGGCACCACTCTCTAAAGGTTACTGATGTCAAAAGTGACCTTTTTTCTTAGACATGCAATGCTGAGAAGTGCCTCGTATTATGTAAACATTTATTTACAGGAGTAACATCTAAGGTTTCCATTTTACCTCAGGGTAACCTGATGCGTATCAAAAGAAGTACTTTGAAAGCTGACCCAGCCTCCATCCAACAACTGACCAGGAAAAATACTGGAAGGAATTTCTCTGCAAATAGAGACAGACTCAAATTGTACAGAGAGTAAACAGTGCTTTAGCCAGATCAGTGAATATTTATTGCTTGAGGAAGGAATTCAGATATTCAATGTTTGTTTATACACACTGTCACCACTCCCATATCCAAGAAAACACTGGAGCATCTTTAACATGAGATATGCACCATCCTCTTCTCTAGGTGTATATCCAGGCCTCTCTTTGAAAGGGTAAAGGCTTTCCTTTTCTTGTGTGTCTAAAATCTGAGCCTGAAAAACAAAGCTGGTAATATTACCCAGCTTCAGAAAAACACTCAAGTTCAAAAAAATGAAGTTATCAAAATCTCCTGCGATAGCCCATCACCTGCCAGGGAGATGCTTCAGGATCCATGCACACCCACCCAGCTGCAGATGGGAAAGATGTGGGTGATGGAGTTCAACCACATCCAGCAGCCCAGAGCCCAATGGATCGTCTGCAGACCCCCATACCCAACTGGGGCTGAGGCATGTTCTGAAACACTCAGACAAAACCAAACAGCACCAAAAATAACCACTTTCTTCACTCTAGCCAAAGGCATTTCTGAAAACACTTAAAACTAATGCAAAGGCTCATATGCACCTTTTGGGTATAAATCATCTGATTTTAAACCAAGCAGACAACAGAGAGTTTGCTCCAACCACAGCCTAAAGAGTAATGAAATAATTAATTTTTGGTCTTCGCTGCCTTAACAAGTTTTTTCAGTCTTTCTTCTGAAGGAAGGCTTCCTTCACACATGTTGTAAACGCACACAACAAAGAGCCAGTGAGTGAGCCAAGAAATATTTATTGCTTAGTAATGCACGAAGGTAGGAGCTAGAAGCCACAGTAGACGAAAAGAGAGAAAACCAATTAGGATTTTATTTGAAATCTGACTAGAAATACTTGGATACTATTTCTATACAAAATACTTGCCTCACTAGGATTACCACTGAGCTAGACTTCTAAACAAGTGTGCTTTTTGTGCATTTTTGTATCCCTCCAAAAAAAAAATTCTCACTGCTGGAAAGGAAGAGTGGAGATGTTGAAGCATGAGCCATCCATATATACTTGGAGCATACTCAAACCTGCATACATAAACATAAGCCCGGCCAAAGGTCAGCAAGAGCCCAAACAACGAGAAAGATCACTGCAAACAGCCCTCAGGAGTTTCAAAACTTGGGCCCTCTATTCTTTAAAGGAAAACAGATTGTTAAATGCTGAAAAAAAGTGCTTTTGAGATGAGATGAAAAAAAACCCCAAGTTTATAAACTCTCCATACACAGGATTCTCACTACCAGCACAAGGTCTCATAACTGGAATAAACTGTCTCTACCAGCATTGTAAAGGAGCATCAGCAACTACAAATCTGCCTATGAGCATTCTTGGAGGGTAGGACATGAAACAATTATCTCTCTTTTAAGAACATGGAGACCTCAGCAGATTGACTATCCACTGCTGTAATTTTTCACGTCATGATAAAAATGCTGAAAATAAAAATAACTATCAAAGTAAAAATCTGATACATGGTTAGGCTACTGAAACATTGGTGTTCATTTTGTATCACATTTCCAGTTGCAAGACACCAAACAAACCTCCATAATACCAACTGGTACTGCAAGACAACAGGGCATTTTCCCCCTGCCAAACAGTTATTTTATTGTGCACACTAGGGTGTGCAGAGCAGACTCTTCTGCTGTAGCTAGTAAAAATGAAGTGTAAATAGCTCACTGTTGTGTGTGCTTAATGAAAAGTTGGGGAGAAAAAAGTTCCAACACAAATTGCTTTTGATGAACATAGTTGGAAATAGCAGAGCTGTTGGAAATAAAGACTCTCCTAAATCACCCAGAATTATGTAATGCAGCAGAGGAGGGTTATGGGGGGCAGTCTGTGTTCCCTCTTTATGCTGTGCAGTTCTGGAGATGTCACGAGAGGTTCAACAATCCTTAAATCCACACAAAACTAACTTGACAACACAAAATCAAGCTCACAAGCTCGGATTTATCAACTGCAAAGTTTGCTAAAGGAACTTAATGGTGAGCTGCTGCTTTTTATTTTGGAAACTGTGAATATTAATAGATGAGACAATGAGGAGAAATGACAAATGAGAGTCAAGGTTGATGCAAGACCTCTCCTGTCATGAAAATGAAGACATCTTAGAGGAATCACTAAGGCTCCACTGTTGTTATCAACACCAATACTAATAAAAATAATAAACCCTTGAAAGATTCCTGATGGAATAAGGCTACTTTGACTGAATACACCTAACATTTTCAAATTTTTAATAGACAAATATTGAATTCCCTGTATTTATCTTCAGCTTAGAGGGTCTTTAAGGCTTTTATTTTCAAGTACTTCTCAGAAACTATAAGGACTATGGCAGTTTTATTCTTTTTGCACTGCTGAAAACTGAGATTTTTAATATACTACTTCAGGAGACATTAAAAGAAAAGCTGCAAGGTGCATAACTGAACTGCCAGTGTGCTCTAGCTATGCCTGATGTCAGCTGATTCTTGCAACAAGCAAACACATCTAAATTAGCTTTCTTTTTAATCAGACAGATACATCTAAAAATATATACATTTTTAAAGACTAAAAGACTAGAATGTAAACAGCTGCAATTTTTTAATGTCATGCTTTTTACCCTGTGAGCTGTACCAGGGTGGGTGGTGCCAGGATATCTGCCCAGAGCCTGCTTTTTCCACCTTGAAACCCCCTGGCCTGGCTGCAGACAGCCAGGATACCTCCAGCCTGGAGATGCCACTCCCTGGAGTGCCCAGACCACTGGTACCTTCAGTGCCAGCACATGACAGCCACCAAACCTCT
>NW_005054308.1:2046174-2060939 GCF_000277835.1 Geospiza fortis | reverse complement strand
CCCTCATCAACAGCCCTGCAGTGACCCAGGAGCCTCTGCTGTGTCAGGGTGCAGGGAGACATCTGCTTCTGCTGATTAAAACATCCTGCAATACTTGTTTTGTGAGTTTTATAAGGGGAAAAAATATGGCCTTGGTGGTGAAAGTCATCCAGCACAGGCAAGGCAGCATGGGGCTTGGAGCATTCCTTGGCTGTAAGCCACGGTCCTGTAATTGATTAAGGTGGCTGTGCCGGGGACCGAGTGATAATTGAGAGCCTAATAAATCTCCACACAAGTAGTTGTCACTCAGAGATGGAAAGCAATTGTTATGGACCTTCATAACAAGCCACAAGTGGTAGAATTACAGCAAATATTAAAAATACCAAGAAAGCCCACAGATCACTGCCAACTTCCTTGCCCAATGTTCACACTCTCAGTTAAATTTTCAGGAGTGTCAAATGCACAAGGACTATACTTTCAGGCTTTCAGCTAAATCATCCCTAGCACAAACTCAAATCATTCCAATTCCTCAAGATTAGGTTGAGAATTCCCTGGTCTTCCTTTTCCCAGATCTCATTTATCTGCATAGGCAGCATTGCTTTAGAGGAGGTCTACGTGCTATTTTCTCTGAGGAAAAAAAAAAAGAAAGAAAAAAGACAGAGCCACAGCTGTTCAGGGTTGCTTGGAAAAGGAGGAAGACAGAGGTAAGTAGTTATTCTCCAAAGATTCACAGGGATCAGTGCCTGAACAGCATTTTACTCTGTCCCTCATGTGACTTTAATTAGGTGTTGATTCACTCAGTCATGAGACACAAGGAAACAGGGCTGCAAGCCCCAACGTCAAAGTAATGCCTGTTCTGCCAGTTTCTGTATTAGCAAAGCACAAAGGGGACATCCAGTTCTGAGAAGCAAAACTTGTGTTTTCTTGCCCATAAACCAATCCATCACATCATTTCAACCTTTCCATATTGAAAAAAAAAAGTAAAAAAAGACATAAAATACATATGAGTTATTTCAGAGAAAGATGCTTGTGGATTCCCTGATTATTCTTGCCTGTAAGAGCCAGGACCAGTGCAAGTGTCCACAGGGTGAGCTCCCTGGCCAGGCTCTGAAGCCCTGAGAGCAGAGTGTCCCTTTCCATCTGGTAATCTAGGTCCTGAAATCCTGCTTTAGGATTTCAGGGTTTCTTCTGGGATTTGTTTGTTTGCTTTTGGAAAAAGAATACAAGCTATTTTTCTGTGGCTTTATTCCTGTTGTTAAGTGAATTTCTTGGCCTCCTTAGCACCAAAAAGCTTTTCTGTTATGGGGTCTGGTTTCCATAGCAACAGGCTTTAAAAATATCAAAGAAATTTTCAGGACATGGTAAACCAATTTCACAAACTGTGTATATGTTTGTAATAGGAAAAGCTGGCAGACAATTATTTATAAGTACTCAGTTCTAACAAGGTTTGACATAGGGATAATCCCAAGATGCTGCTCTCAGCCCAAAGCCTGGGGATGCAGACGACTACAGTGAACTTTAGCTTGCTATGTTACCAGGTCATTTATCAAGACAGTCACACAAAATTAATAGATGAGGATCATTTTTCCAATGCAGGTGACATTTAAGCTCAGTATGCCCCTAAAATGCATTAAATGCCAAAAGCTTTTTTCCTGACGAACACAGCCCCCTAAACCTTTGATTTTAAACACTGTGTGCTTGCAGTCTCACCCTCCTCATTTGTGTAGATTTTACAACTTATTTAAAACACATGCCTAGTGCTAAGCACATCAGTGGGTTCATTGGGAGCAGTCAAACTACTTCCAGACTTAGAGCACAAGCGCTGACTCAGCCTCTTTGCCCCTGAAAGCTGATGAGCTTCCACCAAAACCCCATCTCAGTTACACAGGAACAACTGCAAACTAAAGACAGAGGATGATTATACAAGCAAGTATAAGAAATTCATATCTATGGAATGAAATCCCAGGCTGCCCTATCTGTATGTGATGCTCGTTAATATCAACATCCCACAAGTCCTAATGATAGATACTCCCCAGGAACCAACAACTGCCTGACATGAGTGTTGGTCACTCGCCATCTAAGCATCCTCCAACACCTTCAAATGTCTGATGTGGCCCAATTCTGCAATCTTTCTGCACACAGGGTGGTTACCTGCTGCCATAAACCCAGCAGACTTTAACCCATCTCTTAAGTTAACCCTCAAAACCCCTAAATGTCAAGTACACTGCATTTTGAAACTATTGCCAGGCTCTGAACCAGAAACAATTAGGAGTGATTTCATAGATGTGCCAAATAACACTTCTGAATATTTAGGTGAACTGGATCTATCCTACAGCTGCTTTTCAGGAGGGAAGACTTTTCTAACTCGGCTCCAACCCATGCACTGAACATCCGTCCCTTACTGGCTCTACAAGTCAAACAGGTCCCTACTTAACTTGCAGAAGGGATGAGATCTTGATTTGTGCAGATATTGCCAGGGCCCCAAGACTACTGTGAGGAGCCTAGACTGCTTAATTCTCCAAGGCAAGAGTCATGCTGCTCAACTGTTTTCCAAATTAAGCATGTAAAGGTGACCTGAAACTATTTCAGGTAGATTTATATAGAGCAGACACTAAAGACATTGGTTGACTTCACTTTTATGTAACTCATAAGGACATGAGGACAAATAAAAATCAGATGCTTGAACAAGCCACAACTTCATTCATATTGGAAAAGAAAAAAACAACAGACTTTCAGAATATTGGAGCAGCCTGGCACCTTCAAGCAAATGCACCTTAACTGTGAGGTCCTAAGTGCTTTGGTTCCCCAAAGCAGAAGAACATGTAAAAATGCATTTAGCTATCAGCTAAGGCCTGCTCAACCTTTAAACCAAGCTTAACAAAGTGCTCTACTGCGTTTGCTCCATTGTGCTTTGCTCACTGCTGCAAGGAGCTCTGCACCCTCAGGCTTTCTGCCATCCCCTTCAGTGTTCTAAGTCTCACTACATGCTCACGGTTTTGGGTTTCCAAGAATGGTAGGAATGGAAAATACAGGGCAGGACTGGCCATTGCCCAAACTCTTCAATACAACTATCCATCTAGAGGGATTTTCCACAGCAGAAACACTGAACTGGTCAAGTATTACTGAGAACCCCACATGACAGATACATGGCAGCTTCGAGCGTCAGCTGAACATAGCCCTTACATGCCTCAGAGCTTTCCTTACTGCTAAAACCTGTTTGTGATAAAGAAAACTGCAGGTTCAGCTCAACATGCTCTCCCTGGGCATCAGCACTGAAACTCACTCCAAACACACACCTTCCTTATCACAGAGCTGAGCTGGAACACACAGTCCAAACCAGCTCTGCCTGACAGAATCAACAGAATCACTTGATAAAACCTACGTTGTTCTACAGGGAGAGGCTGTACTTAATCAAGATATATATGTATATTTAGTGTATGTTCAATAAGCCCCTCTTTGCTAGTAGTAACCAAATTGATGCAAACATAATTCCAGACACTCCCAGCCACCACAGCTTGCCAGCAGATTTCAGTCTGCCCACATGAGCATCCTTAAAATGTGGAACCTGAAGAAGCCTAGTGCTGCAGGTAACCTGCTGTGAACCAGCCACAGCAACACACAAAGCTATTTATTCCACTCCATCAAGAGGAAAGAAAGGTTCTCATGCTAGACAGCAGTAGATGTCACTGCCACCAGGACATTTTGGACTGGGTTGTTTTATTGTGGTCTTTCTAAAGGAGCTGTTGGCAAAGTAATTGCTCCCTTTGTTTTTTGTTTTCCTTTCCCCTTTTCCTGCTCATGCACATCACTTGATGTGGCACAACACTAACCCCAAACAGGATGCACGCCACTGCTTGTGGCAGAGGAGGAAAGGACAGCACAGCACCCAGGGGAACCCTTCAGAGAGGAGAGGCAGCACTGCAGGCCTCAGAAGACACTAAGAAGAGAGCAGAAAAATAGAAGGGAAAGCAAGATGGGCTTTAATTCTCTTCTTCTTCTGTGTATGAGTGCATTGTGCATGTGAGTAAATCCAAGTTCCCAAAGCAGAGCACTAAACACTAGAGGGAACAAAAAATCCCAAGCAAAATGAATCACAGTATCATTAAGGTTGGAAAAGTCCTCCAAGATCATCAAGTCCAACCTTTGGCAAAATACCACCATGCTGACAAAACCACTATATCCTGTAAATTCTATGTATGTAGTCACAGCAGTAGCATCATACAACTGCTTCCAACTGCACTTGCACATGTACCTTTGTAACCTTCTGCACACAGGGCAACTCCAAAATGCTTATATTTATACAGCATCTATCAGCCCCCAAAATCACAAAAATCTTAGCATCATGGTTCTGATCTAGGAAGCAAAGGAGTCTGCCCATTATTACATTACAGCAATTTAGGCTTGTCTACACAGTGCACACAGGTCATGAATTTACCTGTCTCACTGCTGGGGGAAACACCAGAGTCCTCCTCTCACAGACAGCAGCTGAGCAAGGCAGGCAGGTTTCTGCTTTGTGGTATCCTGATTACTGTGAGTTGAGACAGGTGCTTGCACACTCAGAGCCGTGACAGCAAATGAAGACACCTGGGTGTATTTTCAAATATACAGATGTGTGTGTTTTGTCTGACACAGACAAATATATACGTACATGACGCAGATCTAATAGTGAGGTTTTTCCTGCTCTTGTGGTCTCTCTTCTCCCAGCATGAATATCCTTCAGCAAAGCTCAAGGCTTTCACACTGAAAGCCTTCAAACCCTAGTGAGGATGCTCAGGACTTCACAGAACTGGGCCATTTGGTATTTGCTTTAAAGTTTAAGTTTCTCTTCATTTTAATTTTTCTATAAAAAACAATTTCTTGTCAAATTCCCCGTTTCCTCTATATTTTCTTCTCCTCCATCTTCTCTATCCATACAGATGAGAACAATTGCCATTACTGAATCTTACATTATCTTGCATGGGTTTTTTCTCCAGTGTGGGCACAGACTAATGTCACCTCCTGAGTGGAATTCAGCTGATTTGCCCTGCTAGCTACTAATAGAAAAGACCAGTATTTAAATGAGCATATACTAAACCCAGGTGAGGAAAAACCCAACAAAATCCCAAACAAAAAAACAAACACCCACAATACCTGGTGTCTTATCTTCTGACCCTAATGTGAGAAAAAGCCTTACACATCACACAAACGTAAACTATCTAGCAGCTTCTGAGCATGCTTCAATTGAAAACTGATGACAAATTTTAAAGTAGCTACATATTCAGGCTAACCAAAATTATTCATTTGCTGATAACTGCAGAAAAGATACTATGGAAAAAAACCCTACTAAATTTAAATAAAGTAAAATAAATTAGTCTTATTACAAAGTGATATTTTTGCTTATCTGAAAAAAGTTTGATAAATATTTATTTATACAAAGATAAAGTCCTGTTATAGTCTCAAAAGAAGTTAAAGTTGCTTTGATTTTTTTTTTTTACTTCGACACTTATTTTATTATGTCTGTTTTGGAAAAAAAAAAAGAGGTCAGCAGTTCATGATTAGCATCTCTTGTATGACTAGTAAATATACCCAGTTAAGAAACCATCATGCTCCTTTTCAGAGCTCCTTAGTACTCTATGCTGTCAGTAGAACAATTTCCTTTTCTACTGAGCAAGTAGTATAATTTCCAGTAACTCAGAGCAGCTGAAATACGTTTAGGTACTGAAAAAACCAACCACTTTTTTCTGTCTGACTATTTAAGTTCTATGTCAGTTTGGGCTGCCTTTAAATAGAAACACAGTTAGTACTGTAAGCCAATTCACTGTCCTGACATTTGAGGCATTTCTTTAACTCTGTCTTAATGGGTGATACTGTTATTTTTCCTGTAGGAACAAGAAAATTCTGGCAGACTTCTTCCCTAGCAGCTTCTCAGATGTTCAGATAATGTCATTCAACTAGAACAAGCTTCTGAGAAGGAGCACACGCTCCCCACAAGTTTCACAGTCTGTTCCCTGCACAGCCAACCACACAGCTTATCATCTGAACCCATTCTTCATTAACACCTGAACTAACACAGTTTTTCACTACAAATTTCTGGTATCAAGTTTCATGAAAAGGAGTAAACAAACCATTCAGCTAACTCTCCAAACAGCAAGAATATTTTCTAGGTAAGGATTCATGGGGGCAGCGCGGGGAGAGTGCAAAAATACTCGACAAGAATCTCATTCATTTCCCATGAACTGCTCACACGTGATGTGCTTCCTTCTGCCCAACTGGAGTCTTCCATAATTACCCACAAACATGACAAACTAAGTGCTGAGCACACAGGCTTGGGAGGCCTGATTTTAACCTTGGACATGCATGAGACAAGAGAAACCTGGGTATGCAGCAGGCAGTGTGTGCTTTAATACTCGTCAGAAAACAAAATAATTTAGCTAACGGAGGTTTTGATATTCTGGTATTCACAGCAGTCTAGGGCTGGCCTTTCTTGAGGTCACACTACAGCTGTTCCCTGCACTCTATGCAGGGCAAACTATGGAACCACATGACCACTGTCTGCCTCGAACATGCCCATCCTCTGGCTGTCCCCAGGGACACAGCCACTGGAAACTGGAAGGGACAAAGTGCAGCCAGCTCAGAGCTCACGGGCAGGAGACCCAACAGCACCCACAGCATTTTCACTGAAGTTAGAGAAACTCAGCTCACTCAAACTTCTGTTCTCACATTCTCCACCAGACACGACAGAAATCAATCAAAAGGTTTAGAAATTACTGAGGTGAGTGCAAGGCCAAGCACTGCAATGTGTGAGCCACCATTTCCACAGCTCCTGAGGCTAAAATAAAACAAAATAAGAAGGCATATAGCAAAGTAACAGTTCCTTTGGGCAATGCTCAGACAATTTACCTTCTCTCTCTTTGAGTGGGAAATGACACAGGAACTGTGGTGAAGATACTGCTCTGGCTTAAACAGGCACACGGCCAGGATCTAAAGTCAGGGCTGAACTGCATTCGAAGTTTCTCCATTTATCAACTAAAACAGATGGAAGAGAACTGTAATTTGGCTCCTGTTTCTTCCCAGCTCTATATCACACAAACTGAAAGAGTAGAAGGTACTATTACAAATTTTATGTTTTGCTGACATTTTAGCTGCAGAAAGGGAAAAAAACATTTGAAGGCGCTGAGAGTGAGGCACACACAGATCTGGAGGGGCATGAAACACCATGAATGTGCAGGGCATGATCAGTTCCCAGAGTGAAGGAAATGTGACTGTTTCTGTGATGTATTTTACACATTTTAGACAAAAATAACTAGTGGATGTTGTGGAATGATCCTGGAGAAACAGAGCAGGATCAGTGGTGTGTGATGGATCACTCCCATGCCTGAAGCTCACTGCTGTCAGCAGGGGCTGTTGCAGATCCACACTTGGGTACAGCCAACCACAGGGGCACTGTTGGGCTGTCAGTGTGGGCAGGGGTACTTACAGCCAGGATTGTTGCTACTGACACTGGCACCAATGCAGAATCCTCCACCTGTACAAAATGGGTTCTTTCAAGGACAGAGCTCCAAAGACAGATAATATACAAGAGCTGGAAGATACCCTGATTATCAACACAAAAGCATCAGACAAGACTGTTAAATAGAAAAAGTTTTTACATACAGCCAAACTGTTTCAGTCCAAAGGCTTAATTGCTTGGTAAGAGCTATGAAATTAGAAAAGACAAAAAATTTTATTACAAGCACATTTTACTTGCAGATTCATCTCACATACATGCACTGTTAATACTCTACATGTAGTTCATGCTGCAATTCACGTGTTTGAACAAGTTTCTCTGCAATGCATTGTGTTCTGAATAATAGTATCTCCAGAAGCTATCAGTTTCAGAGAAGAAAAAGATTGTTTAGGCAAATGTGCAGAATCAACAAGTAAAAGCTTCGGTTGAGCACTAAGCAACATTGTTAACCATGCATTGTTGTAAAAATAAATAAATCCTTTTCAATACAAAGACTACATAATAACCACTCACATGTCTATGAAGCAGAACATAATTGTATTGTGTGTATTGGGCAGGTATTGTTAGAAAATAATGATTGAACATAGTGCTTATGGTCACATTCCTTAGGCACAAAAGAATCACATGAATTTTGTGCAAATATATTTCAATATTTTCCATATATGAATTCTGCTACTACTCACTGTTAGGTGGAGAGCCAGTGCATTAGCTAACCGATTACTGATTAATAAAATTATTTCCTGTTTTTAATGGGCATAACTTTTTTCCTCCAGCACATATATTATACAGATTAAGGTTCTCTATCTAACACCACAAACACAGAATGTCTCAAGTCCTCAGAGACAAATTCTGCTCTTGGCTGATTCTGGAAGGCCAGCACAACCACACCGTGGATTCGCTGCTGCAACTGAGCTTTGCATTTTTCCTAACGTTACTCACAAACATGTGATCCTGCAGACATCCAGCTCCAGATGTAGCACTGGGAGGGAACACAACCACTGAGCATGAAACCACTGCATGCATTAGTTTCCACTTGTAAAACATACTGCTGAAGTGGTCACCTAGAGCATTCAGCCAAAATTACAAAACAAGTTGCAGGCTCCAAGTCACACTGGTCCAGTTTATTCCAGAACAGAAGCTTGGATTCATCCAAGCTGTCACCATGAGCATACGCTAACTCAAAGCATAACAGAGCATACACAGAGCAAGGGATAAAGCCCTTTGAAAATACAAGGACAAGTCAACCAGATGAGCTGATCATTCCAAGTCAGCAAGGTTTGGAACATGAGACACATAAACACACCCACAGTCACCTGAAAACAAATAGAATTGTTTCAGAAAAAGAGAAGACATCACAGTGCACAAGCAGGTACATACACCCCATGCTCTTGGTACATCCTCACGCCTCATGACCTCAACTGGAGTAGGAGAGGGAACAAACAGAACCCAAGGGTTTGTAGAAATATCTTCATACAACATTTGCCAGTGTAACCCAAGTGTGAAGCATTTCTACTCGAGTATATGTATATGTACATGATTCACCCACCCCAACCTCTCCTGAAAAAGATTTCTAATTTAGAGGAAGGAGTTGAAATGCAAGAAGGGGAACCAAGAAAGTGACTGTTCCAAGGCTGCTCAGCGAGGCAGGAGACTGCAGCTATCCCCAGACAGCCCAGGCCATCCCACAGGGAGGAAGCGACGCCGCAGGCTGGGAGGAAGCCGAGCGCGCGCTGACAGCGCCGACCTCGTGATGGCCAGGACAGGCAGGGCAGCCTCGTGATGACAAATGCTCAAGACGCCATGAGCTCCCAGCCACCACAGGATATGCCAGGAGGAAAGGCAATAAGGGTGACCCTTCACCTGTTAGCTTATTCTGTAATGTGCTTTACCTCCTTCTAACAAACAAGAGACAAAACAAGCAGACAGCTTTTTGACTCCACCATTCGTGTTCCCCATTCCACTGGTGATGGGAAGAAGCCAAGGTGAAGCAAGGGCTAGGCAGAGGTCCCATCAGGGCAGGGAAAAACTTTCCAAGGCACAAAGCCAGGCAGACTTGGGGCAAGCAACCCAACACTTTTCAAATTATTTCATTTTTCTCTGCACTCACATGCACCTAGCATGCTGGGAATATCAATCCAAGTTAATTCCTTCAGATCTGGTGATGATATAAGTAAATAATCACTGGATGGACTGCCAATCCTCTGATTATCAGATCCTTCAGTCACTGTACAGACCCAGGTTGCAGCACTGCTTTATTCAGAGCTAGCACCTCATTTTCAAGGACATGTTGGGTGGTTTAGGAGCATCACATTCCTACCTGGAGAAGACTGGGAGACCTAGAGAATGGTGGCAAGGAAGGCTTGGAGAGTGGCCCTTTTAGGAGAAAATAACAAAACTATCTCCAAGCTCCAGAGGTGCTCAGTGGAATCTTGTTGTTTGCATGTCTGCTTCCAAGATGAAAATTGACTTTAAGCACTGCAAGGTACATAAAGACTTACATGACAGGAAATGCAAAACAGATTTTAGCAAAAAGAAGTACTTTAGAAAACAGCAATATATTTCAAAACACAAGCCAAAGTCATCACAGCATACAGAAAACTGTGCATAAATCAAAGTGAAGTATTTATTAAAACTTGGTGCACTCAAGCTAATGAATGCAACCAAAAAGCCAAAACCATACTCTTTGAGAGATTAAAGAAGAGATGGATTTTTATAAAAACCCAAAACTTAAAAGGACATTAAAGGGCAGAAATTAGCTCAATAAAAGCATGGTAACATTTGAGATGTTTAAGAATTTGAGTAGTCTTAAAAATTACGGCATGAAAGCTTTTTAAATTCATCAGATAACTGGAAAAGATAAAAGCTGGACCTATTACAAAATGAGGTCCAGCTAATGCTCTTTTGGAACAAAGACTCTGAGGTGGTGAAATTCCAGGAGTTTTACAAATATTGACAAAAAACCTTGCAGAATGCCAGAAATGAACAAACATCAAAACATGCTGTTTCATTAACAACAGGTTTTGGTCAGGCTGGCCTGATGCACTGCTGAGGAGCAACTTTAAAAAGCCTTGTGCAGAACTACTAGGATCAGGAATTTGCTGGCTGTGTTGCTCCCAAGAACTGACACAATTTGGCAAGAGATCTGCTTTCCTGGGCTCAGCCAAGCTGTACACAAAGCTACCTGCTCCTGAGAAAAAAGTTCTCGGGGTAAAACTTTTGACTTGACTGGAAATACCAATGTAAAGACAACTTTCATGTTCCTCCTTCACTGTACTCCAGCCTCCACTTTAAAAAGCTGCAATAATCTCTGGCTACACATTAAGAAATGTCTCTGAGTCTCCTTGCACTTTTTTTCAAGAAATTAGCCTCTGGTTCAAGAAGCAATTATGCTTTTGTAAGAAAGCACATACCATTTTTACTGTACAAGAACAATAGCTCTGCAGAAGAACTGGCTCATGAAGCATCTTTGTATCAAGCTACCCATTTACAACTCTAGGTTTATTGTAATTCCCTTGATGAATGCCACTGCCAAAAATTATGTGAAAGGAAACAAATCTCAAGATACCATTCAAAGTCACTGCCACAGAGAACAGAAAGAGTCTGGGCTGATGGGGAATGCTTGCCTAGACAGATTTCAGGAAATACTACTTTACAGTCAGCCTGAGGCCAGTCCTATCTCAGGAACCTGGCAAACTATTCTCTCAATAAAGGAGCAGCACATATTACTAGAAGACCCCAAGAAAGCACATGTCCAGGACAAATAAAAATGGCTTTCTCTATCATAAAGAATGCTTAAAATTATTTATTCCTGTATCTCCCAGCTTGAAAAACAGCGCTTGTTCTCAAAAATACCTGGATAACCAAAGCAAAGCCCTAAAGGAAGAATGTGCCCAAAGATACTCCACACCATTGGTAAGACCTGAAACTGGAAGGGGTTCTGTCAAGCTTGAACAATCACCACACAGCTGTACCTCTACAACAGGTGCTTTAACAAGAGCAAAACAGAGTTTGCAAACATCAGTGGAATGCCCCTCGGGGTGAGATGGTTCTTTTAGAGTTCCCTAGATTAAAATAAAAAAAGAGACACTGAAATTTTTATTGAGCTGTAGTGTAAAAAGAATTCCTGATTAATAATCCCCCTATCCTCCAGCTAGGCAGGCAGGATGTCTAGAGACAGAAGGGAACAAGTATTTGAACTTTATACATGAGATGGAAAAAATCCCCACTGAGTTTCCCTCCTACATGGAGCCCCAACACATCCCACAGTTCAGTGTTACAAGACAATCCCTCTCCCTCTGCCACATGCTAACAGTGCCCCAGGTCCCATCAGGATCCCAACACTCTCTCCTGCAGAAACCCTGCTGCAGTCCTTGCAGCTGTATTTACCATTGGAAACACTGCCCACACATCCTGACAAGGATATAAAGCCTCAGCCCTGTTGGTAATTTACTGAGCTTTGGGCTCAATCTACTGAGCCCATCTTGAAGAACAAAAAGCTGGTTGAGTTTTCAGTGACTTACCAGATTCCTTTTCTCCAGAGGGCTGAAGTGGATCCCTGGAAAGCCAGGAAAGACACAGCAGCTGAAAATCACTATCTGTAGCAGTCAGTAATGTAAATGTGCAGTGGAATGTTTTATGTGCCCATATAATATACAGCAGAAATGCATGGCTGCTTCTGCTTAATTTAAGGAAGTTTTTGTAAGATTATTTCCATCTTACTGGAACAGGGTTCATTTATTTACTATTTTAAAGTGTATCTCCATTTTAGATACATACAGCTTACACTCATGTGACCACCTTTATGTATTTTTACACCAGGAATGCTTTGATTCTAAAATTCTAGAAAACTGTTTACCTGAAATTTTATTTTCCTAATAACTGTAACAGCCTGAGCATGGGCTGAGCTCTCCTGTCACCAGCAGCAGTCTGTGCCAGATGCTACAATATGGCCAAGAGATCCTATTTATAGTAAGAATTACCCTCAGGGAAAATCCACTCACATGAGTATTATTTGCAGTAGACAGCAGGTACTCTACATCTTGGAATACAAGGGCTTAATTTTTCCCTCCTAGAATACTTGCAGGTGTCTCTGTGTTTCTTGTAAAAAGATATTACCACTAAAATTTGAATATTCTTGCTCACCATGTGAATGTCAAGCTGTAGCAAGAGATTTCAGCCTAAGAGCCAAGTCTGCCAATCACCCTGAATTAAATGGAAGAGCTAGAAAACTAACAAGCAGTGGATCTACTGTGATTTCCTAAAGTTTCTTCTGTAAAATAAACTGCATATATATATATATAAAATTATATTTTAAATGGCAAACTGGCACCTCAGCAAATATTTTATAATTGCTAACTTACTCTTCCCATTACTAAACCTCTTAACTTCTCCAGCACCTAGTCCCAAAGGGTTTTACAGAATTTGACTATACTTAGGCTCACAAAATTTCACATACCCACAGCACAGAGAGAGATTCTTGGCAGGAAATTTAAAAATAAATAAATAGAATTTAAAGCCCTCCACAAACAAATCAACAACTAAACAAAATGTTTCCCCTGAAAATTATGGTTTTATTTTTGAAACAGTGTAAGGATAAATAGAACTGGTGAATTTTCACAATAAGCCTGATGGAAACGTAAAATATATTGATAGTAAAAAACAATGAGTGGCAAAATCATCCTTAAATGTTCTGCTATAGTAACGTCATTGCCAGAGTAATTGGACTCTTCTCTCCAAGCACATATTATTCACAAAACATAGTAAGAGAATTTATGCATTTTTATGGTTGCTCTACAGTCTTCTCAATAAGAGACCTGCGTTTTCAAAGTGAAAACAGACAGAAATAGCAGTGCTCGGAATATTTAGGAAATTCTCTGTTATTTAGACTGTAAACAGATATAATGTATCAATCCATAAAACATCACCTTGTCCCAGTGGAATTGATGAGGTTGTTGCATTCAGCTTCACTGGAACCAGCAACAGTCTAAACTCTAAAGTGCTTATTTCCAGTCTCCAAAGTCTCAGATGTCATAAATATCAGTCCTTATTTTGTGTATTATCTGAAAGTTTCACCAGGCATTGATAATCCTATCAAGTTGTGATCTTAGCTATAAACTTAGCCTCATTTGGAAAATGAAGGCAGCCATCAGGTAATGTGCCTAGAGAGCATCTGTATTAATCTTCAAAAATACTACTTGGCTCTCCTAAGTCAGAGCTGGATCTCCCACCCTCCCCAGAGCCTCACCAGCCTTTCCCTGCAAATTATACCTGTGGGTCCACCAAAAAAAACCCAACTGCAAATTCACCAGTTACCAGTTGACAATTCTTATCACCAAGTGAAACAGCACTATCAGTTTCAGATCCAGTTTGACACAGAATGATACAGGTGACGAGGAAAGCACAGACCTTGCCAAGTACTCACTCTCCTCCTTTCAACACGGGTGTGATTCCCACATTTCTGCCCCAGGTCTGCACTGCAGCTGTTGCCTGAACCACCAATCTCTAGACAAACCCATCACTAGGGCACGGCAAAAGGCATGACAACCATACAGAGCAGTCCTAGTACCCCTTCCCTTCCCCACCAAGGGCTCTGGTCCAGAATTAAGCTGATTTGGGAAATAAGATGACATTGACATCATTAAAACATTCTGTTTCTTAGAAAAGATCATTAAAGAAAAGTATTCACTCCACAGTGAATATCAGAGAGGTGTGAAAGCAGTTACGGATCAGTGTCTTCAAAAGTTGTGTGAGCTCCAGGTAGTGTCCAGGAGCATGTCTTGACTCCTTGAGGACTCATACATTTCAATCAATATTTTTTTAAAACCTTGTGCTTAGATAACTGCAGATACACTGTTATCCATCTAAAAACTGCTAAACTGCAGCTAAAAGGGGTATCTCACCACAGAAAATTAAGCTCATCAGTCAGAGATGTCCCTTTCCAGAGCAAGCCAAGGGCTGATCATTTGTAGGCAATAAATTTCAAGGCAGCGAGTGGGAGAGAGCTTCACCACACTGTTACAAATGCTTTAAGAAGCCCGTAACTCTTAACTAATGAAGCAGATTTTATTTCCATCTAGGTGGCAAACCACGCTTTAAAACGATAGTGAAGGTTCTCTCTTTGCCAGGACGCAGACACGGCATCGCTTTGGAGCCTGACCATTGTTCACGCGTGGAACAGCACAAAAAGGTACTGTTTCCAAGCAAACCAGCCCGCGGAAGCCCCGGGCGAGCCCCAGGCCCCGCAGAGCCCCCGAACGCAGCCTCTGCCCGCCCCCGCCCCCCAGGCACCGGCCCGGGCCGC
>NW_005054308.1:2031189-2045347 GCF_000277835.1 Geospiza fortis | reverse complement strand
TCCGCAGAGCCCGCGGGAACCGCCGAGCCTGGGGCAGTTCGGAGTTGCTCCCTTTCACCGGCCTCGGCCTTTCACGCTCCTCCGGCCGCAGCGTGTGCGGGAAAAGCGCCGCTCCCGGCGGGGCTCAGCCGGGGCAGGGCCGAGGAATGCCCCAGGGGCGGCGATAACGCGCCGCTGTTGTGTTTTCCTTCTTCGGACGGAAGCTATAGGCAGGAGGCCCAGGAAGGCGAGAGGAGGTCACGATCGAGGCATCAGATCCTTCCCGTGGCTGTACCCAGCGCCTTCGGGACTCAGCAGGGCTGGACCAGAGAAAGGTGACGTCTTTTACTCCAAACCTCGAAAACCCAGCTCCTTCCCGCTCTCCTTCCAGGTACAAGAAGCGATTCTCCCTCCCACAGCTGTAGCAGAACAGCTCAGCTCAAAACCTACAGGGAAGGTGGAACGCAGAGGAAGCCATCATTACAGTAAAACATCCATCCACAAAAGAATGTTTAGGACATAAAAAGCCCAGCAACTCACTCCAAAACAAATTAAAAAAAAAAAAGTGTGATAGGTTTTTTAAAATCAAAAGGATCCATGCTTTTTTACAAAACTCTTTATTTGTAATACTTAAGTGAAATAGAAACACTGGTAACAGCAGTCTCCTTCAATGTCTCACTGTTCAGATACAACCGTGCTAGGAAGTTTCCAAAACAAATTACAAAACTGACTGACAAAACTGACTGACTCATCTGCTTTCCCTGGAAAATAGAATTAAACTAAATTAAACTAAAACAATGTATGATGTAAGATTAAATTAAGCGTTATTATTTTTAAGGCATAATTTAGCACGTGTGTAACGTATCTATAGAATGATTCTTCACAATCATCCATCTGTACGAACTTCATTTTCCATCTACCACAAGTTGTAGACAATTCTAACATAAAACAGGAATTAATGTTTAGATGCATCTTTTCCCCTTGTTCTGTATGGAAGACACAGGTGGCTGCCACACATTTACACATGACCAATCGTTACATCCCTTCACCATGTAGAAGCCTTCTGGCTTCAAGAGGAGCCCATAAATACAGTCTCAAAGATAAAATGTCCTCAGGGAACCAAACAAAATGATAGAATTTTGGCCAGGGTATGTAACTCAGCTTTCAGTAGTTTCACAACTTAGAGCAATGAAGATTTAGCTAGGTTCAAGTGCATTGCAATTCAAGCTGATGGAGCCCCTTTGAATATAAGTGAACTCATGTACATTCACCATATTTTGATCTGGGCCCCAGACATCTCTTCTGTGTCTAAAGATTATGAACCAAACCAGAACCATTTTCATGTAAGGCTTTACCCTCCACTGACCTGTACATGTACCCTTGTAGTGCTCCTGTACAAGACACATCTCCCACCATCTCTGAGTACTTGGAGTCAAAGTCTTCTAAAAGCACACTTCAGATAACAAGAATAACTGAACAGCGTTAATGAAAAACCTCTTACAGATTTATGTACAATACATTTACCCAACATGCATCTGCCATGCACAATCCCTGCTGATAAAGGCTTATCAGAGTTCTTGCATGGACTGACTCGCTGGAAGCAATTCCATTCAAGCCATTAAGACTTCATCATGTCTGGGATGTGACAGAGCAGCCCTGGTGACACTGAACAGATTCTTCTCCTGAATCACTGCACAAATAACCTCCTCAGTCCTACCCATTAACAGGCCATGACCCATAACCTTTATCTACCAATATGGAAGAGCCAGTTTCCACTCTGAATGAAATTTTATGTAGTAATTTTTCAGCTGAAAACCAAACTATGGGAAAATGCCTTTCCTTTGAGAACAGCAGAACAAGAGTAGGGATTGTTGCAGCCTCAAAATGAATTTCCTTCCCCGGGGCAAAGAGCTAGCCTGGTAATTAATTACACTTTCTCTAAGAGTCAGACAAAAGATGATAAGCAGTGCTCTCATAACTGAAGGGAAGGACAAGAGATTGTGGTTAATGATATTACTGTCCTCCTATACAGCCTCATCACATCAAGAAAAACAAAGACAAACCTCAGCAATATTCAGGCTGCTACAGCCAATTCCACACTTACAGACCATGTTTTCCTCTCTTGTACTTTTCAATTAGTCTGCCGGTATTAGTCTCTTTGTGTAACACTACGAAATGGCCTGGGACAAAATAAGTGTTTTTTCCTATGACTTCCACAATACCCTTACAATAAACATATCTTTATTTTGATCATCCTTGACTTGAATAATCATCATAAGCATTATGATGATTATTCAGGTAAACTTACTAAATATGTAACTTTCATTTTTGCTTAAAGCTACATCAGGGAGCTCACCTCTGTCTCCTAGGGGCTCTAGATTCTTCCATAATTACTAGTGATTTAGTATTTGCAAGAACAAGGATATTGATAATTAAAAGCATACCCGACAGGACTCCAAGGAGTTATTGGCAGAACTCGTTCTATTAATGCTTAAAAGAAAAATAGCTTAATGGCATAATTTTTAACCTTGAGCCATTTAGAATGTTTATATAATACTTGTTCACAGACTAATCCAGCAGCAATTATTTGCACTTCCTTCTACCCCAGAGCAATGGGGAAAAGATCAAGGTTTGAACTTCTACAGGTATTTTCAAATGCAATCAAACTACAGTTGTGGATTTTGTACGTCTTCTTTTAATGCTCTTTTAGGAAATACAGAACTATTTTCCACGGTGATAACACTGAGAAACAAACTCAGACTTTTGAAAGCCATACTAGCATTTTGTAACATTGAAAAACTTCCTTTTTGTCCAGAGAAAGTCTGAGTAAAGGATATTGTAATGAGAACACTGTAGGGCCCCAAATTACTTTAATGTGCAATGAATTCAAGTGGAAAAAAATGGTTTTGACAGTGTTTTTCAAGACATTCAGCACATTAAGAACAACATTTATGAATTAACAATCCACAACCTGAACTGGAAGCACTGGGAATTTGACTTATGTGGACACAGTGTGAGCAGTAACCTGAAAATCCAGAATGTCAATATCCATCTCTTCAAACTGTTCAGCTATAAAAGGGTTTTTTCCCACCATTGTGTTCATGTAAGGCATTTACTTTAAGTCTGAAGCCACTAGAAGGAACAATGACAGAGATGAGATATTACAAAATACCTGAGATGAAGCAGGGAGAACTCTGAGATGGCAGTGTCTGGGCAGTGGATGTGCTCAGAATAGTGACAGTGCTGATCATTAAGAGCCAATTCTCAGAGATGATGGGGTGAAGATGACCTGTAGTCATGTTCAGAAATCAAATTACAGCAGAACTCACAGTCCTGTACCTCCAAAGTTCTGCAGACCTAAGCATTTAAGGAGTTTAAAGGTGGCATACTATTGACTTCTGGGTCTCCAAGAGTACATGAATGCTTTCATGGCCACTCCCAGAACATGCAGTTACCTTCACAGTCAATGTTAACACTTAAACAGAGGTCCCATCTTTAGATACTAATGCTGCTAGAGAAAACTAGAAATCTTGGCAGAGAGAGAGCCAAAAGTAATTCTATTAAAAGGCATTTGGTCTGCTGTTCTTCAGTCAAACTTTTTAAAAATCTAACAAACTGAAGAATCATCTTTATGGAATCCTTACAGAATAATGCCCAGAACAGGATCTAGCTGCTGTACAAAATAATTTAATATAAAGTATTTCAGTATTTACTAGCTTACTGAAACATGTAATACTAAATGTCAAACAACATACAACCATTATTTGCTAGTTAGGAGTTCTGTTTTACCACCCTGTCACAGCAGCAAGACGGTTATTTCTTCTGTTAACTCCTGTTGAGAGCCAAAAATCTCATCTCCGTTTACAGTAGATCCAATTTTTGGTACTCGTTATAGAATCTGGGGAAAAAAAAGTAATACATAATCATCAATAAAGTGGCACATTCTCACATGTAAAAGAAAGCTCAATGATCTGACCAGCTGTTCAGATGTTCACTAGATATATCCAGTGCTAGCATTTGTCTGGAAGAATCTGGATCTTGCAGGTCTCATTTACCAGTGAGAAGAGGACAATACTTTTCAGTATGTGTACATTCCTAATGGAAACCAGCGTCATCTGAAAGACTCCTTGAGCAGAGAATAAAACAACCAGCATAAATCCCCCACCACAGTGGAATCTAATTCCTGATACCAGGACCCTCTAGAAAAGGAGTAAGAAAACTAAACTTTTGTTCTGACAACACTACTTGCTGATTTCTGATTCACTTGCCCACCAAGTACAACCTGTGTTCTGTATTGCCACAACTTGCCTGGGCACATGACCTAGCACAATCCCAGTTCTTTGATCTGTACAGAAGCGTCAGATGAGTGTCATTAATTAATACATAATTAATACATACACACACACTTACAAGCACTTCCCTGCACTCTAGGTGCTGCATGTAACTGGTAATAAAGTAGGAAGACATTTGGACCTAAGAGAGTGCAAACGAAAATTTTTGTGTATTCAGTATTTTTGAAAGCTGCCACATTAAGCAGTATAAAGTGTGGCAGTATTGAATTAAAACAGAATAAATGACACACAACTTGCAAGAAACTTGGAGAACTACTTTAAACTTTGGAAGACACGTGCCATCCAGTGGTACACCAAGAAACTTCATCAGGGATGGGAAAGGGAGAGGCTTTTACCTCTGGGTTAAGTGATGATACATTTTATTTCACAGTTCTCATTTTTGTTCAACAAAACCCAAGGAAGTGAATAAAGGAGCTTTCCCTATGTTAAGGGTTACAGGAAAAAAAGAACAGAAACCTTATGAGAAACTGGTAATTTTTGAAGAAAAACATTTCTGATAACTTCAACTACTTTGGTGGAGGGGTGGTGGCGAATACCAAAGTTCAACTCAGGCTTACTCACCCTAGAAATAATGCACAGAATAATAGTAAGGCCTTAATTCTGCCTATGACTGTATTAATTCCTATGTTAAAGATCCTTGCAGGAGAAAACATTAATACAATTTTAATAAAGTGCTGTTGCACAAGAACACTATTAAGCCAGAGAGTTGAAGTTTTCTGCATCTTTCCCTCTTTTTAGCCTTGTGATTTTTCCAAATATTCAGACTTTAAGAAAAAGCCCAACAACCTTTAAACACTCAAGTAACCAGTTAGCACCTGCCCAGTATATATGTACAATATGTGCTATATATCCAGAAGTATAGAACCAAGTCTATACCCCTTTACCTTCAGGCAGTCCTTTGGGATGGCAGAACTTTTTGGAGTTAACTGGAACTTGCTGCAGCCAGGAAGGTCTCGGGTCTGGTGACATTCTAACGATGGAGCAGATCTCGCGTCTGTCACACTGAGGCTGGAAAGATTAATGACATTTCATTCACACAACTATTCCCACTGAAGAAATGTTCTTTTAGCTTTCTTCTAGGGAAACTAGAGATTACATTCAGATTTCAAGGCATGTTACTAGGAAACATTTAAGACTGCTTGTGTATACTCAACATGCTATTGGAAAGGGTGCTAGAAAGCTTCAAAGCTTTAAACATTCTCTCCAGCAGTTTTGATATTGTAAGGATTAAATATACAGTACAGTAGAAATTAGCATGACAAAACTGGATTTAAGAAGTGCAATAAAATCAGAACCTTTAAAATATTCTTTTCTCCTGGACTTTGAGGAATCATTTCTTTTTCTGAGCTCAGAGATGCAGGAACAATTTCTTCTGAGTTAATAAATGGACCTGTGGTATTCAGGAACAGGTCTTCCCCAGGTGAGGCTTTACACACCGGCGACAGGCTAAGCTACAGTTCCATCAAAATACAAAATATACAGGAATAACTGCCCAGTTAAAGAACAGAAAAGAATTCAGATTGGCTAATGCTTGTTGTCTCATGCAGAAGATATTCTATTAGTTAAATAAAAATTATTTAGGGATTCACCAAGACCCTGATGTTCTCTAGTTATTAATCTAGTATGCACTAGCTCAATTGTGAAGAGACTGTACTACCTGTACAGCCAAAGAATTCAAGCAGGCATTTAAATATCAATTTTGAATCAAAGAGTTTACGCAAGTAAGGATACTAGTGCTGATTTTATATTACATTTGTAAAAAATGCAAAACAAATTCCTAGCTTGGGTTGTTTGGGCTTTTAAGTGTCCAGAATTATCAGTTTGTTGTGCAATTTGCAGTGTAACATATATACAGGTAAAAATGGAATGTGCCACAAGGAATGATTTCTTTGGTTTTAATCATTCAAAAAAAAAAAATCAGACACTCACATTTAGCTCTAGAGGCTGAGCATTACCAGGATTTTTTAGGACTTTATTTTCCTCCATGATTAGCATGGTGGAAGTCATTTGCTGAACAAAAACAGAGAAGAACTCAGTATCAGTTTCAAAGTCTTTGCTGTTTATTATTACTCTTACAGTATTCTCCTAGTATGCAATACTTTAAGAACTCCATTTAGAATTACTACTAGTTCTTCAGATGTAAGTACTGAATTCCTGTCATTCAGCATTATTTTTTGGTCTTATGCTCTCCAAAATTAAGACAAAGAATCTACAAATTAGTGTACTGCAGCTCGGACATTTCAGATGTGGCACTTCCTGCCACTTCTACTTAATTGTAATTTCAGTCAAGATTCACAACTCCCATTTCCATTCCATGCCAGTGTTAATCAGTGGGGCACAATGGGAACACTTACCACCACAGCATCTGTGGGTTTGGTTGGCAGGACTTCTGCTGTCAACCCCTTTGATCGGGCTGATGTGTTTTCTGGGGCATCAAGCTGCCTAAACGATGATGAACCTTCTTCAAAGGGATTAAAACGGCTTTCTTTTTTCTTCAGCCTTTTGGCTTTAGCTGTTCGAGTATCATACTAAATAGTAAAACAATTACATTTTGTGTTACAAAGGGAATTTCTATAGCCTGGTAAAAAAGCATGGTATAGCCACTAAAAAGAGTCCCCCTGTCATAGTGAAGCTCTACACAACCCATTTCAATACCACTGACACAGCCAGTCTGAAAAGCAGTGAGCCTGGGGATATCATTATTATTGCTCTCTCCAGAGGGAGAGGCAAGCTACATCTTCACTCTGCCCTGGCTGCAAACACCACTTTACAAATGCAGCAGGAACTCTTGTTCCTCTAGGTGGAGTTTTCCACCCATACAAGGAGGAAGTAATTTGTGCTACAACCTTGCTGATTTATTAAGAATCTTTCACCTTGCTTTCCGGTCCTAATGGTGAAGAACAGCGCATACCACTTTTTAGGTCTGGAGTTCTCTCTCTTGCAGCTGTTATTTTACAGAGTTTTTTTCCTGTGACAGATTTCCAACACATTAATTAACTTTGAGACAAAGACTACTACAGCTACTCTCCACCCCATGTCTTACAGGATGGTTTCCAAAGAGGAATAATTCTAAAGCCACTCCTGCAAACACAATTTTTCCCTCCAATATAATCCTCATCTCCTTCTCCCCACCATCAGGACTACTTTACTCCTCTCCCATTCTGTACACAAGGCTGCTTATTAAAATGTTTACTTGGCTATTTACAGCTGGGTAAATAGTGTGGGACCAGAGACCTGCATGATCACAGCAGTCTTTACCAGTGGTAACTTCTGATGCTATTACACTCCAAACTAGGCAGGGGGGAATTATGTGGTACCTGGGCTGCAGACAGAATTGTATTGGTCACAGATCAGAACTGCAGTTACATCAGGGACTCAATGTATTTGTGAAGCTGACATGAAATAAGCTCAAGTAAAGAGCATGACACAAACAGTTGTGCTCCTGGGTAAGGTAAATAAGAAATGTCAATTTTCACTGAGCATCATGGCTGATTAAATGGAAAAATGCAGGGTCTGAGACTTCAGTTGGTTGGTTGTTTTTGCTTTCTTCTCCTAACACATTAATTAGAACCAAGTCTTACTTGCTGGGGCAATTTTTCAATTTACACTTTCCCTTCTAGACACAACCAAGTTTAGTCTGTGCTGGAAGACAAATGGCACAGTAGAAGCCTGGTTTAGATACTGTGCAACCATTTAAGTTTGGGTAGAATACTCTGTTCTCACAGCTAGTACAACTGCTTCAGGTCATATTTTACCTGCCAGCGTAGCTGAAATGCTTAATGCTGAAGAACTGTTATAGCAACTTGATGGTCTCTTCCTAGAAGAGGAGAAAAAGAAAAGAACAACTATTCTGAATAAATGTTAACATAAAAAAAAAACCTATTAATAAGAAAATCCTGGGAAAGTATAGGTTGAGTGAAACAGGATAAATCTTATTTTAAAAAATATTGTTAAGAAGTTGCTTGATCACCCTTTACAGTTATTTGATAGTTTATCAAGTCACATATCTATCCTGAGGAGTGTTGCAATTCAAGACCCACAGAAGATTCACTAAATACTCAGCACTTCAGCATTCTAGGACAGAACACATTTAAGGAGGATGCAGGGGAAATTAGGTTCTCAAGAAAATTCAGAATCAATTGTGTGGAGATCTGTAACAGTAAGAGACATGTTATGAATTAAAATGTCTGCATATAAGACTGGAAGGAGAAGCACAGGAGTTAAAAGAAATGATGCTGTTCCCAGAAAAACACTCGTGTTCCTCAGGTTTTTATGTCAGGACTTGAAGGCAGCTCTGTGACAAAGCCGAGTATAGAAGACCCTTCCCTGTGCTAAAACCTCACCACAGACAAATTGTCAGAGAAAACCCAGCACCCAACAACAGGAGGGTGTCAACAGGGTGCCAGCACAGCCCACACACACATTCTGAGTAAGGAAATCCTATCAACAGGCAGCAACCTGGCCCAAGATTATAGAATAAAGTCAGAAGGATTCCAAAGCAAAGGCTGCTCCCCATGTAACCTGATGATTCCTAAAGAACATAACAGACCTGCCCAAAAACTGATTTTTCTCTGGGCAAGCACAGAATGTCAGACTTAACGAAGACTTGACAGCAGGTAAAATATATAGAGGCAAAAATGGTACCCTTCAAACTCTACTGCACAGACAAGCCTGGCCAGACCACCTGAGCACACCCCTCTTGCTGTGACTGAATGAAATCCGACAGAATTAGTGCAATTGGATAAAAGCAACTTATTTAGGGATTTTGCACATAAATGCCATCTCCTTCCATAAAATCCTTCATTGAGTTCTCTTGCTTTGACTTCCCTAGAGCTGCAAGGCCAAACTAGAAATCTGTAAGGCAAACTCTTCCCTGATCAGTTTCAAATTCCACCAATATCAGTTAGTAAGGACACAGGTAGCTGAAACTCCACAGAAGTGTCTGCATGAGCAAAGGCTTATTTGTACTGGCCTTTCTTTTAAGTACTTCTCAAAAGAGAAAAGTCTGAACATTTAGGTGCATCAGTCTGCTGTAGTGATTACCTTTTAGTGCATCGGTCTGGAAAATCCTCTGGTACAGGTTCTAAAAACAAAAAAAAACCCAAAACATGAAAGCTAGACTTTAAATGAAAAAGCTATGCTAGCTTAGACCAGACAATTTTTTAGTGCAAACTCACTCATAAAGCACAATTTTAGAAGCAAACACAAACCACTAGCAGGGAGCTGCTCTCCATTATGCTAACAGACCTTTCATAAAATGATCATTACACATTTTATACAGGTTCCTCAACCAGAGTGAAATTTGTTTATGTTTATATCCTGAAGTATTGTAGAAAAGAATTACCTAATATTGCTGAAAGATTTGACATCTGTGGTATCTTATCAATGGTCACCGCTTTGCTGGAGTCCAGGAGAGTAGAGTTCTTGTACTTGCCAAGGTCCACAGAGTAAAAATTGCATCTTTCTGGACATAAAAAATATAAGTGCAGATTTCTTATGCTGAAATTCATTGAGTTATTAAATTTGTGATCAAACTGAAAGTGATCACAATCGCAGGACAGGAACTAAAAAGCAAAATTAAAGCACTGTCTTGGCTCAAACAATTGCAGAAAAGTTTGGAAGGAATTTGACTGAAGACACATTTGTGGGTCATTCCCAATAAACAGCTTGTGTCAATAGTGAATACTTTAGATTTAAAGTAGGATTCAAATTACATAAGGACCAGATTAGAGGACAGATACACTGATTCCATGTTAAGCACAGGTTTATAGCAAAGATGTGACCTGGTGAGTCACAGCAAGGGAGACCCCTAGTCCTTCTGTTATAGAAAGTCTCCCCACATTTTCTACATGAAATAAAACCGAAAAAAGTCACCCAATAGTCTCACCCAAATCATCATCTCTGAATGTTTCAGGGGATGAGTAAGTTTTCAGGCTGTCACTAGCAGCGCTATAATCTGCAGCTGAATCTTCATCTAAACACTCTATGAGAAAGGTGGAAACACCTGTGGGAAGAGTAATTTCTGTACCTAGAGAAGGAGACAAAAAATGCAGCTAAAAAAAAAATATCTATCTTGTACAAACCTTCAAGATTTTCTTATCTCCATTTCATTCCTGTAATGAGCTAAATATTATCACTCATCATATAATAAGTCGTAACACAGTTAAAGGGCATCCTTTGTTTATTAGCATATACTACCACAAGCCAAGAGAAGATACCTTCATTGCCCAAGGATCACAAGACATACCTGAAGAATAGAGCCTCTAGTAAGGCAAATCTTAAATACATCACAAGTTTTTAGAAATGCAGGTTTGAGTAAACTGAAGAACTCATGTCCACAGCTAGTTGTGTCAATGATAAAACCAAGATCATGTGGTTTGCAGCAGGCTGGGCTCAAGACTGTCTCAGGTGCTGTGGGTCTGTCTGTGCTGCCAGAACCAATTCACATGAGTCCAGCCACAGGCTGCAGTAAGAGGCAGAAGTCCAGCCAGTGGTATCAGAACCTTCACTTCCTAATATCACACAGTCAGAACCTGTTGTCTTATATAGCAAGAGTTCTATTATCATTACAGTGCAAGGATTCCATACCACCAGAGTTTTGTACCTCCTCGACGTTTCTCGTAGGCAACTCCTCTAAGCACTGACTCTCCCTAATCCTTGCAGTAGCCATCTGACTGCAGTTCCCACCAATCCACTCTTTTATAATAATGTTCTTATGGGCTACAGGTGTGGCCTGTTATCATCAGGCCTGTTCCTAATTTTTAGTAATTGGTTCAGCTGCAACTCTTTAGGGGATAAGATTACATTCTATACTACCTTCATTTACCCATACTGTATCCCCCTACAAGAACCAGTACAACAACAGCACAGTACATGACCAGTACCTTTATAAAAATAAAATTATATCAGGAATTTTACATTTAGTTTATTATCAATATCAAATATATTTAATAATATAATCTATAGCCATTATACTCACTTGAAGTCACTTCAGCATTTTTTAAACTTCCTTTATTTTCGAAGTTGATTAGTTTGGAATCCTGAAATAAAAGACCAATACAAACAAGCTGAGAAAACTGAATGTAGACAAAGAAAGGCATTTAAATATCATCCTACATTAGCAGATGCTGAGAAAACTCACTGTCTGGTACTTCACCACTTAAGCCTACTATTCACAGTGTAATTTGTTGTAGGATTTTTCATTAACAAATCTGCAAACTTATAGCTCTAAAATTCATGACAAATATCCTACCACTTGATCCTGCAATCTTTGCTGGGTGAGACTGCCATTGAAGGCATACTGACATGAACTGAACTCAGGCACAACAGAGGTAATGAACTTCACTGTCCTTTGATTTTATTTTTTTTCAGACACCAAGTCCTCACTTTCCGAATCCTACACCATTTCTGTAAATACAAACATCTACAATGTGTAGGCAGTAGATTCTACAAAACTAGGCATTTTGTAGAAAACCTAAATAGGCAGACTCTACAGAAGAGCTAACATTTTAAAGAAAAATAGTTTTATACCAGTATCGCCTGTGCCCTTTGCTGCAGCAGATTTCAGTTCAAACTCACCTGGTTCACTATTCTCTTGCCACTGCAGTATTAACTGCCCTGTAACACTTCTGCACCATCACCTCCAATCACTTTTCCAATTTTAATAACACAAGAAAGAGCATCAGTGATGTGTCAAAGGTCTGTGCCTGACCTAGAAGTGAGCAATTCTCTGCAACCACAATCTACTGAGATCTCTTCCACACAACACAATTCCTACAGCCTTGCCTCGTCCAAGATAATTAGTATTGATGTTTTCTCATGCTACCAGTAGCTCCAACAACTTTTATTCTGGCCAAAGACACAGAAAATGTAATCCAAAATACAGGACCAAATTCAGCCTGAAAAATGTCTGGGCTCACACAGACATAACTCATAGGAAATTTTACCTGAATAGAAGAAGAATTTAATGTGTCACATTTCTCTGATTTATCCTCCATAATTAGTAGATAAAAAGCAAGACAGCATTCTCACCTTCAGTGGTACACTGCTTTCTTCTGGTTCCTCTTTTATCTTGAAGTCTATCGTTTCGCTGCCTGTCACTTGATTGCTGCAGTTGAAGAACAGAACCAAGTTCAATCACAGAGCTACACTGCTTTAGACAAAAGCAACAACTCCAAAATGTCTTTATGGGGTGTCAGTAAATAATCTGACAAACACCAGTGCACTGAAAATTCAGACTGCATTCCTCCAATTGCCATCTCACAAGAAAAAACAATGTAATTTACTAGCAAGTCTTAACAACGGTGTGTTTGAATGAGTTCTAGCTGACCTTTCGTTGCATGAAGAGCTCTCTTCAGTATATTCAACATTTTCTTTAATCTTTGGTAAGTTTTTCCCACTGAACTTTTTCTTCAGGCCTAGAGATAAATATTTAGTTCAGTAACAATAATTTCAACATTAGAATTTAGATTATTATTTCTAATTAAGCTGTTCCCACTTTCTACACTCATAACACTTTCTGACCCTATTATCACAAACAATCTAAAATCTGAATTTGCTTTTTTCAGCAGTATATCAAGACTAAACAAAAAGCAGACTTAAAGAAATACTTCTCATGTTTTAGAAACCTGTTGATTAAAAGGAAGAAACCCCACCACCTTGGAAGCAACCTTTACCTTGACTCAAAGTAGTTTTAGTACAAATCAGTTTTAAATGGTGTTTATTAGGAGTATCAAGGATTTCTACATAAACTGGTCCTCACTGTATATAATCCCAAAAGGCATTAACAACACAATCAGTAACCAGCAAAATTCAGACACATTTTCTTATCCTAAAACTAATTTTATGAGTCATTTAGCTTTGTGCTTTGCTTTCATTATCTAAGAGCTAGAAACAATCAAACTTTCTAGAGCTACACTTTTATGACTGCAAAGGAGCATCCATCCCCACACTAAAACCTGGGTCTGAGTCACTGCATTTCCCCAGGGTCACACAGAGCCCATCGGCTGAAGCTTCCTGGGAATTCAGGACAGGATGATACATGGACAGGAGTCAACCTTTTCCGTAGTTATTTTTTTTCAAGCATATGGAAGACCTCCAGGCAGCTGTTTGAACGCAGTATTGTGCACAGGAGCACTAAATACATACAAGAACAGGAGCCAACAGAGCAGGAACAAGGCAAAGCTCTTGTACCCTCTCACAGCAAAGCTTGACTTTTAAATTACCAAGATCAGCCCAAGATCAAGACATCCCAAGCTGGTGTTCCCCATAGTCTGTCAGGCTTCACTTGATTCCCATCCCTTCCCTTGAACTTTTTTCTTAACAGGTCTCAAATGCTTAGCTTGGTATCTGCTGCACTGTGTTCAACAACGAGGCAGCTCCTTCTGAGTAACGACTTCAAGCAAGTCTTGACTTCAAGAAGCAAACGACTTCAAGAAGCAACGACTTCTTAAAATATTCTCTCAAAGGTAAGCAAGGCTTTTGTCTTGCCATTTCTCAATGCTCCCTTCCAAATCGATTAAACGGAGGGGAGGCACTCCACAAAAGGAAAAATCCTTCCTATTGCTAACTAGCAGCTAAAATAGAATTAACACTCCTGTTTCCAGAAGAGCAGTATGCTTTCTCCAAGCGGTGAGGGACATGGATAACAAGAAATCACCTCCCAGCCTCACACAGGACCCGCTGCGCTGGGCACGCGTGTGAGAACAAACCTTTGGGGGCCACCGAGGACGCTGCTGGTAAAAATCTTGACCGCATTACCCTGCCCAGCATCTTTACCCAAGAGAATACACCACACAAAAAGCACAGCACAGCGTCCTTTTCCCCCC
>NW_005054308.1:2021754-2030914 GCF_000277835.1 Geospiza fortis | reverse complement strand
GAGGGGGGGGCCCTCAGGGGGGATCGGCCCTCATGGGGGATCGGCCCGCGTGAGGGAGTGGCCCTCGGGAGGGATCGCGCTGTGCGAGGGAGCGGCCCTCATGAGGGGATCGGCCCATGTGATGGAGCTGCCCTCAGGAGGGAGCGTCTATGGGGCAGGGACGCGGGACACGGGACGTGGGACACCGGACACCTTCAGCGGATCTGGCGACTCCGGGCCCTTGCGACCCTGTGCCAGCGCCTCGCCGCCCTCACAGGGAAAAAACTCCCGTATGAAAATGGAGTCAATAAATCGTGTGTGTGATAACCCCTGTACTGCTCCGACCCCGTGTTTCGTTACCTGAAAAAATAGAGCGTATAGAAGCAGAATGATTTGGGTTAAAGGGACCCCAGATAAAATCCTGTTCCCCCCTGCCATGAGCAGGGACACTTTCTGCCGCACCCGCTTGTTCCAAGCCCCATCCAACCTGGCTGTGGGCACTTCAGGCGTGTCTGGATTTCCAAGTGAAGGGAGATACAAGTGCACACAAAAACCGGAATAGAGCCCGTATGCTTTGAAACTTTATTGGTTTAGACACAATCTGAAAAAATACTATGCATTCCCAATTGCAATTCATATTAAACAAGCATATACATGTGGTTATATTATTATTGATTTTAAATTAAAATCGAAACCATTACAGAAAGACTGCTGCATCTTCAGAGAACTTTGCAACAATTAGTTTTCATAGGAGATTGCTAAAATCAATCTCGTGTCCCAATATGCTTTTGGTCGTTATTTTATTTTACATAATTTCTTATTTTTACAACACATTTAGTTTAGCCACACATTCTGAATGACTTCATACCAATGGTGAGGACAAAGTGCTGGAGGAACAACGGATTTTATAAAAGAGCTTTTATTGGATGTCAGTTCACGAGAAAATCTTATGAGCAGTTTTGAGAAAGGTGAAAATTTAGTTCTTTACAAAAGTTTCCATAGATGACTCTTTGATATACATGCTAATATACCAAAACTGAAAAATTTTTAGTAACAGTTAGGATTTTTTTACACAAATGTATATGTTAAATTTTACCCCCCTTCACTTTCAGTTGAAAATACAATAGGCAACACTTACCAAAATGCCTCATTTGTTGGCTGCTTTTACTTTGCTAAAATACATAACAAAAAGCTGAAATGAAGGGCTTAAAGGGACTCCAGATGCCTCAGAAAACATTTTTCTTTGGAAGAATTCAAGGGATCTAAAACTTTTTCATTTCTGGGCTACAGGCATCCAGATTTCTCTCAAAAGCTTCATTGTTTCACAGGAGCAAAGGTGGTATAGAAACCACCAAATGTGTAAAATATTGAAGAACATCAGTTCCAAGAAGAACAATGATTAATTCTGATTCCCCCCTCCCCACCCAGAGAATACCAAAGTGAACTAAAGATACAAAAGGTAGGCCAATAGAATTGCCTCTAAATAAAATGCTTTTTCAATTTTTTTTCTAAGGCATCAAGAGGTCTTTAAGTCACCTATTACCATGCAAAAATAGTATATTCTTTCCCATTTTACATTCATCTTGTAGCATTTATTTACATATAGATCAGCAGTTTGTGCTTTTAACACATGTAAAACTAAAAAAAAAAAAAAAACTAAATTAATTTTTTTCATTCCAGAAGTTAAGGTCAGATTATTTTGTTACACATGAGAATTTCATATTCATGGCAACAACGAGACTGGACTTTACTGTTGCTGATAGATACTGACTAACAGATTGCAAAATGGTATTTTATCAATAAAAACTCACCATCTCCGTCTCACCTAATGTGCATCAAGCATTTTAACTTGCAAATGTGCCTTTCAGGACAGAATTATTCCATGTATTCCCTGCCCACATGGGGTTAAAGACTCTGGTCTGGTTTCTGCTCACACTTTGTGCATTTTGGCAGAACAGATTTTTTCTCTGTGCATATATCAAGCAAAGAACATACAAAATATATAACTAAGCAAGAGCCTCTTCCTGAAAAATGTATTTTATTGTGGTTTTTTATATATAAGACATTCTTCCAGTGATTCCACAGGCATAGCACCAGGCCCAGGAAGAACCAAGAATGCAGTACTGCAACTCTAAAACTGACTGCAAAAAGAGTTGCCACTCTTGAAGATGAACAATAGAAACTAATTTCGTAATTATTTATCTTAAGGTAAAAAAAAAAAAAACAAACCCAAAACCAAACTGGTTATTGGACAGTCATGGGGATTTTTCCTTGGTGGTCACAAGAAGTGTTTCAGTTTAAGACAGCTCAATACAAAATAAATATGCCTGGAATTTGAAGAGAAGCAGGATTGAGCCTAGCTTATGCCTTATGCATGTCTGTTTTTCAATTGTTAATCTCTTATATCGTTATGATTGTAGTGAGACAGTGACCTGCAGAGGAAAATCGGATTATACAAGAATAAAAGAGAGCTTTTAGTTTATTTATATAATTTTTCACAAGTTCTGAAAGCATTCACACTTTTGGTGTGACAAAGTCAGATTTTACATTATCCAAGTGTGGCCAAGTCTGCTTTTTTTTTTTTTTTCTTATTCTTTTGGTATTCATATATTTGGCTCTAATGCATCTGACATTTTGCATCAAATACCAAAAGAAGAATATAGATATGTTATTCGGGGTCATATATGTAAAAATAATGGCCATCAAAGCTGTAAATAAACTCATATTGGAATCTTCTGTACTTATAGAGAGTTTAGTTGTCTCAAAAAGCCTGAAATCACCTTAAGAGAAAAGTAAATCAAATTCAAATGGCAAAAAAAACCAGCAAAAAATAGCTTTTCTCTACTTTCTTAGATGACTAGGTTTTGGGGGGTTTTATTTTAAAACTGTTGCATTAAAACAGACAGGAAATTGTACTGAATTTAATTCTCCATTGCTTTGAAGCTTGTGTATGTAATGATTGTCTTTTGGCTGATACAAAAAGGATATGAACTAAACTTCACTGAGATAAAAATCCTTTATGACTTGACCCAAAGAGCCAGATTTTATGCAATAATCGCTATTCTCCACTGACGTGGCAAATTCCCCAGGGATGCTACTGCTGCATACATTGGTGAAAAATGATGATCCCATCAGATCTCAGATATTTCTGTACTTGCTTTGGACTGATATGAGTCACTGCACTGAAATCAAATGAGGAATCAGATGCATAAAGGGATCCAGACAAACGCACATTTGATAAATCAAACTGCCACATTCTTTTGAGTCATTATGTTACTGATACGGTTTCCTCTGCATCATTTTATTCTGAAATCACTGCAATAAATCAGTCTTCATAAAACACTAACTTATTAATTCAATTTATTTCATTTGGAAGCATGCAACAGAAGTTCAGAGAGAAAATAAGATACTGTTTAGATTAAAAATTTAAACTTTTAGCTTCAGAAGTCTACAGTGGATTCCACTATAAGAGAGAAAATAAGTGTGCTTCCACTGTCCTAGCAAAGATCTAGCAGGCACAGCTCCATGCTAGCATGTACTGGTGCAACAAACATCAGCTAGTAAAATACACAGATATTTAGGACCCTGTTCAGCAGAAAGAAGCTATCAACAGTCCAAGTATTCAAGCAACTTGACATGACAGTTTTCTCTTTGCCTTGTACCATGCTTTGTACCAAGAGAGAGCTCTAGAGTCTGTTCCTACTCCTTGTGAGACTTATCCCCTTTCTGATGACCACAGAAATATAAGGTTTTATCCAGACAACTTGCTGGTTATCCCAGAGAGGCCATTGGAGGTGATGCCAATGGGATTTGATGCTTCCAGATGTCTGACCATAAAGACGTTCCCATAACAGGCCCTTCTGCCACCACACGCACTGTTCTGCCTTGCACAGCAATGGCCAACACAGCCTTTAGCCCATCCCCATGAGTCTTTTGGGGCAGTATTCCTTCCCCTTCCATGGCCAGATAAAGGATAGGATGCCCTCCACTGCTGCATCTCAGGCTGGCCTTTTCCCAAACCTTTTCATTTTGCTAAGCCCCATCCAGAATCACAGCTTATTCCTTGTGCTCAATTTCTTTAGCACTGTTTCTGAAGGGAGTTAGTCCAGCTGGACTATGCAGTATTAGCAGCATATGAAGTAATAAATTAGAGATTGGGAGCATATGGATTATCATGAACTCCCACCTAAAGCCACCACAGAGCCAGTGATGCTTTTCCAACCTTCTCTGTTTGAGCAGTTCAGATGTCCTTGAGTGCACTGGACTGAAGGAGCCCTAATGCAGAATCTGCATACCATGGGTAAATTGTTTGGATGAAAAGGAAATAGAGGGAATTCTGTGCTATTGCTTCCTACCCTGTTCTTGTAATTTCCAGGTAACATGAATCCATTAGATGTAATATACTAATAGGTCTATTAAGTACAAATAGTGGGAAATTCCTTCCTATTTCTGTTCTGGTTGTTAAGTCATCGATGATTAAATCAAAGCAATGTCATTTATGTCCTGAAAAATATAAAAACTATCACTTACTATATAAACCAATATCCAGCTTGAAGTTCCAAATCAGAGAAAATAGACTTTTACTTTCACCATCAGTCACTGATTATTTGAGGTAGACCACATTATTGAATTACTTATTATTTTAGTTTCTAATATATTAGGTTGTATACAATCAAATATCAACAGACATACCTGAAATTTTCCCTATTTTAACTAGAAATGTTTGTAGTTATTTAAAAGATATACTTCCATAATTTACTTGGTCATAGATTGAAATTTCTGCATATTTTGTGGCAATTTAGCATAACTTTTAGTAGTGCCTTACTGTATACGTAAAGTAAAAAAGAAATTGTATCACACTTGATGGCAAAAATAAGGTAAAATATGGTTAGTGATGAAATCCTAGAAAAATGAAAGGCTCAAATGTAAGACTCAGATGCTTATCCATTTCAGCAGTGTCGTTCTGGCTCTGTAGTTTTTGAGTATTATTCTAATATTGCTATGAAGTCCATTACTCAGAAGATTCTTCCCGTGATTTCAGATGGAGATGCTTGAATATAGCTCTTCTATTTGTTTTTTGAAGTAATCTCTCAGTTCTGGTCTCTTAGCCTTTAATGTTGGTGTCAGCAAACCGTTTTGCACCGAGAACATATCAGAGTGAATATAAATGGCTTTGACCTAAAATAAAAGAGGAATATATTTATAGCAAAGGTTACAGGCATCACACTGAATAAGCATTAATTTTTTTTGCTGTGCTTCCCTCTGGTGGTGCCTAAAGTCCAGGGCACTCTTCTGCTGAGTCCCCAGGATTTCTATCCCCTGCCCACAGAAGGGAGCTCTCCAAGAGAATGAGCACATAAATTGCTTTTCTGTATGAAAGCAAGGCCGGAGCACAGTGAGGCAGTGCACAAGGGATGGTGTGAGATCATCACTGCAGTTTCACACAGCTGAAAGGCAGTGAGGAAGAGGGCGAGGGCAGGGAGTTGTGCTAGGAAACCTCAACTTAACCCCAATGCAAAAGTAAACAGCACTGATTCAATATTGCAAAATTATCATGAAGCTTTTCAGGCACAAAGCATGTACATGATGATCATCTTTAGCTAATTAAAATGATACAGATCTTTCAGGCAGCACAAATGGCATTTCACAAGGCTGCCCTTGTTTGAGGCAGTGGCTCTGAGCACAGTGGGGAGCCTGGCAGCACAGATGGGAGTGAGCTTTTCCTTCCCGTGCTGGTGTGGGGGAAAGCAGAAAACTGCTGCGTGACTGGTCAGAGCCCACCGATTTAAGACAAAATTCCCCAGCCATCTGCTGCTTTTGTGATTCCCCAAGCCAGACTGCTTTGCAGTTTGTTTGGCTGGGAGCTGCAGCAATATAGGCTGCAAATCCATTTTCCATTCCTTAGATATGTGATTCATCTTTCCCTGTAAGCATCATGGTCCAGGCCCTGCCCCCATGCAATCCTTCATAAATCAGTCTTCACACTATTAATGCTCCCCTATTTGCTGCACTAGCTTTCAGATCCTGGAAGCTGATGGTTGTAGAAGTCACACTTGTCATTCCCAAGACACAAATCCAAGCTGCAGATGAGGATGGGGATGATAAAGAGTATCCCCATAAACAGGGGATCCCATTCCAAATGAATATTAGCCACAGTATCTGGCTCAAAATTTGGTTTTAAGATTACATGTTGCAACAAAGATGAAGTTTTGAAGCCCTTTAATTTTGAAAATGGTATCATTTTTTATTCTATTCTCTTATTATTTTATTCCAATTTTTAGAAAGATGACAAGACTTTCCTCACTACTTTATACTTTATTAATTGTAAACTGCTGGTGAAATCGATTACATGAGGATATTTCATACTGTGAAGACCATGGCAGAGGCAAACAAGACTTATTGGCACAGACAATTATGTGCATTAAAAACTATGCTTTATACTGAATTATTTTTAAATAAATTTCTTTTTTGCTGCCATTTCATTTGCATAGGTAATTGAGAAATTAAGAATAATAGGGTTATGTTTAATGATGCTTCTGCTCCACTCCAATATGGTGAATTACTCATTAGAATTATCACCCAGAAACAGTCTGAACAAAAGCAAAAAAGCCCTTGCTAATTATATGTAATGATTAAGATGCTTGGTTTTTTCAACAGAAATAAACATTTGACATTTTAAAGTGGGGTGGATAATTTTTCTGTGTTTTTAATGCTATATAGACCACAGTTGATTTCAGATCTCCCCTTCTGAAGTGTTTGTAGCTCTATTGCAGAAATATTTACACAAGCAGGAAAGAACTAGTGCCCAGACTAAAGATAAAGAAACCAGCAGCATTTCCAGGTCAGGTATAAGAGTAGTAATTAGTGACCCAATTTCTAACAGAGCTTTCAGTGGCAGAAAAGTCAGACTCCTACAGATGTTTATCTTGACCTCTGGTTTTCTGGAGATTATCCATGTCCCCAGTTAAGATTTTGACCTCTGCACCCAAAACTTTCACTAAATTTAATTCAAATTTCAGACATGGGTGGGAAGCAGAATCACAGCAAATGCATTTTTCCAAAGGAATAAATACAGCTTGCCAGCAATAAAGCTCTTTCCAAAAATATCATGTGCAGCTGCAACAAAGATTTGTAGTAACATGATAAATGCTGACAAATCCTTCTGCTATACAGACAAATGGCCTGTCTGAGCACACTGAAGGATGTTTCATTTTACCTGCTCAAAGGAGTGAAGCCCACTCTCCTTCCCTAACCGTACCATGTCTTCCATTATCGCCTGCTGCAGTTCCTGCATTAAAACACAGAAATTCCTCATGAGCTACCATTGTCAACCTTACATGCAATTAATGCTCACTGTTCACAAAAAAAAAGTGTTTCTGAGCAAAGTTCAAGTACCTTACTAACAGTTAGTATGTAATTAGCCAAATTCTGTTGTAATGTATAAGCATTACACTTAAATGTGGTGATGTTGAGTGTCTCCTTGGTATAAAAAGTATGGTTCTATTTTCAAACCAGCAATGTGACATAGCTGTTAAATTCACAGTCCTTCAGCCATCTGCCAAACTTCAATGCAGAATCACTGCCCACAGACAGTGGAATGGTTCAGTGGCATCAGTATTTACTGATGTGATCCAATGCAGTTCCTCAGTATTAGAGAGCATGTGTTTAAGACTGGGGTCCTTTTTATAGAATCACAGAATGTCCTGAGCTGGAAGGGACCCACAAGGACCATGGGATCCAACTCCCAGCCCTGCACAGAGCAGTCCAAGAGTCACACCACATAACACTGAGAGTATTATCTAATTGCTCCTTGAGCTCTGTCAGAATTGATGGTGTGACCAGTCCCCTTGGAAGCCTGTTCCAGCTCCCAGCCACCCTCTCTGGGAAAAACCTTTTCCTAATATCCAAACCTCCTCTGACACAACTTCAGGCCCTTCTCTCTGGTCCTGTTGCTGGTCACCACAGAGAAGACCAGCAATAAGTCTTGTTTAGTTGTCTTATTTAAGAAATCTAAGCAAACACAACCTCTCCTCCTGCTGTACTGTTGTTCTCTGCAAGAGAGACTCTTGGCCCCTCCACACCAGCACTGGCAGCGGTTGGTACCACCAGTCAACACATATCACTGGATCCAGGTCAACCCTGCTGAATGTTCAGTGAGGAAATAATTCTTGTCACTGAAATTGTCATTCCTAGACACAGTATTGTGCACACATAATGCTACAGCAAAAAAAAAAAAAAAAAAAAAGTCTGTACTGCAGATACAAACCTTATTTTTACAGAGTTCTGCATATGTTCCTTCAAACCCTCTTTTCTTTGCCCAACCTGGCATGACTTCGGAATCAGGCACCACAATTCCCACCAGGAAGGCCTGTAGGTAAAGGAGAAGGAGAGTTGCAGGCTAAAGCTGAACCATATTCCAGGCTCCACATTGAAGTGAATACACAAGTCAGCTGAATTTCTGCATTTTTACCACTTCTTGTTTAATTATGTCAATAATTTGCTAACATATCATCATGAAGTACATTCTGATGTCTGTGCCTTTTTCTCAGATAAAAGGTTGTCTGTGACTCCATTTACCAGCAGTTTTAATATCCTCAGCTGGGTTTGTGCTCCTCCTGGACATTAATAATTCACATGGCCCTGCAAATCCCAGGCAAACTCTGATGCCAAGGGAAGGCTCATGCTTGTGAGCCTTGAATGCAGAGGATGAATCGCCATGGCTTCAGAAGCTGTAAGTGTGTGTATAAATGTGCAAATTAACAGAACAAGATTGGTCAGAATGGGCAGGAAGTGTTGAGGGCAGCAGTGGCTTTGCCTTTTCCTGGCTTACCACAGGCATGGTGGCAAAGGACAGCATTGGAGACCCAAAGAGTGACACCAAAGCCAACTTAAAAGCTTGATCTTTGGTCACAGCATTCTCTAAGCTGTTCAGGGTCACACCAGCAGCTCAGTTCCTGCCTGGCTGTCAGCCAGCTCCAAAGCAGGAGGCAGACAACGTGGTGTGATCCACTCTCATTTTCCCTTCCTTCAAGCCCAGCTCTCTGTCTTCTAACTACTAAGAGTGAAGTAAGATTTTCTGAAAGCTTGGTTTGTACCTGCAGGCTGTCTCCATGGACATAGATCTGAGCAACAGGGTCACTGCGGATGTAGATATTCTCTATCTTCTCCGGTGCAATGTATT
>NW_005054308.1:1987282-2021723 GCF_000277835.1 Geospiza fortis | reverse complement strand
TTATTTTAAGGGTGCCATTCTGTTAGGAGAAAGAAATGAGAATTCCCAGAGAAGTTATTTAACCACAGAAGCTCAGCAAGCTGTCTGTCTTCAACAGAGTTTTCAATTGCTTGTTGTGCTTTCAAATGCTTATTCTGCCAAATATAAACTCAATCCTTTGTAAAGATAGACCTGCTTGGAGACCTAAGTTCAGTCCTTGAAAATTTACTTGGGATAATACAATTGCCATAAGAACTCTGAGTGTGTCCAGTACGCACAGGTAACCATTTTCCAATGTCTCCTGTGTGAAGCCAGCCCTCCTGGTCCAGTGCCTCAGCTGTCCTCTCTTCATCTTTCAGGTAACCTTTAAACACATTGGGTCCTTTCACACAGATCTGCAAAACAACCAGGGGTGATGATGAATTATTTTTTTATTCTGCTATAAATATAAATTAAGTAGTAACTCACTAAATTTGAAATATTTTAATGACTGTGCTCCATGAAACTAAAATAGATTGGGTTATTAAACTATCTATGTATTTTTTTCAAGCTAATGGAAATATGAAGTAGGGTTTGCAAAACTGATTTGTTTGAAGTTGATTTGCATTGCATTTGCAGTTAAAAATAACAAAATTATTTCAATAAGTTTAATTTTTGTGTAGTATAGAAATCACAGCAATGCAGAAATCATAGCAATCACAGCAATTCAGCTCTTAGCTGAACTAATTCAGTCTTAGCAGTTTAAGGAATGAGGCTGGAAGTACTGCCACAGCTCCTTTTTCATTAGTTCTTTACTGCTCTATTGTTAAACTTCCGTTTTCCTCTCCTGATTTCACAATGTAACCCATCAGCAACCATGCACGCTACAAAGGTCAAATGCTTCTATAAACTACTTCATACAGTGTTAACTAGTGAGAATTTGATATAAAAATGTGATTTGCTACCTCTCCTTCTCCTTTGGAAGCAAAATAATTCAGTTCTTCCACATCCTTCAATCTGATTAAGTTACAGGGCAAAGGGGCTCCTACATGACCTGGAAATCAAAGTTATCAAGTCACTTGTCATCTCTCCTATAAACAATAATTAGCATTTTATCATTAGTTACTTGCATAGTTGTAGATACACTGGATGTTCTTGCAGGAGCTGTGTCTGTATGCAGAAATAATTTACTTAATTAAGGTTTTGCACTATTAAAACTAAATACCGACACCTCCTCTTTGGATATAAAATCTATCCTGAAATAGCATAGAGTGGTTTAGGTTGGAAGGGACCTTAAATTCAACTCATTCCAGCCCCCTGCCATGGGCAGGAGCACCTTCCACAAGATCAGGTTTCTCCAAGCCCCATACAACCTGGCCTTGATGTTACAGTCCATAATTTCCTAAAGGAATGTGCATTTCTTTTATTTCTTCATATGGTGGAAGAAAATAATTACCTGATGTCCAGTCACCTGGAGTTGTAAAGGTGCATCCAGCTGTGCATTCTGTTTGGCCATAGCCTTCATAAACCTGACAAAGAGACAGCTATTTTTAAAAGATCCCAAAAGATTTTGCTATTACAAACTGAAATCCCAAGCATTGCCCTGTATTGCACAGTCCTGTGAACTGAGCCTGCAGCTGTAATGTGTGGTTGCCCATTTGCCATGGGGACACTGTCCCTGGCTTCTACTGTGTACAAAATTCCATTTACATAACTAGGAAAGACCACAGCTCTATATCATTGAAAATAGGGAGATGATGAGTTGAGCACTTAACCTTTGATTCAGGACATATGCTACACTATGAGAGGAACTTATTAATGGGAAAAAAGGTATTTTCGTGGGACATTTTGAAAATCCAACTTTTTTTTTCTGACTAACTTTAGGCTCTCAAATGAGACCTTTCAGTTGCACTGAGCTTTCTCTCACAGAGAAATAATGCAGGGACATCTCAGGTGGGTTAGGCTGATGTCTGAGGATTAGCTCTCTCCATTTATATATAAAATAAAACTTGTGTAATGAAGTTCCCACCACATGGACGAATACATTCAATTTCACATACTCAATTTGGTGCTGAGTGGTGGGTGGGATAAGCCTGTGGGGTTTTTCTGGGAGATGCCCAAAGTGAAAACATCTCTTGCCTGTTACTGCCATCCCAGGGCTGTTCCCACCCCACTGAGCCCCAGGTGTACCAGGACTCCGTGGCTGCCCCAAGCCCTGCTGTTCGATCCATCCTGGTACAGCTGTCCTAAATGCAGTTCTGAGGGTCTAACCCATCTCCTTTCCTAAACACCAGGTGTTCTTTTGCTAGCAGTGGATGAACATCCCTGAGCAGGCACACAAACCCACCTGGCATCCGAGGGCTGCGCGGAGGAAGCCCAGGACGGTCGGGGACGCAGGGGCAGCACCTGTCACTATCATGCGGACACACCCCCCAAGACTTGCCTGGTTGGTAGCAGGAGGAAAAAAAAGAAAGCATCAGAAGCTACTGCAGATGGCAAAACCATGAGCTTGCACAAAATGCTCTCTCTAGGATAGATGTGCAAGATTTCCTGCCCATAGCAGGGGGTCAGAATTAGATGAACTTCAAGGAGTCTTCCAACCCAGCCATTCTGTGGTTCTGTGATGTGGCCATCTGTGGAAATATGAACTAGCTCTGAAGCTTTCCTAAGGGATAAAGCCCCATTCAGTCTACAGAGACAGGAGTGCTCATGTCCCTGGCAGGACAAGCTGCTCAGCCTGAGCTCCTGCAACTGCTGTGCCTGGCTCTGGGAACTGCTGGGAAAAACAGACTCTTCCCCATCCAGTCTTCTTTGCTTATTTACACCTCACTGGTTTTAATGAATTGCCTCCCGAACCCTCTAAAATAACGTTGTCCCTTTTTTAAGGCTGATGACCTTCAAATATTTCTGGAGGGTATTACATCAATTCCTGTGTCCTATTTCACTTCTTTCTCCTCTCCCTTCATTTCCTTTTCTTTATTCTAGAAGTAAAAAAGAAAACCCAGCACAAGAGAAAACAACTGCTGACTGAGTCTGCCCGTCTCGCCAGCCCTTGCATCAATATGCAGCCTGGCTCGCTCCCGGCTGGGTGAACTCTGCTATCTTTGCACACTGAGGACAACTAATCCACAGACCACAAGTACAGTCAGTTTCTTTAGTTAAAAATAAAGTGGCATGTCTCCAGATAAGTCATCCGATTAAAAAAATGAAGTAATTAGAGCCTCCTGGAGTAGTACAGAGCTCAGAAAAACCTGGTTTAAAGCCAATTTAATCTCTTTTTTTACTGAGATGTGTGGGAAGTAGAAGGGCATTCTGATTTCTTTATTCATGGTTGCTAAACCATGATTCATGTGTGCATTTTTCTTTACAACCTTATTCTTTTCCTAGGAAGAAAAGTGGGTTTGAATATACCCAATTGCAACCCAACCCGAAATCCAATACTATTTGTTGAGATTTTCCAGAAAACTTTGGAGCAGCATTTCTTTGATCAGTGATCTCCTTTTCATGACTACCTTTCTGAATTTCGTTCCTAGATACCTTTCCTCCCCTGCAGGGGTACAGTTGCTATTTGAGAGCTGCAAAAAATTTTTGGCACTATTCCATAAATTAGTGATTTCTTGGTGCTGCTGAAGAGGAATGTGGCAAATGTCATCTTAATCTGCCTTGTGTTTCTCCATTTCCCTCTAGAAAGTTATGCCTGGGAGAATTGAAATTTTGATATTATGCATGGTGCTTAAAAACAAAAACAAACAAACAAAAAAGGCAAAACTTCACGAGCAACAAACTGTGCTCAGTTTCCTTCTTCTATTCCATTTTCCAGACTGCTGTTCACTAGTGAGTAATGACTGCCCACAGTTCATCATCAGGCAAGTGGGCTACAGTGACTTTAAGGAATCATAGAATTGTTAAGGCTGGAAAAGCTCTAATCTCATCAAGTCCCACTATCAACCCAGCACCATCTTCACAACTAAACCATGTCCTCAAGTGCCACATCCACCCCCTTTTTTAACACTCCCATCACTCCCCTGGGCAGCCTGTTCCAATACTTGACAACCCTATCCATGAAGAAATTTTTCCTACTGTCTGAAACTGCCTTGTCAGAAAACCAGTCATTGCTAGAAGAAACAAGAGTTCTTTGAATTCAGACTCACTTCTTGAATCACTTACCTGTATCTTATTAAAGAAAAGTTTATCCCACAAACTGTCATTTCTAATGATGCCATTTCGAACTTCGGCCTTTTTCCGTCTGGCCGCAAATTCCAGGATCCAGCGCTTGAGGGATGTGTCAGCCTGGCTGAAGATCTGCAGGAGCATGGGATGGCAGATGAGGTGTCACAGAGGAGAGAGAGCACATCAACACCTCTTCTCCCCATGACACCCACACAGCCAGGTGGGCACAGTTACATTTGCAACACAAGTAAACAAAGCTACACTGGGGGTTGTTAGTGGGGAAAAAGGAATGATGTGTTTTGCTCCATTCCCTGTTGCACACGTGGTTCCTTTGGGGGGAAAAGACAGGATGGTGGTGCAGGCCCCAACTAGATTGACAAGACTGCTCTTAATATATGATTTCTGTGATAGGGTTCAGTGAAGTTCATGCAACCTGAGCAACAGGGAATGAGCAACATGAACAGGTATCAGTGATGGCCAATGTGGTGATGGGGGCTGCATTTACCTGAGCTAAATCAGGCACCAGCACAAACTCCACCTCAACAAATGAGAAACCCCCAGTGCCTGTCCCTTAATTAAGCACAGAAGCCCTGACCTTTGGGAAAAATTACATCAATAGCTTGTGCTTAAGCTTGTCTTTAGCAGATAAATCTTCTGAGGAATAAATATTCCCAGCTAGTCAAACAGATTTAACATGATGACCAGACGTGCCTGTCTTAAATACCCTGCAATACCTTTACCTTAGTTTTAAAGATTCCTAAATCCAAGAGCCACTGTCACATTTACACTGCCTAAATCCTCAAAGGCTTTTTGAAATTTCTGATTTCCAGCTGTTGTTGCCACCAGAACAAGAGATTTGAGTTTCAAATCTGGTTGATGGGCACAAAAAGTCCTTGTGCAACCAGGTTTGACTGATGTTTCTGTGATGAAAAATATCCTGTATCTCTAGAAACATCTGGTAATTTGAGTGAGAACAAGGTAGGAGGCTAATACAGAGGGATTTCATATTCATATGTGATAGCTGTGTCTGGAGTCTGTGTAAGTTATAATAGACTTACACACTGAAGGAGTTGTATCCATTACACAGGGTGAGAATGTGTCTGCAGCAAGGCAGAAATACTGTCATCTGCTTGAGAAATCTCCATGACTAAGGGAATTCTTCCACATGAGTAGTAAAGGGACATAAACTCCATTGTTCCAAAAAAGAGTAAAATCAAAATGCAGCTCACCTTGTCATACATTCTGTTCAGCAGCCGTGGCACGACAGGGAAGATGGTTGGCCGCAGTGCCTTCATGTCGTCAGACAGGAGGCGAATGTCGCCTTGGAAGAAGCCAATTCGCCCTCCGTGGCAGTACACTACAGACTGAGGGGGAGAAAGAGGAACACATGTAACCCCTTGGCCTTCAATTCCCAAAGCAAAGCATTCCTCCCAAGCGCAGAAGCTCCTTTTCTGAATTTCTGCTCTGCAATGTGGCAAAAATGGGACTTTGGAAATACAATAAAGTAACAATAAATTTTGCACTGAAGAGAAATATCCAAATAGTTCTGGGCATTTTTCAGTACAAGCAATTCAGCATCCACCAAATTTACCACTTGTTCTGGAAGAACAAGGAATCAAAATTTTCAGAAGGGATTTCCCTTCATCCCCTGCATATGGGGATGGAGAAGTCCCAGTTAGGGTCAGAGTCTGGATCAGAGCTTTCCTAAAGCCCAGCCCTCCCATAGCAGCTCACAGCATGAGGACCTATCGTCAATACAGAAATGCAAAGTAAGAAACATCATAAAACACAGAGCAGCAGCCAATTTTTAGATGTTAATACTTTAGTTTTGTTTAAATACAACAATATAAACTACGTTAGCAATACAGTGCCTGATCCTGTATCCCAGAAATAGAAGCCCACTTCATGAAAGGTGCTTGATTTGTATGGAAACTACAAATCCAGAATCCTTGTACTTGAAAACAAAGCAGGGTGTTTTCCTCATCAGCAGAATGGAGCTCAATATGTGAGATGGGGCAGAGGGGCTGCTGGCCATGAGCCAGCTGGTAGCTGGTAACCAGTAACCCTGCCAAGGAGCCAGCACAGACTGGGTCAGTCTGGAATTTTGTCACTGAAGAACATTTGGAGACCAGCACTTCTGCCATGGTTTTACAGTGCATGGAAGAGAGTGTCCTCAGCAAGTGCCCCTGTGATACCAGAGCTGAGCCCAGCCTTCCTGAGTAGACTGAAAACTTCAGCTCCTTTTTGTGGGCTTGTCTTCCCCAAATGACTAAAGTTGAAAATTCCTTAAGAGACATCCACATCTTTTGTGCAGCTCCTAAAAATCTGCAGTACTAACCAAATTGCTCTCACTGCTTGGTCAGGCAGTTGGAGACTGTCTCCATCAGCTGAAATTACAGGAATTTTACACATGTGATGTGGGTTTAATGAAAATCACACTGCTGAATCTGTGCTTTACACTGTACATGAATTTAAAACAAAGTAACCAGTGTGCTCATTGGGAATTGAAAGTAACAACTAGAAATTTTTAGCTTTAAAGCATGTATCTGTATGATTTTAATTGTAAATTACAGGAATGAATAATGTTGGCTAAAACTAGGGACACTGATGCAGTGCTTGCTGTTCAAAATGCTTTTGAAAATTACTTTTTAGCCCTTTTGAAAAAATCTTTATATTAAGCTGTTTCAGATGGGAGGATGAACCTGAACATCCTTTGGAGGCTATCCCTTTCAGTACAGCAACATCCTGTGAAATGAAAGCATTTTCATTTTTTTCTAATTTCTTTCTGCCCACCCATCAGATGAATTTTGAATAATTATATTCTTGTTTGCCTGAACAGTGCTGGCACACTGACCACCTTGCCTTGCAGGTGGAGAAAGGCTGGGCTGTAATTCTCCAAATCTTTCATGGGCTTTTACTTCCAATTTGTGAGAGTTTTAACAGGGAAAAATATATTATTTTTGGCACAGATGTTACTAAGAAGTGGGAGGTTTATATTCAGATGCCTGTCTGACTCAAAGTGTGTTTTCAGCCTGAAACAGGCCTCCTTGAGAAAGTACAGAGCTGCAACTGGATCCAGATCCAAACTTCACATACTGGATCTATTTTAAGTTTACAGCTTCTCAGGCCAGGAGACCTGATGTGACTGTCTCACCTGACTTGCCTAACTCACCAACTGCAGCACAAGTCAAAAAGAGACACAGAGTCAGTTCTGTGGGCTGGCAAGAGCTTGGATCTGCCATAATTCTCAGGGGACACAGGCTGCAGTGAACGGCCACCACATGCTGCCCTGCCAGGAGGATCATGTGTCTCACCATGATCTCAATTTCTTCTTTTTCAGTATCTGCCAGGTTGGGGTTTTTTTGCAGATCATGTTATTTATGCAAAAAAATCATTTTAGCTGATGTAGAAATTGGCATGAAAGTATCTTGACTCACACGACACCTCATCCTAGAGTGCTTTGAAACTCTGTCCCACAAATTGCTCAGGTAGCAGTAGCTATGAGCTGACTGAGCCATGAGTTTGGCTCATTGCTGAAGGGCAGTTTTTCAACCCCTGAGCCAGGTGTAAGCTGGAGACCTTGGGAAACTCTCCTGGCCTTGCTCTGGACTCACAGCCATGTCACTGAGACCATGGCTCTAGTGTTATGCACGTGGCACTTCTGGAGTACAAGCCTTTTTAGTGCTACAAGATATTGCTGGTTATTTAGTATTTTATTCATTTTATTTTATTTTTTTGTTGTTGGCGTGGAAAAAAGACGATTTCCACTGACACCATGACCTTACCTGTACCATTCTCTCAAACATGTGTGCTAAAGGCAAATAGGAAATGTGTACATCCTCACAAGTAGGAGACCACTGACTCTGGAAGAAAACACAAGGAGCCCCACGAGGCCTCGTCAGTTCAGGCAGGTTTCTTACCTGTATAACTCTTTCAAACATGTGAGCCAGAGGCAGGAAGGAGATGAGCACATCGTCCTGTCTCGGAAAGATCACTTTCTGCAGGTGGAGGGCATGGGAGACAGAAAGGAAAGAAACACTGACAGGAAGACAACAAGAAAGTCATAAAATAATAAAAAGAAAAATGGCACCAGAGGAGCAAAAGGGTAAAGATTGTCAAGAGAGGAGGGAGCGGCGGACACAGGGAAGCGTTAAAGCCACAGCATCATGGAGCTCAGTTAGCAGGAGGAGTAAAGAGCACGGAGATGTACACACAGGGCAATGCAGAGGGCTCTCCTTGGCAGAAGGCAGATTGTACCCACGCAGCTCTCGCTGGGAATGGAGGCTCACCCTGATGGAGAATCCCATTTTTATTCACTGCTTTCTACCAGGAGGTGCCGAGACCCTGATTTGTGCTCTCAGCTGTGCCAGGCAGCAGGATCCTGGTGCAAACCTGCAGGAGCCCCCAGGATCCCAGTGCTAACCTGCAGGAGCCTCCTGGACACCAGCAGGGCTCTGCAGGAGCAGCACTTTCCCACATTGCATACAGCCCATTCAAAAATCACAGTGTTACTAGAGTCAAAATTAGCCATTTTTTTCCTTTTTCTTGGGTTAATCATTGGTTTGAATCAATGTGTTGGAAAACTAATGATTTAATCTTAGGCTTCAAAATTACTTCTGTTAGTGTTTCTCATAATTTCAAATGATTAAAATATTATTTTAAGGGCATTATGACTGTCCCACAGATGGGAAAGAAGGGAATAGGGGAAGAAAAGTGACCAAAGTTTTAATTTTGCCAAGTTTTTAACTCTCTCTTGAAGACTGGAATAAACAAAGGCCTCAAGAGCCTCACCTAACTCATTCCCCAAAAGAAAATAACCTTTCTACCTGCATTTCCTAGGAAAAGCTTGCTGTAATATTATGGATTAGAAAAACTGAAAGGTTGACTACCCAATAATTTGCATCAAGGCCAGTGGTTAGTGGAAAATGGGTATAAAAATCTATCAGCTCACAATATTAACAGTTTATACCCACTTGCAACTCCACTGCTCAGAAGGAATCAATAGCCCATGACCTGGGATACAGTGGAGGCAGACACAGGAGTCCATCCCTCAGGGGATATTTTATTGAAGTTAAATCTGGGCTGGTCAGATTTGGGTATGGCCTCCCAGCCATCACCTACCAAAGTCAAACAGCATTGGGGTGTTCTCAGCATCCCATTTCATATTATTGTGTCTGTCAGTCTGAATGAAGCCATTAGGGCCTGCAGATCTATTTATACATTATTTCAATTTGGCTTCATTTTCTGCAAGCACAGTAATGCAAAACCTTTAATATCAACCAGGGTTTTTTAATTACTGCTGTTAGAGCCCAGACAAAATAATCTGGTTTTAAATCAGACCAAAATTATGCCATTGAATAGCATTTCACAGTTGGCACAGTTGTCCAGTTAAATGTAAAAATGCAAACAGCTTCTTGGTATTTGAGAACAACCTTATAATAAAGCTCTGGCTTAAAAATACATTTGGTTTGTAAAAATCACTGAACTAAGCAAAACTGCCACAAGAACTGGTAAACAACAAACCCACAGGACTTCTCATTTTGTTTCTTTAATTTATACTACTTTCAAATGTTTCACACTTTACTCTATTTCATTACTATGGTCAGACATTACCCAAATCTTGTCAATCAGCTACAGGCATTTACTCTCTGCTAGCATTGGTCTGATGACTAGAGATAAATTTACAATCACACCAGACTTGGGGCTCAATCTGATACCTTTGAGATTAATCAGGGTCCCACTCCATCAGCAAACACTAAATCCATTTTAGTGGACCAGTTCTGGAAGATGCCAAGTTCCCTCAGCTCTAAATTAGCGCTGTTCCAAAATAAATGCCTGCCCTTAGAAGCTCAGGCCTCTCCACACCTCAGCTTCCATTTGTGCCTCTTGCTGCCACTGAAGCTCCATGCTGAGTAGCCCTCACTGGCATTTTGTGCTGCACACTGTGGAGACACAGTCCTGCAAACATTGGAACATGTGAGTTCAGTGGCATTTCTTACATCACATGTCTCAGTTTCTTTACACCAGTGGTCCAGAAATCTCAGAAAATTCCAGGATTAAAGTAAAAAACTTCAGTAATTTCAACATCAACAATAAGACCAGTAAGGGGTATGAGATAACCAATTGTCCATCCTATGTGCATGTAACTACTTTATAGAATTCCTGTTCACTGCCAGAAATTAGATTATTTAGATTTGTTTTATATAAGATATATAAAATCCCTACTATGTCATGGTCAACTGATTTTGCTTCCTATATTGTTTCTAAACATGAGTTCACATGTTGTATGAAACAGATTATAAAGGCACTTGTCCAGCACTATGCTATGCTCTGTTAGAAATATGTATAACAAAAACTAAAATATACTGGAATATCAATGAAATTAACCATTAACCATTCTGATAATATATATATACACATATACATAAATAAACACAAACTTTGTATGCAGAGAGGTTTCAAATAAATAGCAACATTTTTGGGCACAATGGGACACACAGAGCACAAGAGGAGCTTGAACTCTTCTTCAAGCACCAGTTGCAATTGTACAGGGCTTGTGTGCTCTCCTAATTCTTCAAAAAGAGTTAATGAATTCATTTACAGAAGTCAGCATTGTTTCTCAGAAGCCCTTAGTGCCCTACAGAGCCTGGGAGCCAGAGCTGCAAAGAGGATTTAATGCCCTCCAGTACTGCAGATTCAGCCTTGCTCCATTCCCATGAATTTGGCCCTCTGAGCAGGAAAAATGTCATCTTTTATCTGCAAGAGCATCCTTCCAGCCCATGCAGGGCCACAGCTCAACCCACACAACCTGCACATGGCAATGTTTTCTAGCTCAGGGTAATCACCTCCGTCACTTTCAAAAAGCCTGAAAAATCCGCCACCACGTTTCCATGGGTCAGCATAGCACCTTTGGGATTTCCTGAAAAGAAACAGAGAGGGAGTTTAAAGAATAAGCCAGAAGGTAACTTTGAAAAACTGAACAAAAAACCCCAAACCAATAAATGGTTAAAATATTATGTTCACTTCTTCAATTTTAAAACATATGTAATTTTCACCATCATTTCCGTGCATTAATATGCACCAAAAACACTTCAATACTCAAAACTTAATAAAATGCTACTGCAAACAGAAATATTTCTCTTGGAGACTCTGGAAAACAGGTTCCAGCAGAAATAGCCCAACTGCAATTTCTGAGAGTGCTCAGATGGAGCCACTCAATGAGCACAGCCATCAGACTTGGCTGGCTGTTCCAGCCTCTCTTGGGAGGATTTATTTCATCCAGATTTTGACTAAGAATAATCTTGAACACCAAGAAACACTGTTCAAAAGGCTGTTATACTCTTACTTAACCAGTACTCTGAATAACTTGAGAAATGCAGAGCAGTGCAGGCAAAAATTAGGCTACAAGAAGACCCTTTGAGACTACAATTAAGGGAAGTAATGAATAGTATCAGCAGCAGAGGTGTCTTGAAGACAGCCCTAAACCTGTTAGGGAGCCAGCAGAGCCCCTGTGCTGTGTTCCAGAGCTGGGCACTGCCCCTGCAGCATTTCATCCACCACCAGCAAGCACCTCAGCACCACCAATATTTGCCTTTTTATACTCATTTTACACCACGGTCAGCTGACCATGGAACACCTCTTGCATTTCGTATCTTTTGGACACCAAAACAGAGTGTTTGTTAAGCAGCAAATACACAGGCTGGAACCTCCATGTTCACAAAAAAGTGGCATGGAGGGCTCTGCACATCCTCCTATCACAGCACTGTCCCTTTTCATCACCCTCCAAGGCTTTACTTGTGAAAATAAGGTGTAGCTCAGCTCAAATGAAGATTATGGGGCCAGCCTCTTTCTCTCCAACATGTTTTTAAGCAGATTGTTTTAATTCCATCACACCACTGCCACGTATTTCCTGCTGCTCTGTGCAAAGGCAGATCAGGGGAGCTTTACCTGCAGGTGCCCAATGTGTCCCCAGAACAGTGGACACGAGCAGCCTGGCAAAGCTCCTTCAGTTAATGCAACAAAAAGGTAAACCAGCCAGAATTTCATTCTGTCTGGCTCAGATTAGGAAGAGACTGTGGTGCTTTGTGTATATGTTTCAGCATAGGAAAGTATGTTTAATCCTCTCATTTCCAAATAGTTTGAGGGCTGTGCTGCTAGCAGCCCTCCAGTGTGGGCATGGGCACAGACATGGGCACACTCAGCACTGAGCCCTTTGTCCTGCCAGCAGCACCACCATCACTCCTATTCAGCCTCCCAAATAATTAAAGGCAGGCACAAACAGCAATTGTTGCATACATTTATTGCAATAGAGCAGGATATTTTTAACACAATATATTATACTGAAAATCCCTATTTGCGGCTCCAAGTGCCTTGAGTAATTCAGTCCCAAACACTTGCAGATGAAGATGATGCACAGGAGGTTGGTTTGGTCCCATCTGAAGTTCAGGGGAGAAGCTGACAGCTTTGCCAGCCATGGCTGCTCCCATGCCAACATGGTGAACCAGGCTTACAGGTGCCAAACCAGCCTGGCAGGGTATTTTCACAGCTGGGTGCACACATGGATCCAGGCTCCAAGAAAAGTCCGTGAACAGGTGTCAGTTGTGCATACTCATCATGACTCCAAAATCACTTGTGTTACCGAGATGTGCCCAGCCAAACACTGGTGCTCAGCCCCTGCAGTTCTAGAAGCAGCTGTGCTCCTGCAGTGTCACAGTGGAGAGGATTTGCTCAGTACTGGTTTGGAAACTCAAAACTGTGTCCTCTGGCACACATCTGGTCCCTGCACCTTGACAAAATTCTTCAGATGTTTTTTGGAGGATTTCAAGTGTTCAGTGCCAGGCTGGGTGGGGCTTGGAGCAAACAGGTCTAGGTGAAAGTGTCCCTTTCTGTGGCTGGGAATTGGAACTAGGCATGCTTTGAAGGTCTCTTCCAAGCCAAACTATTCCATGATTCTATGAGATTTCTCAGATGTTTGACTCATTTACTCACTCCACCTCTGACCTGAATGCAGATCCAGTACCTCTGCCATGCCTGGAAGCAGTGTTAACATCTTGACTCCTTCTGCATCCTTCTTCTTGCACAGGCTCAACACCCTGGACAGGCTGCAGTGATGATGGTGTCTAAGCAGAGCAGCAGTGTTGGAGCCAGGAGAGCCTCCATCAGGAGAAATCCAGAACAAACCATGCTGTTATGGGACAGCTGCAGCTTTTTGGGTTGGGGGACTCCTGTAAGCTTTAACCTTCCTTAGTAGTTCTAAGAGTTAACCTAGTAAAAATAGGTGCCCCTTTCTATGAGCTCTTTCCCAGAACTACCACTTTGAGAGAAGAGGGTTGGCAGGGATGCTGCTCTTCTATTTAAAAAATCAATGCCATTTCTGTAACACTGCTCTTGTTTGAATTTCCTCACAAAGACAGGCCCAGGGAGTTTCCTGTTACAGAATTAATACCTTGCAATCCATCAATAACCAAGGAATGTTAAGGCCTCCTTATCTTGGAGGCCAGGCTTGTTTGGTAGTTCTCATAAGCAATAGTAGAACTTTTAAAAGAATAGAAGAACCTTTTCCACATTGCCAAAAGGGTCTTTCAAGTGCTCCAGCACAAATGTGATGGTGTGCTCCATCAGCATTCTGGGATGCAAGCACTTTCCTCCCCTGAGGACCTCTGACAAAAAGGAACATGCACTGGCCAGGCTGGAAGAAACCACTGGGAAGCAATTTTTATCCACCTGATCAGTGGATCCTTGAGGGAATGACAGTTGATTGATTTCTCTGGTAGCCAACATGAAAAATTGTATCCTGACATATTGGGGATATCTATATATCTTTGGCCCATTTCCAAGTGCTGATGGCTTCTTGGCACAGCCGTGGAAGTTGCTCTTGTCATCCAAGATCAGCAACCTCAGCCTCTCTTTTCTCCCTGAGGAGGCATTGGGGCATCTGATCCTGTCAAAGAAAAGCAAGTGTTAAAGTCTGGTCCTGGGGAATTCTTTGCAATTCTACAATTTTCAGGTGACAAATTCCAGAGCAGAGATTTTTTTTCACACCGTACAAAAATATTTAAAGCCCTTTGGAATTGGAAAAGCCCTAGAGAATATATCCTTTGGAAGAAAATTCTAAATTTAGTCACTAAAAATTACATGGGCTATATAAAACTCTTACATCAAAGCACAATGTAGAAAACAGACCAGAGTGTTGATGTAACCTCTGGAAAAGGCAGAGAGTGATGTGCAAAGTCCTGCAGCAGCAGAGGATGGGCTCATGCATCACAAGTCATTGTTATGAGCGGGTTCAGTTTGAGATGATTTGCAAAATTGGAAATCTCTGATTTGGATGGGAGAAGGGAAATGAACTTCCTGGTTGTCCTATTTCTGTAACTCTGGGCATGTTTCTAAGAAAAGCACAAAATCGGAAACTGGCCCATGATTGAATCTGCAAATGAAAAAGAAAATCAAAAGAAACCTTCTCTGTGCAGAATTTCTTATTTAGAAATAAAAATGTCAACAATAACGTGACTTGAAGAATAATTGCAGAATTTCTTATTTAGAAATAAAAATATCAACAATAACATGACTTGAAAAATAATTGCTCTGCACTTGAACATATACAGAAACACACTGTGCCCTGCTGCATCCACAGCATGGCTCCTTCCATTTCCACTGCTCCCATTTGTGCCCAGCCACTTTGCACTCACTCTGAACATGACTGTGATGCTCATGTCCAGCACTGAGGTCAGTCCTTCCCATTTAGGAATTCCCAGTGCTGGAACAGAGCAGTCACAGGCTCCTTTCCCTCAGTGCTCTGCCCAGAGCAGTCTGAAGTGCAGATATCTAATCTAAGGACCATACACAAAGGTAAAATACCCAAGCCCTTTTAATACATCTTGAGCTTGTAGTTGGAGCTGATAAAGCAGTTGCCTACCTGGTCTGAAGCACAAGTCTTTTCTGGGAGGTGGAGGATGAAGATGTTCCCTCATGCTCAGCCTGACCCGCCATCTGAGGAGCACCAGCAGCTCCCAGCATCTTCTGCTGACACCAAACTGAGGGTGCTGTGGTGTAGGACCAAGCATTAGGCAATCCCAAGAGCACAGGTGGATCTGGAAGAGCTGCTCCAGCAGTGCCTGGAGCATAGACCTTCTCTGCAGACAAGTGTGAAAGCAGTGTCCCAAGCAGTGATGCCTTGCGCATCTGCCCACACAGCTTTCAGGGAGGGCAAGAGGCTGAGCTCTCAAGAGGAGGAAATTCCTGCAAGCTGATGAAAACCAGGGTCTGAAGAGAGGAGAAAGACCTGCCTCTGCTAAGAACAGGCAGGAAAATGATTCTGCCCCTCTGTCCAAGAAAAAAGAGGCCAGCAGCACACGAGTACCAGCACCAGGCTCATCCCAAACCTCTCCAGAACTTGGTGTGATGAGCAACACACAAGAAGAGGAGGTGACAAGGACCTTGGTTAGGCTGGAGACATCAATGTGCTTAGGATACAGAGAATGGAAAGCTCTGGAACCACATTTTTTGGTTTCTTTTAAAAAACATTTGCAAAAGATAAATACCAATCAACCAAGTACTTCACAACTACACAACAAAATGGGAAGCAGACACATGGGTGGATTTTCAGACAACTGGAAAATCATACTGGCAAAGTATATGTCAGAGAATTCAATTGAAAAATAAATATATTGTTATTTTTAATTTGCAATCTACAGAAGTATATAAACCTATACATTCTTAAATATTAAAAATGCCTAGAAATATCATTACCATATGAGTATAACAGCAGGTTTGTATGTATTGAGGTTGGATTAATATTTAATTTCATAAGATATTCTAACATTTCTAGATTAAAATGCCTCTTTTACCTGTAGTGCCACTAGTAAAACAGACAATTGACAGATCTTCTGGTCGAGGAGGCTAGAAATACAAAAGGAGATTAAGAAAATCACATCAGTCAAATGCAGATGTGTCAGTGGTAGAGACTGTTGACATTGTAGAAACCTAAAGATCAAACCAATTATGTTTTTGCTCTGACAAGAGAAAAAAAAAAAGCTATAATTCCCCTCAGCATGTATAACCAGGTTTCTTCAGCTGATGCAGGCTCTATTCCTCCCTTTATGCTGTGTTCCAGCTGCACTAAGGGCATGCTTTAGTGTTTGTCTCACAGTTAGCATTTTCCAATCCACCACCTATATCTTTAGACAAGTGGGACAGCTTGAGATAATTCATCAATTTCCAGGTCAATTCTGGAAAGAACTCCACACCAGGGGACAAGATTCCAAAGCTGCTGATTGTTCCCATTTCCAGCAGCATCTCTGTATTCTCAGCACCACCCTATATGTACACTATTTTGGGTCATGAATGATTAAATAAACAGCTTGAGTATCAGAAGCTGCTTTTCAGAGTTTTGTATGAATATGAGCAGCCAGTGAAAAATATCAAAGCAATTTTCCTAAAATATCCCATATAAATACTGCCAAGTAGTGCTTCTGAACTATAGGAACCCCAGCAGAAAGTGAAGGGTACAGAGACATTCCCCCAGTGCCACCAGGGTAAGGTAGTGGAATTAGAGTAGCTTAACAATGGCATTTAATTACTGTCCCATTAACACATTCATAACAGGATGAGCTATCTCAGTTAAGTGTTCCAGGTAGAGGGAATGAAGGAAATACTGCATATTGTTCCCTATGGGGGTGGTGAAGCTCTGGCACAGGCTGCCCAGGGAAGCTGTGGCTGTCCCATTCCTGGAAATGTTCAAGGCCAGATTGGACAGGACTTGGAACAACCAAGCACCCATGGAAGGTGTCCCTGCCCATGGCAGGGGGATGGAACAAGAGCTTTAAGGTCCCTTCTGCTGCAGTTGTAAGTGGGAAAAGCAACAAGCCAACACTCACCACAGGCACATGTCGATTCTCACGGCCACAGTCCTGGAAGAGATGAAAGTAACAAAAGTGATTTCCACCTTAATTCCTACAGTGTAACCCATTTGCTAATAATCTGCAAACCACTAAGGGAGGGTATGAGCTAAAGCAAATTCCTAGCTGGAACTGGGTCATGAAGTCATGAGGCCATCTTCATTATCCTGAGTTTCTTGCCTCAACTGCAGTGCCTTCCTTGGATTTCAAGTAGTGTTTGGGTTGGTTGAGCTGCATCCAGGGTGTTTGAAACAAGTGTGAGGCTGTAGGCTTACCTGTAGTGTGGGTGAGGATCTGCAGTGATGCAGAGTCCCCAGGCAGGTGCAAAGGAGAGCTTCTTTATTGCAAAAACCCGGCCTTTTTAAGCAGTTTGCCCATTATCAGTTACATAGTTTTAGAACATAACCAACATAATTCAACCATCCACCATATAGCACAATGTGAACACACAATGGTTGCATAACTTGTTTTTCTACCCCTAATTCAGCTGAGTCTCTTTCCCACAGCCCTTTTCTACTTAGCCAAAGTAACAGGCCTGAGCCATGATTTTACAAGGCCTTCCGTTTGTAAAGTTTTACTTATTGGTAACATTGTATGAGGACAATGTCTCAAATAACACCCCCCCCCTTCCCATGCTTAAGTAGCAGCTGATAGCATATTTGAGGATCAAGAATTGAAATGTTGGCTCTGCTACCAAAAAGGAATAACACCAAGAGGCAAGTGCACCAAGCATCAGCATTATCAGCCACAAGTTGCTCTTTTGTGTTCTCCAGACACTGAACCTGGCGCACAATTCACAAGTCCCTGTGCATTGTACTGTCTTTTTACAGATGTTACAAAAAATAATAGAAGGGGAGAGAGAGCAAACTCACCTCCACCTCCTGCATGGTCTGGATGCGAACCCCACAACTCTTCCCTCTCTCTGTCAGCTCCTTCTCAAATGGGTCCATCAGGATGATAGACCTCAGGCCTGGTGTTTCTTTCCTCTCCACGTGGTCAAGGAGTATCCTGGCTTTTTCAGGCTTGTCACAAATGACCGTGGAAATGTCAGCTGCAAGAAAAACAGCCAAACAAGCTGTTTGCCCTAAATCTTCTTTAATGCAAGATTAGCTCATAGCTAACACTATATCAGTTCTGATAGTCACTCCAGGCTACACCAGAAATCCCAGCATACAGCACATGCTTCTCTTGAAAAATGAGGAAAAAATGCAGTCTTAGCTAACCCAAGTCAACGACGAAGCTGTAGCTGACATTTATGATTATTCTGGGAGTCAGTTCAAAATATTAAAATTGCTCCCCACATGCATTAAAAAATCTAGGAGGCAAAATATCAAGCAACACGGGAGTGGGTGGCCATGGAGTAATTCCCACATCCAGAGCAGCCCTTATCCATGGCTATGCACAACTGGGCATGTGGAAAATGCAACAGAGGCAGCACAGGGACACACAGCTTCTCAGGAACCTCTCTAAGTGAATTCAAGTTACAATGCCCCATCCCTGGAAGTGTTCATGGCCAGGCTGGATGAGGCTTGGAGCAACCTGGTATAATGTGTCCCTGCCAATGAAGAGGGAGTTGGAACCAGATGAGCTTTAAAGTCCCTTTCAACTCAAACCATTCTGGGATTCTATGATCATTTTTCTTTTAGAAGCAGAAAATGAACCCTTCTGAGCAACAGAACTGAGATCACATCAGTTTGGATGTTACCTGTGTTGACAATGTACCGAATGGCTCCAGGACCTAAGGTGTCATACAGGGGAACCACCACCATGGAATAGGTGTAGCAAGCCAGCTCAGAGATGATCCACTGAAGGAGAACATGGAAGCACAAAGGTGAGAAGGGGCCACGAGAGCAGATATAATGTGAGAAAAAGCTGACAGGTCAGGAACATTATTAATACAATATCAAGTTGGATATAAAATCTCACCTCTGGGCGGTTTTGAGCAAAGACACCAATGAACTGCTTCGTGGATGGCTTGCAGCCCTGCTGCAAAAGGCCTGAACCCAGAGCTTCTGCTCTTTCAGCCACCTGGAATTTGGAGAGGAAAAAATACATTAAAAAAGAGGAATATAAACAATACCAAATTAAGCCAAGACTTACAGGGAGGCTCTCAAATTATTGTATTTCCTATCTAAAAGTCCAATTTTTATGTTATCATGAACCATCATTAGCTGACTAGCAGTTGATGAAGTCGGTGATGCCCCATGGCTCCGGAGTGCCTCAGAGCTGCTTTCAGGAGTGGGCTCATGGCATGGAGCCAGCCCCTGAAAGCTGACACACCCATGTAACATCTGGATGTGCCAGGGCGGGGACAGCAGGAAGCATCACACAGTGCATGAGCAAGGCCCTGGTCTAACATGCAGGCACCCCAACACCCCTTCTTGTGCTGGGCAGGGGAAGACGATGCACAGTGGGTGCCACATCCAGCTCACCTCCTTGTAGGACAGCCACTGGTAGGGCTGCTTGGGCTTCCTGAAGCCCAGGCAGGGGCCATTCTCTGAAAGACACAAGCAGAGATGATGAGTTATGGGGAGGCAGTGCCAGGAGTTAACACATGGGGCCATGATGTGGGGGAGCCCTCCAGGAGTAAATCCATAGTTAATGGGTTGGTTCTCACAGCAGTCTCCAGCAAACTACACACACAAGTGCATCTGATGGGAGATGAGTTGCTGGGATCCTCCAAAAAGGCTTCAGTCCTCCCCACTGACAGCAGCAGTTTGCCCCAAACAGCCTCATTGAGAGACACTTCTCCAAACGTCACATGAGCATTAGTGTCTGATAAGGACACTCATCCCACTACTTCCACTGCCTTTTGATTTAAAAAGGTGAAAACGACTATATTTAGCCCAGCCTACTCTGGAGGAAGGTACAACAACATGCAGCAGTGCATGACCAGATGAAAATTTGAAAAGTTTGAATAATTTGCTAATGGTATCTACTTGCAGAAATCCATTCCTCCATACACCTACTGAGTCCTTCATTTACCCCTGTCTTGTGGGGCAGAATATATGCAGATCTACTGGGGTTTTTTATAGTACCAAAAATACTAATCTGACCATGACGTTGTTGCATTCAGTGAGGCAGGACACCATAAACAGCAGACATGGAAATAGTTATGGTAGAGCATGGAAGAGTCATCATGGCTCTTTGGAGTGAGAAGGGATGTCTCTCAAGTGTATGAGAGCTCTGTGACAATACCAGTGACCATGGGGTAAGAACACCTGCATGGTCTGGTTCCCACCTCTCCCAACTTCTGCTCCTAGGCCTCCTCACCCCTATGATCTCACCAGAGATGTTGAATCCCCTCCTGAAGACCTCATACATGGTCCTGGCATCATCGTAGTAGTGCGTCAGCAGCTGTGGGCTGTCCCCGATCACCGAGCGGCGCGCCCCGGCCAGGCCCTGTATGAGATGAGGTGACACAAAATGACACAGCCAGCAGCACTGCTCCGGGGTGGGAGATGGGGAAACCCCCACCATAAAGCAGCACACTCCCCAAATGCCAGCAAGACCTCTGTGACCACCACCTGCCCCAAGACCCACAGGGATGTCAGAGGGGTTTGACCTCAGCACCTCAGGGATACGGAGAGCCCTCTGGTCACAGAGGAACACTTGACCCAGCTCATTGTCACTGAGATCATTGATATTTCCCTAGGGAGTTTAATAAGGAATTATGGATCTGGAAGGAATGGAGTGGGGATGTGCTGGGGGAAGCAACTGGGCTCCCCAGGTCTTCAGGACTAGCACCATGAGCACTTCCACAAGGACATCCAGGCCAACATGAAGAACAGACCAAGGCAGAGCCCAGCCCCCAGCGCCATGAGCTCAGCAGAGGTGTTTTAGGAGTGGGCAACCAGGATGAGAATGAGCAAACCAGGACTGCACTGGGAGCAAAAAAAAAAAAAAAAACAACTAAAGCCCTAATCACAGGGAAAAACTATCTTGAAAAATGTTAATTCTTCCCACCCTTTTAAAAAGCTGTTGCAATTAAAGACAATGATGTCTTAGAGGGAAAATCACAAAAGGCTTTAAAAATTCTCATCCCACTTTCAGATATTAAAATAAGTGGAGACAATACTCAGAAATATTTCCGTTCTTTACGACAGAGCCATATCATTAAAGCCTTTTGCAAGGATAACAATTAGTAACTCTTCAGCCTCTAAGTATGGATTCAGGTTTACTTTTTCTTACTATTACCAAGTTTGCAGCACCAAATTCAGCAATGGGCACATATGAAGAGTGCCAGGTGATCTGATCACATCAGCTGTTGCCTTTCAGTTGTTTCTCCCATTCAATGGCAGTGCCTCTAATTTTTTGCCATGGATGGTTGAGCAAAGCTAAGACCAAAATTTAACTGAAAATTTGAGAGAATAACATGCTGTATTCTAGTTTACAGGAAAAGGTGAAGTGATGGGGTGAAGTGATCCCTGGCACAGTGCATTACATGATTGATTTCAGGATGAGGTTGGGGAACTACCAAAACAACAACAACAACAAAGCCTTTCTGGCGTGCCCTGTGGACACAGATCCGTAGAAACAAGTCCAGAGGAGGCCATGAAGGTGGTTAGGGGGATGGGACACCTACCCTATGAGGAAATGCTGAGAGAGTTGGGGTTGTTCAGCCTGAAGAAGAGAAGGCTCTGGGGAGACCTTAATGAAAGGGGCTGGAAAGGCACTTTTTACAAGGGCACATAATGACAGAACAAGAGGTAATGGCTGCACACTGAAATAAAGTGGATTTAAATTAGATGCTAGAAATCAATTCTCTCCTGTGAGGGTGGTGGGGCCCTGGCACAGGTTGTGCAGAGAAACTGTGGCAGCCCTGTCCCTGCAAGTGTCAAAGGTCAGGCTGGATGGGGCTTGGAACAGCCTGATCTAGTGCCCATGGCAGGAGGCTGGAATGAGATCATCTTTAAGGTCCCTTGCCACCCAATCCCTTCTGTGACTTCCAGGCATGCAGATCTTGGGGAAAGCCAGCCGGGGTTGCCCTCACCTCGACTTCTTCCGACTGCATGCTCAGGTCGCAGGGCGGTTTCACGGCGCGCGGCCGGCTGGCGAACCAGTAGGCGACGACGGCAGCGAAGGCGCCCAGGCCCACCAGCGCCGTGGCCGGCAGGTTGCGGAAGAACTGGCTGAGGTCATCGAACTCGGGCAGCCGCAGGCTCCGCAGGATCTCCTGAGCCTGCATCTTCTCCACCAGCGAAACTGCAACCTCTGCAAGAGCCACAAGGATGGGTCAGGTCGGGTGAGGTCAGGTTGAGGATGGGCAGAGGCAGCGCGGGGCTCAGGGAAGAGGAGAACATGCTTTGCCTCATCAGCCATTGCAAACACCCTGCTCTGCTGAGCCAGGGGCTGCCTGCCAGTGGCCACCTTAACTGAGAAAAACTGCGTCTGTGGAAGAGACAGAAGAAAGGAGGAAGCATCCATAGCAGGGTGAGCCGGAACAGACAGCTCACTCCCTAAGGACAGCTGAGCACCAATGTACAGGAAGTGATGCAGCTGCAGTTATCTGGAGTGAGAGATGCTGGAACAAGCTCTGGGATCCAGCTAGGATCCCTCAGGGCTGCCAGGAGCTTTCTCTGCCTTCCCTGAGCAGGACTGCACAGACAGTTGTGCTGGGCTCAGAGAGTGGGAGTTGCTCCTGGGAAAGGCAAGGTCACACTGTGGATCGGGCATTGATTTAGACTCTGCCACAGCAGGTTATCCTACTTTTCCCTTTTGCACAAACAGAAACAGCCACCAGAGAGAAGGAGCCAAGCATGTGGCTCACTGCTCCAGAGTGAGAGGTCAGGTGGTCCCCTGGGAAGTTGTGTTTGGGCGTTGAGTGCACAAGGAACATTTTAAATAACTCCTGTTTACAATGAGAGCCCTGTAGCAGCTCCTCACTGAGGAGTCCCCTGTATCGGCCAGTCCTCTGAGGAATGAGCCAAGCAGGTGCTGCCCAGGGGGAATCCAAACAGTTCAGGTTTCCCTCAGCTCTATTTATGACTTTACAAGAGTCAAGGTCTTAAACAAGTTTTTCAGCCACATGAGCCCAGGCAGCCCTTTCCTTCTTGCCCTCTGGCCTTGCTCCAGCTTGTGCAGTTCAATGGCTTCACTTCCATGAGGGGGCCAGGACTTCCCACATAACAGCACCACTAACACAAACCTGCTTTTTTCCTCCTGGGAGCAGTGTCTGGGCTGCACTATCCTGAAAGTCCTGAGGGTCAGTCAGGACTACCCTCTAGTAACCTTCTCCTGTGTTTGTGCCAAGTGAGCATTGGGGATGGCACAGGCCAGGTGGTGAAGACAGGGGCACCCTTTGCACGAGGCTCTGGAGAAGGTTGGTAAGTTTGCGACCAACATAACAAACAATTAACCTCACTCACTTTTGGGCTGTGAAATGGTGAGGGCAGCAGCAAGGGGACAGCAACACAGAGCCCATGTTCAGGGTCATCCATCTCCCCCTGAGAGCCCAAATGTCCCTCTGGCCCCATGCTGCTCCCTGATTCTGGCCAACATCTCACAGCCACCTCTGCTCCCAGAGAACTCCTGACTCTGCAAACCCTCTGGGACCACAACCAGCCTCTTCAAGAATGGTTAAACCCCTCCAATAATTACATCCAGATAATGTTACTGGGAGATACCCACCATCCTCCTGAGGTTTGAGGACCTTTTCAGAAATTTCCACATGTGACAAAATACTGACTATGCAACTGCAATGATGTTAGTGTGAATGTGAGGGTGGTGAGGCACTGGCACAGTTTGCCCAGAGAAGCTGTGGCTGTCCCATCCCTGGAAGGGTTCAAGGACAGGCTAGATGGAGCTTGGAGGAACCTGGTATAATGTAAGGAGTCCCTGGTCATGGCAGAGCAGTTAGAACTGGATGAGCTTTAGGGTCTCTTTCAATCCAAACCATTCTGGGATAGAATGATTCTATGAACTGAGACAGAGTACTGATTTCTCCCCTAATATTTCTCAACACCAGACTATGAAAAACAGCCTGACAAACACACTTTTACTACAAAAACTAGGAGAGCTTATCAAGGGAGCTATTAATTTACTGATGAATTGCCTATTTGTGCAAAAGCATTTCAGCAAGTCCCAATTAAGACTGTCTGCTCCCAGAAACAGCCTGTCCCACCAAAAGCAGCCACCCAGCTTGCTGGTTACACTGAAATCCTGGGAATTACTCCCTCAACAGCAGCCTGTAAATGCTGTTTTGTATCCATCTGTGCAGTTAAGTTGAAAATGGAAAGCTGGAAGGTGCCTGTGGGAGCAGCACTGCCATGGGGGGATGCTTGGCTACAGCCATATGCTTCTGTCCTGCTCCTGCCCTGCTCAGCTGCAGGGATTGCCTGGGTAGGAGCAGGACCAGGCCTTTACACCCATCTGGGTCGAGGGCATCCATGGACATCTAAAGCTCATAGCATCAACAGAAGGGTCATGAGAGTCAGGGCTGCAATTTCTGTTCACATTCAATTTTGGCACCGCAGAGTTCACACAAGCTGCCTTTCACAAGAGTTAATCCTGGGTTTTGCATCCCCAGGTGATTCGTGATAAGTCCATACTTGATCTGCTCACAGCAGCCAACCTGCCCTGGGATGGTGGCCAGGAAAGGTGCCCAGGTGTGTTTGGGATGATCAGAGAGAACTGCGTCACCCCCTCCCTATACCTACAGAAAGAGGGGTCAGGGGTGCTGGATCACAGCCTCCTCTGATGGGTCATGACAAGCAGGTGAGCACCTCATGGTCACATGCTCTGGGAATACATTTCTCATGTGATCAGGAAAATAAATCATAAATCATAGTAATTGAAATTCAGCACAGTTGGGCTGGGTTACCCATCAGCAAGGCAGTGTTGCATTCCAGACTGCACAGCAAGCAGCTGCTGATGTCACCTCAGGCTCAGGATCAGCAGCAGGATGCCCTCCACACCCCTTCTCTACATTTCTGTTACCTTTGTACCCCATTTCTGCTACCTCTTGGCCCCATTTCTGTTGCCAGAAGTAGATCTACCAGCCTGCTGCAACTCACCTTCCCCACAAGCAAGCAGCCCTGGGTGCCAGCAAGCAGAGCATGGCACCCATGCACGTGGCACATAGAAACACTGACATTTCCATTTATTCCAAATGGCACTTCACATCACCGGATTTCTAAAATATTCCCATGGCAAACAAAAGAGAAACAAATATGCAAGGAAGGACAGAAAGAAGTGGTTTGGAGGAAGGAAGGAAGAAGTGCTGGGGAAGTGCCAAGAGAGTACAGCCATGGGTAAGAGCTGGGGGTGCCTGGCACAGGGGAACTTCCCAGCCTGGGTCTGGGCTGAGCAGGGCTCCTGCAGCCTTGGGGCAGCCAGCAGGGACACTGGGCTCCAGGACACCCACCAGCCTGTGTTCACAGCAATCACCCCCAGAACAGGGCTTATTTATTTATTTTGGCAACAAAAGGCTCTCTTGTACAAATCAGTTTTCATCTTTTTCTCCTGGAAGTGATTCTGTAACTCCAGTTGGAGTTCAGTGACATAAGCCAGTGTGGGAACAGCCTCAGACTACTGGTGTGTGCCTAATGCAATTAAAATCTTACTGGTCCTGTGCAGCCACACAATCACATCCTCCCTACCATTCCATTAGTGCCTGCTTGGGAAGAACAACTCCTATTGGGGCATCCATATCCTCCTGCCCCCTGCACTCACAGTGGGGTGGGGAAGAGGCAGGTGAACCATTTTATCCTGGAAAATGGGCAAAGTGTCCCATCACTGTCCCTTTATTCAAGCCCCAAAAAAGGCTATTTACATTAGATTCCATAGCACAAAACCAAACGTAAATTAGCAGCTTTTCAATATGTCTGAGAGAATTAACAGTTTGCAGTGGGGAACTGCAAAGCAGAACCAGTGCCATGCAGTGGCTCAGAGCACAGAGACCCTCTGCTTCTCCCAGAGCAAGCTGGAATATCCCTTCAGCCAGCAGTCACCATGGATCCGTGTCCTTGGCTACAGCACTGGCTGCTCACTCATTTCACCGAGGAAACAGAATTTCCAGGATCTAAAACATCTCAATCTAGACAGCCTGATTTAGAGGGATTTCACGCCAGTGAAGCACTACAAGGCTTTTGAACTCTTTTCTCATGTTCAGTTCTGCAGAGCCCAGACCCTGAGATTTATAGCTGTTTTCCTGAAATGGGGTCAGTGACAGAAGATTTGCACAAAGAAGCATCCAGCAAAACTTGAACCACTCTCTTTCACCTTCCTATGTAGAACAAAAAACATGCCTGTGCTCTGTGCAGAGGGCTTCAGGGACTTTGCAATAGGGATCCAAATCACAAATGGCACTCAAGTTATGACTATGTCACTACAAGAGAGTTTCCATTTGCCAAGGAGAAAGGGAGCATCAGCATTCCCAGGGACACAAAAAGCTATTAGTCAGACTGCATCACTGGAAACCATTTGTTTGTTTAAATGGAAGCTGTTGCAATAATTAACATCTTCATGAAAACATGCACAGAGGCTATCACAGGCAGAGGCATTTGGGGATGTTGTGTATTGCTTGCAGAGTATAATCATTCTTATTTTTCCTTTTTCCTCAGACTCCATGTAGGCTCCTGGAAGGAGCCCCTGCCATTAAATGCAGCTCAGTACCTCCGACCTTCTCCAATTTGGCCAGGGAGCTCCTGGGACACCACAGGCTGTGAATTCCTAATCACTTCTGTAATTAAAACCACAGAGGTGATGCCAAGTCAGCCTCTGCTCTGCAGCTCCACAAGTTTTCCCTGTGTGGACACAGAGGATGAGAATCTGGATAAGCCTTCAATCCTCATCCTGAAGCCAATGTGAGTTGGGGCTGGGCTCAGGTGAGGAAGGGGGACACCGACCACTCTGCAGCAGGAGGCTGGGCTCACATTTCTCTAGATTTTATGGAACAAGTGATCTAACGAGATCTCCTACTCCTGCCTCAGCCACAAACAAAATACACAGTTTGATCCAAACCTGGAGATTTCTTCTCATTTGTTTTACTTAAACATGAAAAATTGGAAAACTCATGGCACTTGGCCGCCTTTCTATTTTCAGCTAGAAATCAGGTCAGTTTATTCTGTTTTAATGATTTTACACTAGAATGTTTATGGAAATGGTAATGCCACACTTTACAGCAGAACAAAACCAGTGTTAATTACAGAGAGAAAATGCCATTATGTATTTGTTGAGCATTACAGAGAGCTACTGAGAGCCTTACAGAACATTTCCCTGCTGTGAGATAGGAAGCCAGGCAGTCTGCAAGCTTGCAAACTGCTTGAGAAAGAGTAAAGGGTGTGATAAACCTAAAGGGGAAAATAAAAACACCAGAAGTGGGGAAAATAGGGGCACCAGATGTATCTGAAACTATGAAAGAATCGCTGTGTGGAAATCCAGTAAGCAGCCCCAAAATGAAGCAGGAGACAAGCAATACTTGGCTCACATAGTTTTGCAGGACATCTTAACAGCTTCTGTCCCACATGCAACTGTTCTATAAACACATGACCACGACAGTGACCCAAAATACTTCACTGCTTGTCCTACATGCCTCCAGAGCAGCCTGGGCAGGGGTGACCCCACAGCCCTGACCCACCACAAGTACTTGGATGCACATACAGGGACCCTCTGTACTCTGCAGGGCTTAATCAGCCACACATGCAATTCAGCAATTACTAGGATTATTGATCAAACCAAGACTAATACCAGTTAAAACTTTCTGAAACCATACCTGCTTTTGCTCCTCTAAAGTGGAGGAAAATATAGAGTACTCCTCTATCTCACTATAGCCCTTTTCTCCATTTAATGCCTCTCACCTTCAGACACATCCCCCTAAGCCAATCTCTCACAGACTCCACATGATGCTTTGATTTTTGGGACAGCACATTTTCATAAAAACTGTGTTTTCCATTAAAAAAATGCCCCCTACCTAACCAAAACCAGACCAAACTGAACTCTTACAGGTGCCTAATTTTATCCACTGAGCAAAATAATTGCCTCTCCAGTGCACAACCACAATTACTGTGTTTTACTTAGATCATGCAATTCTTTGCAGGGTCAAATAATAATAGAGGACTCAAAGCCAAGGCATTTGGCCTCGTTGACTGTGGTTCCACTACAACTCAATGAGTTATAATTGGGAAGGGAAAAAAAAAGAGGAGAAAGAAAAGGAACTGGTTTTGAGATAAAATTTCTTTTTTTGGATTATTATGCCAGTGCTCAGGCAACATAAGAGAGGGTGAGAAGCAATGGATAGCAAACAAGTGAGGACAGGCACACAGTGCCTGTGAGGCTGTGGCACTTCTTTGGGGAGCAGATGTTAGAGAAGCACCCCATGATCAAGAAATGTTATAAAAGCAGTTTATAACTTTTATATTCTATTTTTACTAACAAAGAATATCCTTCTCCCTTTCCTTTGAGAATCAGACTCATCAAATCTGTGAAACTGGCCTTTTGCCAACATGACTATTAAAGAGCAGGGTTTCAATAGCAGCCAAGCCTCTCTAGCTCAAATTGCTTTTGTGCTGGCAGAGCTGCCTGGGGCTCAGTGCACCCCAAACTCAGGGTCTGGACATGGGAGCAGACATGGGGCTGCCACAACACCACCAGGGACTGTCCCCATGGCCCTGCCTTCCACTCACCCTCTCCCAGTGCCCTCCCTTCCATTCAGCAAGGCAGGGTTATCCACAATGGAAAAAGGCTTTGCATCCAGGTCAAGCCTTGGATCTGCAGGAGAATAAGGCAAATAAACTTTATGGCAAGGAGGCCAGAGGTGCTTTCCTGTGTCCCCTGGTGAGTGAGTGAGTAAAGCACAGATATGGATGAAGGAGAGCGGGTCAGCATCAGCATGTAGTTGGGGCTGTGGTATAAACTTCGCCCACTGGTGTATTATTATTTTTTGGAGAGACAGGCAGTTTCACTCAGGACAGAAGGAATGTCTCAGAGAAAAGGCTGCTGAAGTACTGGGTCCCATTTATACACAGCATTTACACACATTATATATCTGCATGTGTGGATGTAAATGCTTGTGTGTGCACGTGCATATATATAAAATATATATAAAAAGCAGAATTTCCCCCTACTCTGTGTAACTGATGATTAACAGCACTAATTGCATAATACCACGTGCCTCTAGCATTACTGTAGAAACATCTCACTCCTTAAAAAACTTGAAGTTTTAAGCATTAACAGCCTGAGTGTGACCATGGCACCACATTTCCCCGTGGTTCCTGGGGACAGAGCTAATGGCAGCCACAGCACTGGGCTCAGGGGCTTTACTGACCCTCCAACTTCCATCCACCTTCCTGACATTCCCAACCCCAAAGGCAGGGCCCAGACAAAGGATGGGAATCTCCAAGCAACCAGAGGAGCAGCACTGGCCTCTGCTCCCTCCGGCTCTGCACTGCTGGGAAATGTATTTGCAAAACAGAAGATCTTTGCAAGAATCCACTAAAAAGGGAAAAATGCTAACAAGGAGCTCAAAGTCCTGAAAGAGACCAGTAATCACACATAAATAGAAGTATTTAAAGTATCTGAAATATCTACAGCGTATTGGTCGCTTGCCTAGAGAAATTATTCAACAAATAATTCAGTGCTATGCAGAGATCTTACTTTAGACATTTGAGATCTTTCAGAGAGCAAAATCCAGCCCCCAGCTGTCTGGAAATGCTCCTTGCTCAGAGCCATGCATGGACCACCAACCCATCCTCATCTCTCAGCACTGAGTCCCTCTTCATCCACTGATACCAAAGCCTCATGGAAAGCTCTGTCCTCCATTCCACACCTCCTCACCCACTCAGCACAGCTCAAACATGTGGACCAACATAAAAATACCTTTTGCACCCCTGAGCAGAGCAGTTTAGCAGCCCTCAGAAGCCACTCGGACTCACACATATGGAAAAGCCATGACTGGGAATCTGCTCCAAATCTGCCACTCCTCTGGATAACAAAGCATCAGGAAGCCAGAGCAAGCATTTTAAGTTTCATACCAAAAGGGAAAAGCTCAACAACTCTGCTGTCTCTGAAGTCTATCAGTTGCCAAAGGCACAGTAACAAAAAAGCTCCTCTAACTGCTGAAACATCCTGAAAAGGTTACCCAGCACCAGCATGAGCCAGAGTTATGAGGTTTCATTGACCAGGCTAAAATCCTCAGCCTGTGGTTCCAGAGGATGGAGTTCAGATGGGAAAAATATCCCTAAATGGGATATTTTTGCACTCAATATCCTCCCCATCAGATTCCTCTTGTTCCCCTTATGCCAGTGTAGCTTCTGTGTGCTCACCTCAAGTGAGCTCAGGCCATTCCTTCAAGCTAAAACATAACCCAGTCAGAAGGAAAAGCAAACCACCACAGTTGTGGGAGTTTCTGGCTGTCTTCAGCTCTCTGGAGCCTGCTCACACAACTGTGCCAAAATCAGCACAGGGGCTGTAAAGTTCCATCTGGGGAAAACAGAGCCTGATCCCTTCCCGTTGGCTTCCCTGGCTCACAGGCAGCATAGTCCACAGGAGCATCCCATTGAGGTGACTAAAGCAGGAGAGAATTTGCCACTCAACCTTATGGCAAAGCTTGCAGGTGGCAGTGAACCCTGCACATGCTTTCTGGGCTCGTGCTGAAGTGCCACGTGCTGCTGGCATTGTCCCACAGGGCTGGATCCTGACAGTGCATCGTGGGGCTGCTTTTGCCAGGGCTGGAGCTTCCTCCTGGGAACTCACAGAACATCTGCAGAGCTCCCCCCTTCCCAGAAGTACACATAAGTAATTGTCAACTTCAGTTCTTGTGAAGAATGAGGTTTGTTGGGTTGGGTTTTGGCTTTTTTTATTTTTTTACTGACATTGATGGTTGATTGTCCCATATACTATATGATTCCTAAATACTCTGTGTCAGGCAGCAAACAAACAACTTAAAGAATGGCATAAAAATAGTTATCTGGGGCAGAGTACAAAGAGAAGCACTGAATGGAAAGGGAGAAGGGAGCTGCACCCCTGACAGCTGGCTTGGCAGAGAGATGTGAAGGGGCTTTGCAAAGAGCTGGATGGCTTGTTGCCAGGGAAAGTTTTGATACCTTTCAATACTGAATTTAAATAAACCTTAGTATTGTCTGTAGAGGCCCTGGTCCAATTAAGAGCCCCAGTGACCTGAAGGCTCTGCAGCAGTGTCAGCGCTGGGCAGCGCAGAGGTGCAGGGACCACAAGGGACTCCCACACCCACCCTGCCTTTCCCAGGCATCAGCACAAATATTTGTGCACCAGTCCAGGGGTACTGATCCAGCTGCAAACCTTTCTGGGTTCATGGCTGCCGTTTCTTTTGGCAGCAGCACCAGAATAAATGGTTTCTGAATAACATCCGAGGATCCTGCCAGCCAGTTGCATTCAGGCAAGCATGGGAGTGCTTCACCCGAAGTGACACAGAAAACCAAACAAGCTCATAACAGAAAATCTTCCATAATTCTCAGGACATGACACAGTGGCATGCCCAGAGTTAATCCTGCACAGGATAGGCAAGAACAGGAATGTTTTGAATACCACTTCCAAGTCAGGTGTTAACCTGCCTTGTCTTTCTGACAGCTCAGACTGGACCAGAATACTTATTTGGTCAAACTTCAATTTTGTGTTGCCTTCTGCAATATCAACAATTATGTAGCAAGTATTCACAGCAGGGCTAAGCAGGCCAGACTGCAGCTGGCATTGCCTCCAGCCATGAAGATCCTGGAAATTTGGCCTGTTGCTGTCTGCAGGAGGTTATCTGTGCATTATCACACCACAGATTTTCATCTTCTGCTGCAGATGTAGAGAGAGACCTCACAGTTTGGGCCATATGACAGCTAAACACTGCCTTTATTATTATAAGGAATAATTCTCTTTATGCCAATCCTACAGCTTGAAGAGCTCCAAAACTTACTGACCTGCCACTGCAGTTAAAGCAAAACCATGTGAAAAAGGAGAGAACTGAAAGACTCTGCCAGCTCTGTGTCAAACACTGAAGACAGTATTACAACTGTCACGCTGGAAACTGATACGAGAAAATGACATCAAAATGGGAGCTCACAAAAAAGTAACAGTAGTGTCACCAACTCTAACAAATACAGTTGTATCCGTCTCTTAGAGTAATCTCACTGTAATTAGACCAGGTTAGTTAACAAGAAAGTGCCCTGCAAGTTCATGGGATCACAAATGGGTTGGAAGAGACATTGAAGATCACCCAGCCATCCGCCACACCATGGGCAGAGATGCCCTTCACTAGGGCAGATTGTTCAGGGCTCCATCCAGCCTGGCCCTGTAGTTGTAGTGCTTTATTAAAGGACCCTGTCTGCACAGATGGGAAGGAGTGAGGAGGTACCAAAGGTTAAGTACACATGGAGAGAGCAGAGTTTTATCCAGACCCTGTGCACACAGAACTGTGACTGCCTGAATCCGCTCCAAGTTTTATCCCAAAACAAACCAGAAACTGAAGGCAGCTTTGAAAGTTGTTCAAGGCTTATTTGGCAACCTTGCAGTGCAGTGAGGGGCAAGAAAATAAAGAGGCAGGCCATGTGCCAGAAACCCAAAGGAAGGCAAGTGCCCCCTCCCCCTGCAGGTGGGGGACAGCAGCAGGGACAGCAGGGGGACAGGAGCAGCCTGATGCAGCAGCCTTGCCCTGCACAGACCTGCCAGCTCCTGCCATGCCCTCTGCCTGCCTCGGCCCTGTGCCAGTAGCCTCCAGTCAGAACTGAAACACACTGCCTGCAAGAGCCAGAGCTTCTCAAAATAATCTCTTCTCTACTCCGGAGTATCACCATGCTTTTAAAGGAACATAACTTGATGTTTCTCTCTTGCGTGGTATCAGTAAAAGCAGAGTGATTAGCGCAGAAAGGGTCCTGGTGTTAGGGACACTCAGTGCCCAGGTGCAGGAGGGTTTCCCAGGAGGCCCCACAGTGCACACAGCCACCCCTGCAGCTGACCCACCACATGGCACAGCTCCAGGAGCAGGCAGGGACCCTCCACCTTCCAGGAGGCTCTCTGAAACTGCTGAAAGCATCATCCTCCCATTGTCTTCACATCCACAACCTGCTCTGTCCCCAGCATGCACCAGCAACAGGCACATACACAACACAGCAAGCCAGCAACCACACTATGGCCAGATAGGGCATTTCATGGCTACAGATAAGGTTTTCATGTTCTGTCCCTGACACCAAGGTGCAACCCCATGAGATCTCACACCCCACATGGCATCAGGCTCTTCCCATGTGGATGGAGTATGTTCATGGTTCTATGCTTGAGGAAAGTGGGACTGCACAGCATGGAATTAGGAACATCACACACTACACTGAGTGCTTGCAACCTACCACTGCTGCATAGCTTTGGCAAAGGTGAGTTTTGTCACCAGCTCCAGGAGATCCCTCAAGCAGGGACATACATTGCAAAGAGCCTGCACTTTAGTCTGGGTGGCTGAAAGTTGAGACACAGAAAGCATAGAAACCAGCAGGATGTCACAGAATTCCAGAGTCATTTATGTTGGAAAAGCCCTCTAAGATTATCGAGTCTAACCATTCCCCTAGCACTGCCAGGCTTGCCACTAAACCGTGTCCCAAAGTGCCATATCTACACGTTTGTTAAATCCCTCCATGGATGGCAACTCCACCATTTTCCTGGGCAGCCTCTTCCAGAGCTGAAAAATTCTTCTGGTGAAGAAATTGTTCTTAATATCCAACCTAAACATCCCCTGGCACACCTTGAGGTCACTTAATCTTGTTCCCCCATTTGCTACTTGGGAGGAGACGAACCTCCCCACCTAGCTTCAACTTCCTTTGTAGAGTGATAAGGTCCCTTCTGAACCTCCTTTTCTCCAGGCTGAGCTCCCCCAGCTGCTCCTTATCCAACTTGTGCTCCACACCCTTCCTCAGCTCCGTTGCCCTTCTCTAAACCCACTCCAACACCTCAATGTCTTCCTTGGAGCGAGGGGCCCAAAACTCAACACAGGATTTGAAGTCAACCACAACTAAACAGGTGTGCCATGCTCCACAGAGCTCCCGCTGTGGGAAACAAGCCCCGGTAGGTAGGGTCAAGAGTTTGGGGCAATGAACTAAGAGGAGCAGAGTCCTCTGGTGAAGCCCCGGTAGCAGGCTCCGTCTCTGCATCCCACGCCTGACTGGGCGCAGGTAGAGCTGCCCTCCCCGCTATCCCAGGGCTGCCGGGGAGGTCTCCAGCCCCCAGGGCTGTCACCCCGCAGCCCACGCGGGACCTACGGGCCAGTTGCCTCCAGCGCTGGGAGCTCCAGCCAGAGCCGGGCAGGAGCTTTTCCCCGCTAAGGCTGCTGGAAACAGGCGAACAACGGGAAAATGCCAAAGCCACGTGCCAGTGTCCCCCCAGGAGCTGTCCCGCATCCCCCCGCGGAACGAGCCCACCCCCGCAGCAGCCCCGGCTCCCTCTGCACCGCAGCTCTCCCGCTGCCGCTCTGCTGT
>NW_005054308.1:1977822-1987146 GCF_000277835.1 Geospiza fortis | reverse complement strand
CATGGCCGGGGCTCTGCGCTGCCGAGCCCCGCACAGAACTGCTGACTCCAGGCCGTCCCTCCCCCTCCCATCTGCAAACGGCTGAAAGAAGTTAAGTTTAGCTAATATCGGCTTAGGCTGTATTAGCGCAGCAGCAGCAGCGATGCCCGCTGTAACCCTTGAGCTTCCACATCCAGCAGTGGAAGCCGCCTCCCAGGGGAAAAACCCACCCTCTCCGCTCCTGAATATTGCAGTACTTTCGCACATCTCTGTCATACTGGAGGATTTACAGGCTCGAAGCCACGCTTTTGGGTGTAAAACTGTAAAACCTTTCGGTAACTGCGCAGTTTAAAATTAGAAACCGCTTTTTTTTTTCTTTAGGAAAAGTCATCATAAAAGAAAGTTTCTGACATTGAGAAAGTCTGTGCCACCAGTTCAGGTCTGCTGAACTATAAACTTCATAGGTCGGATATCAGCAGATATTTAAATGGGCAGACGGTGACAGGACAAAGGACAATGGCTTCCCACTGACAGGGCAGGGTTAGATGGGATATTGGGAAGAAATTCTTCCCTGTGAGGGTGGTGAGACACTGGAGCAGGCTGTCCTGAGAAGCTGGGGATGCCCCACCCCTGGATGTCCAAGGCCACATTGGACAGGACTTGGAGCAACCTGGTCTAGTGGAAAGTGTTCCTGTCTATGGCAGAGGGATTGGGACTGGATGACCTTAAAGGACCCTTCCAACCCAAAACATTCTGTGATGATCAAGTAGAATAAATACAAATTCCCTGAATCAATAAAATAGTAACTATTGCCAGTAACATCATCCTTATACTGCTATATCTATTAAAAGAAAAAACCCAACACCCCTGCTATTCCAGCCCAAACCAGGTTTTGTTAATTTACACTCAAAATAGCAAGACCAGATCTTTGAAATTCATTTGTCATGGTAAATTACTGACATTTACATTTGAGAGATCTGGCTGAGATACTCTCAAGTACAAGAACATTCATTTCAACTGGAAACCACCAGACCAACCGTGACTGATAGCTTCCAACTCCCCTCTCCTGAGCAAAGATAACATGGGTGTGCCACCCCTGGGCCCCCGGGAGCCCTTGCTCCATATCATCATGTTATTTACTGCTCATTTTTTACTGTTCAATTCCTGCTTAGGACTCTGGCTGTTAGGAAATCATTTGAGGGGTCCTCCCTTCTAGAAGCTGAATATCTGGCATTTATAACACTGAAATTATTGTTTTCCACGACTCCTTTTTTTCCTGGCTGGCTCTCCACAACCGCTTGGCAGAAAAGGGGGGAGCAGAGGGTGAGAAGCTGTGTGAAGACTTACTATTAACCATAGTTTAAAAAGTTTCTGTCTGACCTGTCCTAAATTTTACTTGTGATATTGGAGTTTGTAATGGAGAATTCTCAAAGAACACTTAATACCCATGAATGAAGAGACTGTTTAATGAGATTTCAGGCAAGACTGTAAAATATCACTCCTTTGGGTCACATGGAGGATGTTCTGCAATCAGGCTTAATTCATCAAAGTGCCAGAGTAGGGCAGGGAGTACTAGACTGAATGGTCTGCAGGTGCAAATCAGCATCACAGTGCTGGCCTAATGGGACCTCAGCAATATTCACTAGCTCAGATTCCTGCCCCTTTGTTCTTTATAAGCCACAGCTTGACAGAATCTTTGTAGTCAGGAAAATATTTCAGGTGTGTGAACAGTTCTGGGCTGGCTGAGTGCTTCAGTGCTTGTAGCCCACACTCTCAGCATATCTGTGTTCATGCTGAAATGCCCTAAAGGGGAGGTGGGAATCATGATTTCAAATGAATATTGGATTAAAACCAACATACCGTGCTATGGAGCTCTTCTTTCAAGCTCCTGCTGGTAAGGGCTGGTCTTGCCTACCAAGATGAAGCTCATCATGGGCAATATACCCTCAGTATAAGTGGTGAGATAGAGTAAAACACGTGTTTCATGGTAGAGTCTGACCCTTTTATGTCCTTTGTAAATACTCTGAACAGTAATTCCCTTTCTCTTGTTTTGCTTTCATTGCAATACATACACATATGGACTCACTCTCTGAAACAACCATTGGAGATATCTGAGGGAGAACAAAGAGAGGAAGCTGGATGTGGGCTGCCTACCTTAAGGGAAAAACGATGCAAGCATACTCTAAGTCATAAACTGAATAAAAGCTTTCACTCTGCCCCAGAATTTTCTGCTGGGTAATTTGCAGGGCAGAGTGATGGGGACAGGGTTTTATGGGAAGACAACCTAATATTTTGGACTAACAGTCAAGAGAAAGCATTGAGTAGCAGGGATGTTTATACTGGTACAAAGGAAATTAGACTTCACCTTTTGTGCTCAGTCTAAAGCCCAGTAACACCCACCTACCAGTAAAATCAATGGGAAGACTTCAAAGAACTCTGGGATTTGGCTGAGACCTGACCCATCCAGGATGGGATGCAAAAAAAATGTATCAGTAAATGACAGTGCATTTAATGCTCCCAGCCAAAGACAGAGTTAAAGAGTCCTATAAAAGAGAGTAACCTATGGAATCTCTCTATGCTTTTCTACTTTATCAAAATTAATGAGAAACGCAGATTAAGATTGAATTTTAAACATGATATAAGGACTTGATATAAGGAATGATTTTTTATAAGGAATGTGGTGAAACACTGGCACAGGTTGTCCAGAGCACCTATGGATGCCTCAGCCCTTAAAATATTCAAGGTGGGGTTGGACAGGGCTTGGTACAACCTGGTCTAGTTGAAGATGTCCACTCATTGCAGGGGGGTTAAACTAGATGAACTTTAAACTCAACACAAACTATTCTATGACTTTACATAGAGTCATCAGAGCAGCTAAATGAGGCTGTACCACCAGGAAACCACACAGAGCTGAAATAGCCTGGGAGCTTCCATTGCTCTATGGAAGAGTTCCACTTGAAAATTCTGACCATAACTCAAAAAACCCCAGTTGGTACTATGGTTTTCAGGACATTCCCACAAACCAGAGTGATAGCTTCAGTTACAGAACAGAAATCTGCCAACAGTATCTCTACATTCCTGAAGGCCCATCCATGGAAAATTGTGCCTCAAGTAGAAATAAAAAACCACCACTAATTCAAATAATGTGTAAGAAAGGGGAAATTTACTGCTTTGTGTGTCTTTTTAGTGGTCTCCTTTTCTATATGTTCTGGTCAGATATTATGCTTTTATGTTTATACAGCCTATATTTTTGACCATTTCCAAAGAGCAGCAGGAAGGAAGCATACAGCACAAACAGAGGATTAATTGAATAATTAGGAACATTAATATTTTGTTCCTGGGCAAGTGTTTCTGCCTCCTCTCCCTCTAGCCCTCAATTTCCTTACACCACAGGGATGCCAGCTGATGGCAAGGTAACAAAAATAAACCCAGGATGATGAATTTATTGCTTATGCATCTCTTCCCAGCTGTCATCCTCAGAACACTGTACAGGCACCCAGAAGCTCAGTCTCCACATTGCAGCTGAGTGTGGTAGGTGCAGCACACGGTGAGGTACAGGGGCCGTGTCCTGGCCCAGTCCAAGGGGGTCTCTCCTGCACCCTGGCATGTCAGCAAGGCTGGCATCCACCAGCCAGAGACCCCAGCCACATCCTACACCCAGCTTCTGTTCCCCTGGCAGCAAGGAACTGGCACTGTGCTGGAAAATGAGGGAAAAGGGGGAATTTGGCATCATCTCATGGAGAGTTTTTGAGAAATCTGTGGTTGGGCTGTGATTTGAGATGTCCTTAAATAGTCCAAATTAAATACTTCACTGAAGTATTTTTTTTTTCTCCTGACACTAATAACAAGCAGTTACATTGTTTGAGTGATTTTTAAACACGTGGTTTATGTTTCAGGATCTTTGTTGTCACTTCAGAGTTTTTTATTTATTTTGCTAACTAAAGCAGCAATTAGGTTATTTCTATTTTTGTTTCTAGAAAGTTCCCTTTGCTGATGCCACATCCTCAAGCACCCTGCCCCTTTCTGTGCCTGACACTGCTGTAACTTGCTTTTGCTCTCTTGTTTTCACAAGTACTTTCAAGTCAACCTGAAGACATTTCTGTCCATGCTAAATTTTGCAAACTCTCTGCAAGTCAGTGAATTTTCAGTTCAAATGTATATGGCACATTTTTGCTGACTTCTGTCAGGGCTTCCTTCCTCATACTGCTGCAAAAACAGCCTTAAAATATCTTTTTCTGAATATTTTAAGCCTCCAAGATGCTGGAACCAGGTTGCAAAGGGTTAAGATGGAGGAGGCCCCCAGACGGCTCATTCTGCGGTCTCAATGACACAGAGCTTTTGCCTTTTCAAATATATTTAACCAAATAAAGTGAATAGAGGATATGCAAATGCCTTTCCCGAAAGGAAACACAGCCCTGAATTGTTGTTGGCAGGTCAGAGCATCACACCACCCTCAGCAGCCTCTCAGCTGCGGGAAATTCGGGCTGGAGGAGGTGGCGGCACAAAAAGACCCTTTTCAGGCAGAAAAAAAGCAGGACTTGGGTATTCCAAGGAGACAGAGGGAGGAGGTCACTGGGGATGGCTTCCCTGGCATCTCAAAATCCCGGTTCCCTGTGAGGGTGGAGAGGCTCTGGCACAGGTTGCCCAGAGAAGCAGGGGCTGCCCCATCCCTGGAAATGTCCAAGGCCAGGTGGGACGGGGCTTGGAGCAGCCTGGGTTAGTGGCAGGTGTCCCTGTCCTGTAGCAACATAAGTGGGTGTGCAAGGGAGACCCACAGTGAACAAAGGTTCAGGGGACGTCAGGACGCTGGCACAGCTTGGGTGACCTTTTACAAGCTGGTGCTCACAAGCTAGCCACAAGCTGCTCTCAGCTCCAAGGAGCTATTTGAACATTTGGCTGAAGAAAAGATAATTCTGAATGAGATTGCCTGGAGTTATGGAGAAGGGTTTTACCTAAAACTGAGCTGTATTGGTATCTTGGTTTGATATACAGGTGTCTGCCAAGGAAGGCAGGAACCTCTCTTGGAATCAAAAATGTGACCGCCTTCCCTCCAAATTATTATAACTTTGAAGTTAAGGGACTTTCAGGCAAAGGTGTGGAGAAGCAATAACAGTTCTTTGCCAGTGTGTGTGTGTGTGTGTGAGAAGGCAAACCAAGGGCCGCCCCCCCAGCCAAGAGCAGGAGCCCGAGCGCGGCCTCCCCTGGGCCCAGGGCTGTCCCCGTGCTGCAGTTCCGGGCACGGCCAGCAGGGGCGCTGCTGGCTCCCGGCTGGGCAGGGCGGCTGCAGTGACTCCCTGACGCCTGCAGGGGGCGCTGTGGCGCGGGCTTGGCCCTGCTCTGCACAGGGGTGATGGTGGAGAGAGGGAAAAGGGGCTTCCCTGCCAACCGCCCAGGGGCAGCCGGGCCCGGGGCCCTCCCAATGGTGAAATGTCACCATGATATTTTATGAAAAATCCCTTCGCCAGGATTTTTTCTCCTGGGAAGCTACAGCTTTTCCTTGTTTTGCTGCTTTGGAATGTGATTTGGAGAATTGTTTATCCCAGCATGTGAATTGTTTTTACTTAATGACCAATCCTAGTCCAGCTGCGTCAGATTCTCTGGTCAGTGATGGGTTTTTATTATTCATGCTTGTCTAACCTTCAGATGTATCCTTTCTTCTATTATTTAGTAGAGTTTTAGTATGTAATTTCTTAATATAATATAATGTAATATAATATAATGTCATAAAATAATAAATCAGCCTTCTGAGAACTTGGAGTCAAATTCTCATCTCTCACCTCGTCCTGGGGACCCTCACAGCACCACAACAGCGGAACCTCAGAGTGGCGCTGGAACGGCAGAGCCCAGCACACCCACACTGGCAAACAAAGTGCAGCACTAAACCCTAAGCGGTGGCAGAGGCAGAACAGCAGGGGGCCCTGCAGGTGCTGGGTGTCCAGCTAAAATATGGCAAAGCCCCCAAAATAACAGCAAAAAATGGCCAAGGCTGTGAAGGAGCAGCTGGGCTCCCGCAGGCAGCTGGGAGAGGCTTCCTCAGAGGGGCTCAGGGCCCTGGTTTTTCCCCTGGGGCACTCAATTGGATGGTGAGGGCGCTTTTCCAGTGAGGTCAGGGGTTGATAAGGTCCAACAACTGCTCTTACGAGCAAAGGCTCACCCATGGTAGGAGAAGCATTAAAAGACTGAACTGTTGGAAACAAGATAACTTTTAAATTTTTATTTTGTCTCTCTAGTTACGTTTGACTTGACTTTGCCTCAGAGAAAGGAATTTTCTTTAGGGTTTTTTAGGAGATGTAATATCACTCTAAGGAGATGGGTTTAACATATCAACAGATTGGGAGCAGCCCAAAGATACCCAGAAAGATAAAAGGCCATTAGTGGAACATCAGGGGCCACCTACGAACATCAACCCTCACAGGAACATCTACCACCCTCACAGGAACATCTACCACCCTCTGCTCCGGAAAGGACTGATAAGAAAATCGAAGAATCGAGATCTAATCAATATCAGAGGCAAAGAAATTTGGATCCAATGGAAAACTGAACACTAGGGGTTGCTCAACTCTAGACCAATGTACTTTGAAGAAGTGCATCTCTGTGGGTTTTGACTGTATAAAGTTTGGGAGGAAATCCTGCAAAAACGTGTGTCATGGAATGATTCTCTCTGCACACCTGGGCGATGTGTGGATGAGATTATTTCTGTGGTACATCCTGGACAGATCAACATCCTGGCCAGACTAAATTCCCTCCTCCTTCTCCCATCCATATATTTTGTTCTCTTAAGTTCCAGTCGTTATCATCTCTTGGGCATCAAATGGGACAAAATTCTCTGAGAGAAAGAAAAACAAAGGAAAAAATCCCAATCTCTGGCAATTAGAGATTCTAAATAAAGTATATTTAACATCTCAAAAGAGGTTCTAATATATTTGTCTTTTTTTGTCCATCATTGCAAAGAATCTTACAACAAACTAAATAATATCCTCTCCACTTCTTATTACTAAGTACTATTTTCTGCAGAAAAGACATTAAGTCTGCATCATTCCTGCCTTCTGTAATTTGACTGCTTAGATCACCTCCAACTCATTTCAATCAACAGCAGAATGATTGACTGTTTCCTAGATAATTTTTCAAAGAGGAAAAAAAAAAAGTTAAATCAGTTTAGCAATCTGCGTGCTGGTTCCTGTGCCGAACAGCTCATACTTGCCCTTGGAGACGGAGAAAAAAAAAAAAGAATGCCAACCTAGCAAATGTCTCAGTGCTTTGCCTGCTGTAGCTTTTGGCTGAGGCCATCTAGCAGCGAGTGGGACACCCCAGCAGTCACAGAGATGTCAGTATGTCTCCTGAAGCTGATTTTAGGGATTTCATAGCCCTTGGAAAGGAGTTGCTTGTTGCTCTGGAGGCAAAGAGAAGCCGGGCTCTGACCTTTACCATGTGCAGGCCCTTCCCTGAGGAGGCTGTTCCTGAGGCCTGTCTCTCCCTGGGCACCATCACTGGCCCACATGGGTGGGCACAGCCCAGGGGCTGCTCTACCTTGTGCGGCTCAGCCCCAATTTCCCAATGGCTAGTGGGAGAAGGAAAGGTCATTTCAGCCAGCCCCTGTGATTCTCAGCCATGAACAAGCACAGTGGCTTGCCCAGGAAAGGAAGGGAAGGCTGTGCAATTTTCCATCCAACAGCAGGTCAAGCAGCAGCCCAAAGTGAGCCGTGGTGCCTTCTGCACCCATCAGGGCACCCATCAGGGCACCCATCCATGCATTGCCTGTGCTCTCAGCAGGGAAAACCCATCCTTTCCAAAGGCAAAGGTGCCAGGCTGAAGAGGGGGCACAGCCCCAGGAGCAGACAGAACAGGGCAGAGGTCTGCCACATGGGCACCTGTCCCAGAGAGGAGGCTGTGCCATTCTCTGGGGTGAAAACATTGGGGAAAAACAAATAGCATGGCTGAGACATCATGTTGGCATCCAAATAAGCAGGATCTGGATTAGTCATAAGCAAATATGAGAGGAAACTTGGAAGATTTTCTAGGAGTTTCTAGAATTTTCCCAAATTAAAGTATGTTCACAGCAGGGAGAGTCACACTTGTGTGGAAGGATCAGCTTGCATGGTGCCACATACCAAGTCCCTGCCACCTCAGCACTTCTGCTTCTTGACCCAGGGCTGTACCTTAATAATTACAGAATCATTATGGTTGGAAAAGCCCTCAAAGGTCACTGAGTCCAATGGCTAATCCAGCACTGCTAAACCCACCACTAAATTAAATCCCCTAGCACCACATCTATATATTTTTTGAACACTTTCAGGGATGACAACTCCAATGCTTCCCTGGGCAACCTGTTCTGATGTCTGACCACACCTTCCATGAAGAAATTTTTCCTAACATCTAACTTTCTGGCTGACAGCTTTGGTGTGGCTGCCGTTCCTCTGTGGTCAAAACACAAACTCAGGTGGCCAGGTGGAGCATCCAGGTGTCTGTTCCCAGGTGTAGGACTGATGCCCCTCCTTGCCATCATCAAACCCCTCACCAGTGAAAGCAGTGAGGGGTCTCTTAGAATCTGGCCACTAAAGGATGGATTTACACAGGTAATCCTCCACCTCTGCCACAGGCAACAGTGGGCAGAAGACCCTCTGCTGAGGTTGTTTTTCCAAATAACCCAGCATTTGGAATTTCTGCTCCTGGGCCAAGTGACACACTTGGCCACAGAGGGAAAAGTCACCTAAAAACCCCCAGGTGCCTTTGGAGCTGTTACTCTCAAAGAGGTCAACTCATCCAGCACGGATTTTGCAGCATGACTGCACAGGGCTTCGTGGAAACTCCTCACTGCAGTTCACATGCGGTGTCTCTGAGATTTTATCTACACAACCAAAGCCACTTTGTTGAGCAAATGGAAATGTGAGCTGCAGTCTTGCAAAACCATGGCACACAGGTCTGAATAAAAAGACTTTTCTTCCCTGAACTGGGGCTTTCCTAGAGAAACCATGATTTCCATTGAATGACACAGGTTTTTTTTGACAAGTGACATTTTCTTCCTGTGGTATGGAAGAAAATGACTTGGACAAGTTGGTTGGATTTAGCTTCTTTCCATGTTTATGGGATTGGAATATCCCACACAACAAAGAAGACAGAAAAACCCCATGTGGCTGACTAATCCGGGGGTTGTGGGGGAATCACCATGGGGTCTTGCCAAAACCTTGCTGTGGACTCAGCCCAGGACAAGAAGGGACTGCATTTTCAGCCATGCTTTTCTGAAGTATCTGCTACACACTGTAGCTGAAGCAGCTACATCACTGCTTGCAAAAGCCCCAGCAGTGAGTAAAGGATGCTGAAGCGTGGATGCAGCAAGGAGCTGGGGAC
>NW_005054308.1:1973811-1977777 GCF_000277835.1 Geospiza fortis | reverse complement strand
AAAACACCTCACTCATCCCAGTGTCTTACTTTCTCAGCACCAGATACCACGTTTTCCATAGTGCAGTCTCTGGTAGGATGGTAAAATATTTATAATTTTGCCTATGTGCAGAGCGTAGGAAGAAGCAAAATGAGGCAAAGCCCCTGGTCTGCTTCCTCACCCACCTTCCCACCCACCTCAGGTCACCTTGGAGGCTCTGTGACAATGTTTATGGTGCAAGGAGGCTTTGACACAGCAAATGACTTGTCATCAGTAAGTCCTGGTGGCACACTACAATAAATCCAAGCCCAGCAGAACATTTCCCTGTATCATGCTGTACAGAATCATCGCTCAGTTCTTTGAAGTCTCCAAAAAGGATTTGCAAAGACTCTGAATCAGCATATCTGGGAAGAAAATCTCCTGGAGAGCCAATCATGGCTCACAGCAAAATGCAGGAGAGTGTGGAAAGGAGTGTGAGGGTCCCTGCTGGGGATTCAAGGATTTTACATGTATATTTCAGGCACATTTATATATATATTTTTTATGACCACATGCTCTCTGATACACCTTTCTCTACTCTGAGTGGTTTCACAGGGTAAGAGGGTATCTGGGTTCCCAAGCTCATAAACCCTCCTGCACAGTGGGAGAAGATGTGAGAGGATGGAGCAGTTTGGACCACCAGTACCTTCTCCAGAGGGGACAAGACCGGTGAGCTGCAGGAGCAGAGATCTGCACTGTCTGCACTGTCCCTCCTCTGAGCTGTCCCTGTTCCCAGCACCCACAGCCCTGAGGGAACAATAGCAGGGACAGATGGGTCCCCAGTGCCAAGGACCTGCAGGGCTTTGGATTCACACAGTAGCACAGAAGACAGAAATAGCAGTGAAGGAAAAAACCTCATTACTTGTATTGGCCCATCCCCAAAGAACGTATGCAGAGCACTTAAAAATAAAAGAATAAATTAACAGATGTTTTTCTTTCATGTTGATTTCTGATCAGAAAGAGGGTGAGTAAGTTATTTTATTTGGGTCTATATGAAGAAATAATGTAGCAAAGTTAAGAACAAAGCCATGGGAAAAGAGCTGCCCTGGATGCCTGTGAACCCACCAAAAGATAACTGCCTGCATCACGTTACCCACCATCCCTTTCCATCTCACCCAAATTTGCCTCTAGTTACCTTTAAGATATCCAGGTGCTGATTGCAACTGTGCAGTGATGAAGGACGAACAAGGTATTTCTCTCAAATATTGTGAGAAATGTATTCATTGTGAGAAATGTACTCACAATGAAACATTTAAACCCTCTGGTGCTCTGCAGTGTTTGGTGACATCAGAAGGGCAATTATACCCTTATTGATGTAATGTTGTATTTCTTTGTTTCTGGCTCACTCCCAAGTCAGCTTTCCTATTTCTGAGGGAATCCAGTTAATTCCATTTAACATCTGTCTTCAAAGCTTCTCTCCTATTTTTATTACTTGAATATAATTGGAATATCCATAGTTCTATTGTGGAGACAAGAATCAAATAAATGTCCAGATTAGTCAGGAGCAGCAGAGAAAAATTGCTATGTCCTATCTTGTCCTGTGAAGGAGCAGGGAAATCCAAATGTATCTAATCTTTCCTTTTGATAGTATCTAGCAAATGTTCAAATGGAGCAGTAATAGAGAGATGGAGAATAAAAGCAACTAAATATACCTCAGCCAACACCATGAGCTTTGCCTCCGGCGCAGCACCTGGCACTCCACAGGCTGGGCTGAGCAGCCTTGGGCATCTCCTCTGTGCACAAAGCATCACCAAGGACTCCTGTGTCCCAGCACAAGAGCCAGGATCAGGAGTAGGATTGTACAAGTCTACTGTAACCTCAGATGAACCTCCCAGCCCTTTGCAAACATGCACTGAGAAATGTTTGGAGATGCACTGGTGCTGGTGGGAAGGGACACTGTGATGGCAGATTTCCCTTCTTGTGCCTCCACACATGAATGCAGGTGCCTGCCTGGCCTCCAGCTGCTGCCAGGAGGCAAGAGAACAAAGACATCCTTTCTGTAAGGCAGGGCTGATAGGGCAGGAAAGAGAGCCATGGCTGCAGCCACATGAAAGAGAAGAGCAGAGGAGTAAAAGCAGGAAATCCCAGAGGTTCAAGGGGTAAGGTGAATTCTTGGACAATTTCAACCAAACCAGCAATGTTCAAATCCCTAGGGAATTTGCCATTAGGTTTGTGTTTTGTTTACTATTCCACTCTCTGCATCCATCAGACCATCCAAGACTGCACAGTAGGAAATAATTGGCTTTGTCTTTCACTGACTTCTACCATTATTTCATTGAGATGAACATTATAGACCTGTTCTCAACTTGTTAAAACTTTCCTAATGGCATCAGAAATTAATTTGAATTAAAGAAGAGTGCTTCACTGGGCTGTGGTGGCCAAGGAGCGCCTTGTTCAGTAAATCAGCACAGCCACTCCTTTGCAAGATGACTGATGAGATGTGGCCATCAGAAACCCAAACCAGAAATGAGAGCAACAGCTGCTGCTCCAGGGCTGAGCAGGTGCCACACTGCCAGGTCAGGCAGAGCCATTGGCTCTCTGCTGGGATCCATCTCTCAGAGATACCTGTGGTGGCTCACATCTCAGTGCCACTGCAAAACGCTGTAACAGCACACCTCTCTTCTGAGGGCACCTGTTCTGCAGACAGCAACGTTGGGCTAAAGTCATGTCCACACTAAAATAAAGTGACCACAGCATTAAGTGAGGCCCCAGACACACACTTTGGGATAGCCAGATGCACAGAAGAAAGGAGCTGAGACACAGAAGAAACACTGAGATGTGAAGCACAGAAATCAATACCTCAGGGCACATGTGCAAGACTGAGGGTAGGAGCTTACACAGGAGACCTGTTCCCAGTGGGTCCTGTTCTCCTGCTGTTGTCATAAACAAGCCTGGTGCAACAGTAATGTGGCTCAGAGCAGTCTCTGGGGCCTTGGGGCCCAAAACACAGTAACAAACACTTGCCCACAGCTTCCCAGCCAAGTCCTCCTTTCTGTTTCACCCATGTCATTCCCTCTGGGCCATATTTCACTGCATGAGTTTTGCTACAGTTCTGAAGCAGCTGATTTAAGCTGCTGATATAAGCAGCTGTAAGGCCAGTGCCTTTAATGGGAGCTAACAGGATATTTTCAGAGGCAAAATTCAGGCTAGCAATTTTAGGTTCCCTTTTTTTTCGGTATGAAACATCCTTTTTCATAATCAAAAATAGCAAGTAGGCATGAACATAAATAATTATAATATTTTCCATTATCAACACTCCCCTCAGATCATCTATCTAACGATGCTAAGGTGTTGTCTTTTAAAATAATTTTCCCCTTTTTTTCCTTTGTACTTCTTGGAAGTCTGCCTGTCTAGAGGGAAGCTCTTTGATACATAAAGGGGGAAATAGCACAGACATTGAACATTACCTTTCTTTCAAACAGATTCAAAGGAGTCAATTTCAAACCAGCACAGCAGATCAATTCAAGATGAACCTTTAAATACCTTACAGAAATCCTCCTGTTTCAGACTCGCAAGAATTTCCTAACGCAGACCCACTTGGAATCGACACTGCCTGCCCACAAAACAATGGGATCCAGCATCACCCTCTGCCCATCAGCTCTTAACACGCACACACCCCTCCAAGCGCGCCGCCCTATTTCACATACCCACTATAGACAAAGTGCCCCAACAAATTTACCAGAGATGGACTGGTGGGACAAACCAGTAGGACAGTTTGAGAGATATTATGTAATGCCTCCCGCCGAGCTCTCTGCACCACTGCTATAGCGGCTCATGGTGCCGGCTCCGCCGCACGCATCACGCCGAGCATCATGCCATCCCCATGCGGAGCGCCGCTCCCGCCTGCCTCCTCCCTTTCAAGAGCTGGAATACCCTTTATCCCGCGGCACGGACGGACATGGGGAGCCGGACCGCGGGCCCAGAGGCCGCTTCGGAGGGTTCAGGCCG
>NW_005054308.1:1963094-1973668 GCF_000277835.1 Geospiza fortis | reverse complement strand
GCACGCTCCCCGCCGCTCCCCCGGCGGAGGGCGGTGTTTTTAGCAGCCCTCCTCCTCTCCCCATCCAGCCGAGCCCTCCAGATCCCTCCTAAAAGGGGCTATGCTGCCGGCGGTGCGCGGATGCTCATCAGAACATCCCTGCCCCCTGGGATCCATGAGCGAGGGGGAGAAACTTACTCCTTTATAGCTTTATTTTCACCTTTGGCTGATGAAATTGCAGCTCACCGGTGACCTGCACAACAGAGGTACTAAAGATCGTCAGAGATGCTGAAACACAGCCAGCTTCATCAGCAGAGACAGCTCGGCATTTACTCTAGACATCATCATACAGCTCGTGGCTACTTAAGCCAAAAAAAAAAAACCAAAAAAACGCAATGTGTGATACTAAATACATGGAGAGGGGAGAGAAGAGCAGGTTTGTGCTCTTGACTGTTCCCTGAACAAGCTAGTTGTAAAAAACCTGATGTCGCAGCTCCATGGTACATGAAGGGCTTTGCAGAAGAAGGTGTTAAAAGGGCTGCACCAGTGTTGAGAACATGTTGTGCATCCCTCTGGGAATCAGAGTGCCAGTGGAGTAAACAGGATGGGAGTGCCAAAGGGTAGAAGAGATGCTGTCTTTTTATTCAGCCCTTTGAGTCACTAACATGGCAGGTCTGCACAGCAGGCAAAACTGCCTGCTCCAAGCTGTGATATGCTGCTGTTTAACTCTTTGGAAACATGGGCCAAGATTTACCAATACAATTCGCTGCTTGTACCAGGAATTAGCACTAGTTCAGGTATGATTACAGTTGTGAATGGCACACATTTATTTCCTTTGCAGATAAAAGCTTTTGGTTTTCTCAAAGGTGAAAATGAAGCATATGAAAATTAAGAATTTCTTTTCCATGGCAAAAAAAAAAAAAATCACCATGTGGTTTCCTTCTGATTCAATATGGGAAGGATCTAAAAAAACTTCCTGTGTACAGAAGCCCAGCAGCTGATTAAACCTGATGTAATTTGTATTACAGCCATCACTGCCCACTCCTGAAAGCTGTTATAAAATTGTCATGTCCCTTTTAGTCAAGAACCCTTTGTCTTTCAAGACTCACAGTCTCAAGGCAGAAAATCATCATCAAGCACTCTAACAAGTGAGCTGGAAACCAAAGAGAACTGTATCTGCTTCCTCAGACTGCAATTCTGATAGTAAATGCCCCTAAAGAAATTGGGACTTCAGCTACACCTTCAAGTGCCATCAAATCAAATATAACAGCTATAAACTAGGACTTGGCAAAATCATTTCTACTGTCATCTGTTTTGCTTGAAAGTGAGATAGATTATAGATTAAATATTACACAATCTAATTTACTTAAGAACATTTGTAGCCTATTCCTGCAGCCTTCTCTTTCTTGAAAACGAAAAACAGTTTCTATGCCAATTTTTACCTGCCTCTCTGGCAATTTTTGTGTTGCAAGGCTGTTAGCATGTCTCATCTTCTGCAGGCTACCTGGATCCTACAGGTCCTGTGTCTAAGCAAGCCCAGACTTCTCCCTGAACCACCAGTGTCCTTACCTGAGCCTTGCTTCTGGGCTCCTGAAATCTGTTAGCTGGAAATCGCAATACTGAAGCTAACACATACCACAAAACAAATTTTCCTAGAAATATTCAAGGCCAGGTGGGACAGGGCTCTGAGTAACATGATCTAGTTGAAGATGTCCCTGCTCACAGCAGAGGACTTGTACTAGATGACCTTTAAAGGTCCCTTCCAACCCAAAACGTTCTATGATTCAGGATGTCTTGATCTTTGAGCAGACGAGTATTTTTATATAATACTTCCTTAGGGAAGTTGAGGGATCAGAGGAAGCTGGCTGAAGAGTACCAGCTCCCAAAACTTCACTGAGATTGATGCAAACAGATCTGTGCAGGCGGTTGCACAATGAGTCCTGGAAACACCTTTTGTTCATCTACCATAGGAGTGAAGATCATTGGCTCAACAAATCCCACCTGGACCTCCATGCCCTTGCTTTGGGGAGCCACAAGGTGTCTGCCTATGCTCTGCAAAGCAGAGCTTTCCTGACCTCAGCATCTCCTGCAGCAGCTCCTCCAAGCCCCAAACAGATTTAAAAAAGACAAGTGACTTCCTGTGTTTCACCACAAACTTCCTGCCTCTCTGCAGAGTTCTCATAAACCTTTCTCTAATTCTTGACTTTAAAACCTTTGCTAGCTTTCTACTTCTCTGTAACAACAGTCCAAGCCAAACTTGGCCAAACTGATTATCAAAAGGCCCATCTACAGTTTTCTGAAATTGTCCACACCTCAACAGCAGTTTAAGTGCTCTCACTTACTGGTATAATAGTAATGGATGTTCTGTCTTTGGAGGTGTGACAGACACCTGTCATAATGATGCTGAACTTTTCCATGCTAGGAAACCACCCAGAATCTTATGATTCACAGAAGTGCCCCAAATCACTACTACACCAGAGCTATGTCTCCTGCAAGGAACCTTCAGCCACCAAGATATTAAAGCCACCACCAGCATGACCTTCCTAATAGTCAGAGCAGAGGGCAACATCAGGAAAAAATTTGCCAAGGAATCTGAGCTTACACCTCTCTGCATGTGTTAAGTTTTCCAATCCATCCCAGAAGCTTTTACTACCAGAACTCTCATCTTTTCTGTTTGCATCATAGCCTAGGCTGGGTTATAGAGAACAGGCACTGGGTCCCCTCCCCATGACTACAAAGCAGTTCCTACTTGCTCTCACAATTAGATACAGTACAATTAGCCTAGCTGGGAAGAAATCAGTTTATTTCTTGCTTGAATACATTTATGTGTCTATTCAGTAGTCCAATATAATCTGTTTGACCCAAGTAACACTGATATAAAAAACCTTCAGAAGTATTCCATTCTGTTAAATATTTTTGAAAAGCATATGAAATGTATTTCAAGCTGGGATTTACATTATTTTCATTTCAAGTTTTTCAGTCTGTCCTCCTTCCCAACCAGCTAGTAAATAGTTACTATGGCAGCACCTGATGCAGAGTGACTCAGCACTCCCTCACATTCCAGGAGCAGCGCTGTCTACCCTTCTGGTTTCTTATGATTATAACGTTGTCTTCTCCTTATTGTTTCATTGAAGAATTATGATGTTTAAAACATCATTCTTTCCTTGTGAAACTCAGCATTTATTGGTGGAATCAATGCAAGAATCTGCTAAATAAAGATCATACCTATTCAGGATGCTATTTCAGCTTTCCTTTTATGTTGATCACAAAGATGTTTGAATTGTTTCCATAATTTCTCAGTGTTTATTTGGAGCTTTATATTGCTAAGTGAGTTTGTCTCATATCAAACCCAGCTACAAAATATTCCTGCCTGATTGTGAGTAGAAGTTCCCCTTCCCTTTGTTAATGTTGAAAGCTCCTTGCTTTCTGTTCCTGTGTTTTTTTTTTTAATTTACCTTGCTTTGAAAGTTGTATTTACACCTTGAGTCTTCTCCTATATCCTTTCTTTGGGTTTCAGTTCAACCCAGAGGTGACTGGCCAACCAGTTACCATTGTTACCAAAACTCTTTGAGCATGACCTGACCATCAGCCAATTCTTTATCTACTACAGTCATCCAATTTATCAAGTCTAAGAGCATGAAAAGCCCACAAGTCATCAATTGGCAAGTCATCAAAAATTTAGAAGTATTTTTTTTATAACAGTGAAACTTGTGAAGCTTGTGGTTTCCCATCTCATGGCTGGATTTCCCCAGAGCTAGAAGGGTGTGAACTCTCCCATCATGGAGTTTTCTGTCATTGAGGTAGTTGTTTTACTGTATTATGACATTCTGGAAGAAAGTGCCTTTAAAGTGGCTGGCCGGGGATCTCAGCTTAGTTTCTCAGCTTTAATTTTCTAAAATTGAAGCTGACAGATTTATGACAAATAATATAGCAAATATATGTGGAGAGAGATAAGGTATTTTTTCAGTACACTTTATGAACATTGAGATAGTTATTTTAGACCTAGAATGCAAAAACATGTCTGAGGAAGAATAATTAATTTTTCTCTCTAGCCCTGCAAGGCATCTTTCACTTTTTCTCAGCCATTCCAAGCCCTCCCAACCCTGACGCCGCGCAGGAAGCTCGAGGCCCTTCCCACCGGGTGTGCCCCTGCTCGGGCGTTTGCGAAGAACAGAGAAATGAGGGATCGTGGCTGGGGCACGGCTGCTCCCCGGGGGCTCAGGCGACACCTCCAGCACCACGGACAGCGGCAGCTCAGTAATTATCCTCTTCATTAGCAAACCCGTTTGTTCTTTGCCCCGTTACATCCCTGGCGGTTCTGAGGGACTCCCTGTTGTGTTCCACATTACTCCCAACATTAGAGATAGCAAAAAGGATTAATGTGTTACCCTGGAAGTTGCAGTTGTTCCTTCCTTGTCTTCTGCTTCATCACCAGCCTCCTCCTCTGCCATTTTATTTTTTCCTGTCTGTGGAAGAAAAGACATTTAAGTCCATTCTGCACCAGACTAATAGAACCCTTTAAGTTAGTGAATGCTTTTGAGATAATCAAGCCCACCACTAAGCCATGCCCTCAAGATGTGCCACAGCTACACCTTTCAAATCCCTCCAAGGATGGTGACTCCACCATTGCCCTGGGCAGCTTCTGTCAGTGTCTGAAGAAATGTTTCCTAATAACAAATCTAAGCCTCCCCTGGTGAAACTTGAGGCCATTTCCTCTTGTCCTGCTACTGTGGGAGAAAAGACCAACCCACCTGGCTCCAAGCTCCTTTTTGGTAATTGGAGAGAGAAAAAGTCCCCTCTGAGATGCCTTTTCTCCAGGCTGAGCCCCTCTAGCTGCTCCTCATACCCCCCAGTGGCCATCTCATATAGATGATAGTGGGTCCCTGCCTAAGGGCTGGGGCAGCAGGTGTGCTCAGGATGGGCATGGATTTATTTACCAGAGGGACAGCACACAGAGCAGTGCTATCTGACAGCCCAAATCCAGACGAAGAGCTAGGACTGCCATTACAATAAATCTGTTTTGCATCTCATAGCCAAGAGAATGGTTCCAATTGCTGCTGAAGGCTACACAAACATGCTACATGGTGCCAACTCTCCATACCTTCTTGACCTTGAAGATTTAGATAAGTGTATTGTGTCTAAATGAAGCAACAGAAGGTGAATCAATTTACCTAGTGCAAATTTTTGTATGTCTCATTAATTTCATAAAATTTCACCTATGAATCACTGTTAGCTGAGATCAATGACCTTAGTGCCAAAATCTTCATGGCAGTAAGGAATAGGCTAGAGACAAGACCTCTACTCAGCTATTCATAGGAAAACTCAGTTGATTGACTGTGAAAAACAAGGCAAAATAGAATATTTCATTTTGAGGATACAGAAATACCAACAAGCACTAGATAAGAAGTGGTATGATGACCTAGTTTGTTCTCTTGGTTTCTGTTTACATCCGTTCATTACCATTAACTCTCTGAACCACTTCTGGTGTTATTCAGGGAGTGCACAGGTGCTACTGCTGCTCTACCACTGCCCCAGCTGCAAAGACAAAGCAAAAAGAGGGGTTTTTGAAAAAAACCAAATCCCAGACCCATTCTTTCTACATTACAGTAAGAAGGGAGAAAACAAGTAGTTCTATTATGGTTGTTATGGAACAAATGAAAATATCAGAGTTTGACAGAAGTAATTTAATCCCGTAGCCTGTCATGCCAGCTGTGCTGAAATCACATGAGGAAAATAAGTGATATCCACTTAACCTCTTCTGGCTTAGAGGACATACTCACAGCTCAAATCCAAAAAGATCCTGTCAATAAAGCAGAGCAAGGTCTGGTCACACTTCTCCTGTGGCCAGAAGAGCTTAATGCTGCTGCAGGAAATTATGTTACACCTCCATCAGACTGGAAGAAAAGTTTCAACCTCTTTATATAGATATAAACATACACTGTAATGACCTTTGAGCTTTCTTTAGACAAAAGCTCTCCTCTTTGGATTTGGATAGTGAACAAATGCAGGTATTGTGGTTCAGCTTGCAGCTCATGAGCCACACCTCTAAAGTAAGTATGGGTCAAAGCCAAACCTGAGCATATCCTAAAGCTCAGAACTCCTCAACTTTAGGTGGAGTTTTAAGTGATATCTAATGTATATTAAACAATTTTGCCACAGATTTTGGCTGGAGGCAGCTGAATGCTGACCTGTTCATGGCAGAGTTGTGTGGGCAGTGAGGTTGTGAGGCGGGTGCAAAGCAACTGACTGTTCCTGCTGGTGAGCCATTGAAGTGTCAACCCTATTATTTAAAAAGCATTCAGGCTCTTTCAAGCTGTGAGTGCTCCAGTAAAGCACTGTGCCTCACCAGCCTGTGTGAGCACAGGCACAGAGAGTGAGCACAGGCACAGCACAGAGAGTCCTCATGGCCACATTTTGCTGCTGATCCATGATGTGACCTTGTCAATGACAGCAGACTGGAAGAGCAGGGCAATGAGCTTTCCACCTTGTTTCCTCCTGTAGCAATCCCTTTTTGATTTCTAGTTTTGAGGAAGATGCCATCTGCTGTCAATACCTCATTCAGACAACTGGGAGAGAGTCAACTCCACTAAAAGCATCAGAAGTCAAAGAGCTGCAGAAATATCCTCATTGAGAGTGTAGGCTGAAATGCCTTTAATAAAAATTTTTATTACTAGCTATCATCTCACATATTTATTCATTATTTTCTATTAGCTTGTACTCAAATGGAACATCTTTTAAACAAGCATTTGTGTTGCAGACAAAAAGCCCTTTAGCCCAGTCTATCAGGGCTTTTGATGTCATTTGCCTTCTTGCCATAATCATCTGCCAGCTGCCTATTTGTGCTGGTTTAATTAAAAGATAGAATTGATTGGTCATGAAATTTTTATAATAGCAAGGTTAAGAATTTAGAAAACCATTCAAAAACAAAGGTAAAAGAGGTATGGATATCAGAGCTGAACCTTAATATGGTTTTTTAAAAATACTGTAGAAGCATCAGAAATGAGTTTGTTGCACAGGGAAAACTCACTGTTTACCAAGGTAAAAGCAAAAGTAGCTGTTACCTAGGAGAAATAGTAGATTTTTTCTAAATAGTAGATTTTTCATTTGTATTTTGAATATTATTTCTTGAAAGGGAGTAAAATAGACTGTATGGTCTAATGAAATGGATGTAAGGGAAACAAGTCCCAGTCTCAATGAATGGATGCAGGAATCAATGTGCAAAAAGGGGGCATAAATAAAACCAAAGTGATGAGAGGTTTGGATGCCTTCAGTCAAAGGGAAAAGTCCTTGCATGAAATAATTAATTACTCATAAGACCATGTTTCAGCAGCAGCATTTAAAGCCAGAATTAACAGTAGCAAGGACCTGCATTGCTTAATATCCTCTGCAAAGGGAGGTGGATGAAATCTGAGGAGTGGAGTGATGCCAAATACTCTCTTAATTTGAGTATGAGGCATCACAGTAGGATCTCACAATGATGAGCAATTGGGCAAGAAGATGGCACAAAAACTCCAGTGTTGGTAAGCTAAGACATGCACTCAAGAAATATAACCCAGATAGGTACAACAGAGAGTGAGTTGGCTTTTTTAATGACATGAGGAAAGTTTCTGTTGAGCAAAACTCTTTATACCCTGGAGTGGTAACTCTCCCAGGCCACTGCTGCATGCAGGCACATGATGCTCTCCATAGCAAAGGCTTTTATTTCCATTTATGTCAGTATTTTGAAAATACCTCTTGAATGTTAAAGCAGCTGCCTTTAAGCACTCAAGAGACCTCAAGATTTTTTCCTAGTGCAGATCAAACCACTCCTTGGAGACCAATGTTTCCTTCTGCCTTCTAGAGGAGCAGAGCGGGAGCAGCTGGAAGTGCCAGCCACCAGCACTGAAGCAAAAAGCATGTTGTGCTGCCTGAATAATGATGGTGAAGGCACTGTCTGCTGGTTGTTTAAAGTAGCACACTTACTCCCAGAACCTACTTCTCTTTTCCCAAGGGTAAGAAGTATTGGAATTCAGTAGTTTATTAGACAATCAAATGAGATCTAGAAACCTATTTCTCAGTACTCAGTGTGGCAGACATCTTTTCATGAAAAATCCTTTCCTTAGGATTTTTTCTTCCTGAGAAGCTGAGAGGCCTCAGGAACAAAATGTAAACAATGATTATCTGCTGCTGTGGAATGCAACAGGTGGATCTGTGATTGGTCTCACGTGGTTGTTTGTAATTAATGGCCAATCACAGCCCAGCTGGCTTGGACACAGGGCCGGAGCCACAAACCTTTGTTATCATTCTTTCCTTTCTATTCTTAGCTTACCTAGCCTTCTGGTGAAACTTTTTCTTCTATTCTTTTAGTACAGTTTTAATATAATATATATCATAAAATAATAAATCAAGCCTTCTGAAACATGGAGTCAACATTCTCATCTCTTCCCTCATCCTAAGACCCCTGTGAACACCATCACAACTCAGATGTGGAAAACCAGACTGAAATCCTCACAGCAACCTGAACATTCCCCCCTATTATTTTCCTAAACAGAACAAACTGACATTGATCCATATTTGATTTCTCACCTCTGTGTTGTCACATCAGTTTTCTTGCAGCCATGGGCCCTGGCCTGCTCAGTGTGCATTGATGGGTATGGGCTCTGTGCTGCCCTCTCCATAGATCTATGGGGAAAGCATTCTGGGAAGCACAGAGTAAAAATATCCTGGTTGTTTGAAATGAGTTAGAAATAAATGATCTCTTTTCTTGTTTGTTTAAAACTAGCATAGCAATTCTAAACATTGATGTTCCTCTCAGCTGATCTGGAGATTCAGAAACTTCCAAAGGATGTCAAGCAGGGTTTCTTGCAGCTGCTGGGGAGCCACAAAGTGCCTTGAGATACTTTGCTCCACAAACTCCATATTGGGCTCTTTAACCTCTGACTCTCTGCATTTTTGCCATTGAGGAGCTGGGGTGCATCAGCAGCTCCCACACAGCCGCAGGTATTTTTCCATCTCACTGAATCCCACTGGTTGTACCAGGCTGGAGGTGATGCTCTTTCCTAGGGCACTTCCAAAAGATGCATCTTTTGCCTTTTGTGGGAAGCCTCATGTGTTAGCTGTCATCTTCTTTCTCAACAGACATATCAATGTTTAATCACCAGGACAACATTTTCCATGTTGACTGGGATGCTGACTCATCTTGAAGATGTCAGTAGGTTCTAAAAATAGGACCTAGTATAAAAAGATATTTAGTAAGACTGAGAACATGAAATTACTTTTTGTTTGAAATCTCTATGGCCTTATAGAGTGCAGTTCACTGAGTTCCTGACCATGCTGTTGTCACTGTGACACCACAAGGTACATTGCCTGGCATTTTGGGATTTGGTTTACTTGGTAAAATTCCCAAAATTACCTGGGAAAAAATGCTTTAAAGGATTATTAAGCTTGCAAAAAATCGACTTAAAAGTTAGAAATGCTACAGAAAAACTGCCACCCAAGAGAGATCCACCCTGAGCAAAACAGATTCCACAAATTTTTCATTGGAAAAATTAGGCAAAATATAACTAAAGAAAGTTTCAAAGCACAATGTAAGGAGATTAATATATATGGTCACATAAGCAAATTACATTTTAGGATTCAGTTTCTTAGGAATTATAGAATAATTTAGTTTGTAAAGGACCCTAAAGATAAGCTTCTCAGAGTTCAATTTTGGTTTTATTTGCAATAAAGTATAAAAAAGTGGTCAAAGAATTCACTACACAGACAAGAAATTGGATTTGTGAAATCTTTTACCAGGTCATTTTTATCTCAGACAAATCTGTAAAAAAATGCCCAGGTAAAATCTTTGGCTACAAGGATCCTATCAACAGCTGTGGCTTTGTGATGATAATTCCTTTCCTGAGGTTTGAAGGTCCATTTAATGGAAAATATTCATATATAAATTCACAACTACTTGTAAAAATTCATTTTTGTTTGTCTTTACAGTTACTGTGCATGGGTGGCATTTTTCCTCTGAAACAGAAACCACCACATGACTTGTGAGCACCATCAGCTCACCATATCTGGGAAGAGGAATTTCCAGTCCTGCCCACTCTCACCTGGGTCCCAGCCTAAGGCTGCCTGCCACATCAGAAGGAGCTTGGAAGAAAATTGTCTGATTTTTACCCTCATTGTTGGCAGTAGTCTGATGACCATCAGATTCTCATCAATACTTTCAATTCTGTTTGGCATTTTTAATGCAAAATATCCTGAATACTTGCTGTACTTAAATCATTCATGTCTGCCAGGTCAGCTTCATGGACCTCCCCTGCTTTTTGTTTGGACGTATGGTTTCTGGCTTGTGTTCTTCCCTTCATGCTCTTGATAAAGTTTCTCATTCACATAGTGCTGGTGCAGCCCTCTCAAGCTGATGTATTTATAAAGTAAATTATAGTATTTATAAATGTAAACATCCACTGTACTTCCCATTTTGTCACAGCCACTACCAAATGCGCCAAATTCATTGTGAGTTTGAAAATAAGAAAAGAAAGAAAAGCAAAACCAGAAAAGCAGAGATAATAAATAGTTATTCTACTAACTGCATAGATGATCACAAAATGTCTTGAGTTACTTCTTGG
>NW_005054308.1:1942292-1963065 GCF_000277835.1 Geospiza fortis | reverse complement strand
ATTTTGGGCTCCATTTTGGAGCAGTGGGATCCCAAAGGGGTAGGAGGTTATGCACACAGGAGGACACACGTCCTTTGGGAAGATCAAGACTGATTCCATCCAATACACTTGATGTTATGGCTTTTGTTGTTACTGTCTAAATGAATCTGCCTAGACATGTCTGGGTGCAGTGGATGGTTGGATGGAAAACAGAGGGAGCAGCCAGGCTGTAGCCCATCAGGAGACTCCATTTTTGCATTTTCACATCAGGCTGACAAACCCCAAGACCCCTTCTAAAATCTAGTCTTCACATGAAGTCTGAGCAACTTTTGCAGAGGTGCATTTTACAGCAGCAAGGTTTGCATGTAGATCAGAATTGAAAGTTAAAGCTCTCATATCATTGCATCTCTGGTGTCCTCATTTGATCTCACAAAGGGTTTACTAATGACACAAGAAAGCATTGCTATCTGCACTTGTGGTTTTTATGACAAAACCTCTGTAAAGCTTCCATGAGAAACTGGAAATAAAACCTAGATGAGATACATTAACTTTCTGACACAAATATTTCTCTTATTCTGCTCTCTATGGTTCCCTTCCGTGGGCAAGTGAGAGGATCTTGAGTTCTTTTCCAACCCAAACCATTCAACGATTCTATGATTCTACTCCTTTATTCCCTCAGGAAATTGGTTGAGTAAATGTAATTAACTTAATTATTTAGTCAAGATGACCCAATAATTTGCCTTGATAGTTCCAGGAGAAAGTTTTATATGTTTGCAAATATATACACATTTCAAAATAAGTAATTGGAAGAAGAGTAAATAAATTGAGATTACAGAGCATGGAAGAAATTTACCATTTTGCACAAGCTCATTCCAAAGTGGGCATCCCAAAAATAACTAAATTTTCAGCTCAATTTAGTGGAAAGCTGAGTATGAGGGTAATTCAGTGTCTTGCAGTACAGCAGTTGGTTCACCCACGTTTCACCATCTGGTTTCCAGTAATCTCATCACTACTGAGAAATCAAACAATTCTCTATGTGACTGCATGTAGTGGACAGCAAAGAAGGCTGTGGGTGTGGGCTCACTTGCTTCTTGGATCATAGCCTGAAACATACAGATTTTTTCAGTATTTACTGTACTAACAGCGCAAGGTTAGTGCAATATGCTCTGTTCAGAGACATTAAATCCATCTCATTAGCATGAGATTCTGTTTGGAGCCAGAACAGAGGACATCCTTCCTCCCACCGTGACTTCCAGCACTGTTCTCCATGACCAAAAGAACTTCTTGGGCTTTGGACACCTTCAGGCACCTCTGAGCATACAGAAATAGCCCATGGGCTGATGAAATTGCCACTGATGACTGTACATAAATCTTCCTCTACTCTACTCTCCAATATAGGTCAACGCAGCTAACTCCCCAGAGGTACCCTGTTTCCTAGAAAGGGCTTTTGCAGGTTTCTTAGAACAGACTTGTACCTTATTTGGAAGGAATTAGTTGTTTCACAGATTGAGAAAACTGCCACAGCGATTCAATGCTAATGATTTTGCAAAATGCTCTTCCAGTTTGAAGTTTAAGGCTTTGGAGAGACTTTCTTTAAGTACAGATGGAGAATATAGAATGAGCCAGACTCTGAGATGTCTCTGTAGAGGACAACCTATTTGTTGACCATGTAGCCCTCTGTAACTGGGTTGTCTTTTTGAGGGCCTTCCTTTGCCACAAACACACAGCTGTTATTACTCATCCATTGCAGAAATTTGGAGCAAAGATTCTGTAAACCGGATGCATGTAAGAGAGCTGGTCAACAAAACACAAGAGCTGTCTTCATAAAAATATCCCCTCACAGAAACTATTTAAGTAAACTAACCATAGTTTACTTAATATGCAATTAATTTTTCAGCTTCTAAGGCTCTCTGCAGTGTGACTGTGGATGACTGCTGACAATCTGGGAAAATCCAGAGGACTGTGGGAATTTCTGGGAATGGAGGAAGATAAACACAGCCTGGGACCTGTAGAAAGCTGAGGAGCTGCTTATAGAGCAATTAGTTCAGCCTGAGCTGTGGGAGGATCTGGAAACAGTTCTCTACCAGTCTTTTCTACTAAAAATAAGGTGATTGATGAGCTTTCATATAATCATAGGATAATTTGTGTTGGAAGGGACCTTTAAAGCTTATCTATTCCAAACCCCCTGCAATGGGTGGGGACATCTTCAGACCAGGTAGCTCAGTACTGGCTCAGCCTGGCCTTGGATGTTTCTAGAAATGAAGCATTTTGAAGTAGTCAGTAGAGAGCTGGAGTGACACTGTTGCTCACAGTTAAATTGGTTTTTGATCTGGATGAGGGTGAAGGGGTTGCTGGGCTCCTGGCATTATAGGTTGGGGACTAAAATGTTGAAATGTTTGAAGACATTTTCTTCAGAGGATGAAACATCTTATCATTGTAGATGATTTCCTACCAAATGGAGGCAGAACAATGGAGTTTTCACAGGCAGTTTCCTGACCCAGATATAATAATAATGAAAAAAGTAATAATGAACTTTTTGAATCATAAATCAGGGACAATCCTTGTCAGAATTGAGCGTGATGTGTTCTTGGAGGACGAGGCATGAAGTGCAATGATCAGGGAGGCAAATTACCAAAACACACACACTCAGAGTGGCCAAGCATCACTGAAGGATCACAAACATCAGCTAAGTTGGCCTGCTGCAGATTTTTGTCTTTTTTTTTTCTTCTAATTTATTTTCTTCCTGCTTCCCATTTTATAAATGTGCACACTCCCTGCAGGATGTACAAGCAAGCTGTGGAGATGTAAGGCATGACATCTTATTCTGTCCTGCACATCGCTGCAAACATAACAAAGTGTCTTGTAAAAGCCTTTACCCAAAAAATACTCCCTCAGAGTGATGATGCTGACCCCAGACAGCTACACTGTTTTTCCACAGTCTCCTCAGCACAGCTATTTACTTACTCTAACGCTCTAGACTGAATCCAATAAAGTAAAAGTCATAGTCCTGGCATTTATCTCAGATTATCACTTCAGATTCTAACACTGGATTCTGTTGTTTCTGGCAAGTGTCCTGATTGTAGGATGTAACCAATTGCATGAGTAACTCCTTTGTACTCACAGGCCTGTTGTAAATCACTTGCTGTATCTGAAGTTTTCTTACTAATACATTTTACACTTGTTAGTTGGTTTTCAGCCAGTCTTCAGACCTTGCCTGCACATCATGTCCCCTGCCTGGGGATGAAAGTATGTCCAGGATGGTAAAAAGTTAATCCAGAAATATGCATGACCCTGACAGCTGTACTAAATAATTTCTCGGGGAATTACCAGAGAAATGTCATAGATTATTGATGGAATGTGGAAGGAATTATTAAGAACAGCTGAAATACTAGTAAAATTATGAGGAAACTATGGGTCACTGTTGGAAACTACCCCTGAGATGAACCATAGAGATATGGAGAAACAGAGGTAGCTGGAAGAAAGCCTGATGATGTGATCTGATATAACACTGACGTGTGAGATATGCTTTCTCCTTTTGCCTCTTACTTACCATCCTTTAAAGACTATCCAAATTCACAGTGTAATCTGTGTTTGTCATGGTGCAAGGGCTCTCATAATACAACTGGAAAAAAGAAGATTTTTATCATAGGGTTGACTTTTCAGGAGAGGAATGTACTCAGTGAATTTAACAAAATGCATCTGAAAAATGGAAAAATGCAAAATTGCGCGTGACCTGAACATACCTGACCATACAGGAATGAAAGCAAAAGGAGCATCCAGTTCCCTGAGCTGGAGGTGATAAAGCACCTGCAAATAGGCTGAGCTCCCTCCTTGTTGCCTTGTTGCCTTCCCTGAAGATCACTCAGCATGGTCCATCCAGAATAATGGCACAGCATGCTCAAGGGACAGTCTGATTTTAAAATTTCTTTCATTCCTAGAGAGCAATAACAAACACAAAGAGAGCAAAGCAGATCACGTCATATGTAATATTTGTTAAAAATAATTTGCTCCTTGGACTTCTGCTTTGGTTAGTAGAAAAACATTTATTGACATTTTTGTCCAAGGCTACAGCATGTTTTCATAAGCAAACTAGGTGAAAAGAATGGAAATTTCTGCATTAAATATATAATTTACAAGCAATTCATCATCAGCTTGCAAGGTCATACCTCTCCTTGGCTGTAAGGATCTGGTCTGGGTCCAGTATTAGTCAGGATTTTCATCAGAAATATTGTATTAAAGAGAAAAGTACAATCTAACAAAATTTCTGGATGACAGAGCGTGTACTTCTACTACTGGCTCTGGAAATGCATTAGGTATGGGGAAAATACTGAGTAGAGGGTTCCATTTCCATCCCAGGATATGGCTACAACCTCACCCAGCACCCACAAGTGCATCCTCAATAATCCAGGAGTGAATAAATCTCCTGGTAACACTCTGATTTGGAAACCTTTTTTCATGTGTTACCTAGAACATGGAAAACTACAGCTTGGTTCCTCACTTGTAGCCCCAGGCTAAGTCAGTGAGAGATGACACAGCCATTCTGTCCAGGGAATAGTTGATCTAACCTCTCTTTGCCAGGGCTGCAGCATCCATGGCAATCTTCCTCTAATGCAACCCAGGGGACAGCTGTTCTTATGAAATCTGATTTTTTTTTATATTCACAGGTCAGCAGACTTCTGAATCATTCTTTACTGAATTTCTCCATTTGATACTCATAATTAGCTTGTCCCGTGCAGCTCTACCCATATTAAATGAAGTTTGATTGCAAAATTCCTCAGTTACTGTTCAGTTTGTTTTCTCCACAGACACCTGAAAAATGTATCCTGAGGCCACAGTGCCTTTCCTAAGAACACCAAGACTTTGAGGTCTCGGTCCTGGCTCAGTCAGGTTGTACTATATTTACTGAATTAGACGGAATTCCCTGTAAAAACTCTACTCAATACTTCTGGTTGTTTTATTATAAATCTTAAAAACCATAAATCTACTGATACTGAGAACTATAACCCTAGTTTTCTGAGGAAACCTGTACATTTTCTTCGAATTACCTCCAAATTTTTGGAAGTGCTGAGAAACTAATATAAAGCAATATTTTAGTTTTCCAGCATCCACAATTGCATGCACATTTGTTTACAGGTGTATGTATAATCTACAAATACATACTCTAATAACTTCAGATAGATCCAGATATCTGTCTACACTTTATCCACACTAAAGGGTTGTACAGTTTGCCTTGGAAATACATATTGCAAAGGGGTTCAGGTAGATAGTCTATAAAATTGAGGCACCAAGGACAAAGACTCTTACTCATTTGAATAAAATTCCATTCTTCAGGTAACTCTTCCCCGCCTCCCCCTTAGCAAGAGCATGTTTGTGGTGAGATATTAATCATTTCCTGCAGCACTGTGTATATAAAAGGCAGAGCCACACACAGTTCTCCCAGCTGAGGAGCAGAGCTGACTCTCAGAATGCTGGTCCAGGTTGTGGCTCTGCTGGGTCTGGGGGTGCTGGGCAGCTCAGTACCACTGCAGGAGGAGCGCTCCAGGACTTTGGTGGGATTTATCATTCAAGAACTTCTCCAAGATATGAAGGAACTAAATTTAAATGCAGTAAGTTCCTTAAATTTGAACAACTTTTCCCTAGCTGCCCTTCTATTCCAGGTTCTATTCTGAAGTTACTGACTTCATTTTCTCTTGAGCAGGTTCCCAGCCTCGTAACTGTGAATACTACGGTAAGCAACCACATACTTCTATTTAAAATTATTGTCTAAAATCCCCAAATTTCTTTCCCACTTCAGAATTCTAATAGCAGTAGGATAGCTTTACAAACCTAGGGAAATGAAAAGTTTTTGCAAGAAGAGATTCTTGCAAAATTCCTGCTTGTAGCAAGCAGCTACAGAAAGCTGCTGCCAGTGCTAAAATGCTTCAGTAGTTCTCTCAATAGGCAAAGGTCTTAGATGTGCACCAGCATCTTCTTGGAAGCCTTACAAATTCACTCTGATCCCTTAGTTTTAGAACAGAGTGTTTAGTCCATATGCTATACAGACCCATTCATTTCACTGACCTGTACTTTCCTGAAATCCAGTGAAAAAATGAGCTTTTTATGGAGGCCACGAGGAGTACCAATGAGAAACAGCTGCCCATCTCCTACTAAAAGTGAACAGAAGACAAATGGCATCAGTACCTCTTAGTTTCAGGGAGAAAAGCTGAAAATTCACACCAGCAGCAATAATGTCAGAGACAAAAAGGCAAGACATGAATACTAATGCAGGGTTGGCCCTCCTTTTCCTCAAGGAACAAATATCTCCAGAATTGAAGACATCCAAATTTTTATATGTCCAGTTTCTAGAGGCACCTGCAACTTAGTTAAGGCAGTTGGGAGTTTTTGGATGCTGGCATGTTCTTAAATGAAAATGATAGATTGTACTGTGATCTCCTAAATTTGGTGTCCAGTAAATGTAAAAATACACCAAATACAGGATCAGGGCTAGTGTTGAAAACACAGCTCTTCATTCCTGTAGGTTATTATTTTTCATGGGTATTTAAATTCCTGGGATACAATGTTTTATTTATATGCTACCAATTATTACTGTTGAAATAACTGTTGAAATAACTCTTCCCTATCCCTGCAGGTGGAGAGATGCATGCACAGCCACCTGAAAACCTTTACTAGCACCTTGACAGCTCTTGACACTTACAGCAAATTCATTGCCAAAAAACTGACCAGACTTGCCACCTACAGAAACATCCTCCCCAAAGTAAGTTTGGCTTTGTGGTACCTAATAGCAAAATAATCAGCAAAGGCTGTTCAGTGATGGGGTGTAGCAGCTGGGATGGCACTGAGCTGCCTGCAGTGGACACTAGAAATTTCTTCTGAAAACGATATGATTAAGAAGGGTGTAAATACATCCACCTTCTTCCTTAGATCACACTCTGACATCTTTTCCTGTAGTAATCACAATTGCAAGGAAGATAATAATATGAAAAGCCCCTCAAATGAGAGTAGAAGCTGGGACAGCTGGGGCTCAGGGCACCTGTGCATGCTGCCAGGTGATGAGCTGTCACCCACACACCATCACCCTGCCTTGGAGCCTCCAGGGCAGCTCACCCAGCTCTCCAAAACACACTGTGGGCTCTTAGAGCCCACTTGTCAGTTCAGGTGTCAAATACCACAGACTTCAGTGTGATATCCAAGTTACATGGCTGAATTATGCTGTCTTTCTTTTTTAAAGGATCTGGATAAGGAATGTCAGACTGCACAAGTAACACGGGATGACTTCCTGGACGCACTAGACAAGTTCTTGAGATTGCTCTCTGAGAAAATCCAAAATGCCTAAATAGAGCAGTTAGTCCGAAGCTGAGAAGAAAAGGAGAACCCAAACTCTGTTGCAACCAAACTGTGACTCAATTAACTTATCCTCAGGAATGTGGTAGAAAATATTTATATAGAGAGAGATACATTGTATATATAAATATATGTATAAAGAGTGATGTTATAGCAGCAGTCATGTTCACTATAATGATTGAAACATGCTGATTTTTCGAAAGACAAACACTTAAATATTTAAATATTTGAGATAATTTTAATATTTTAACTTATGTCTTTTTCATAACGACAGAGCAATTTTTATTATTTATTTATTTATTTATTTATTTATGGAGACTTTGAGATATTTATTGTAATGTTGCTGTATTTAAGCATTTGCTTTAGGAAACTGCTGTGTGATGGTGTGTGAGGAGGAGCTCTGGGCATCTGCTTTGAGATTGGCTGTCACAATATTTCTCTCACAGCATCCCAAGCCACAGCCCCAGGGCTCTCAGAGCTGGGTCAAAGTCAGTCTGTGGGACAGGGACAAGGCCACTGGTGCCACCCAGCCCATTCACTTCCCCTTGGCTCCTGAACTAGCTCCAGGACTGAAGAAGATTAACTTCAGCTGTGCACTCCCACCTCCACTCCCTCCCTGAGGATTCAGATCCAGGGGGTAACTTCAACCACTACATGTTTCATCGTTGGTGAAGCAGAGCCACATAATCCAGCCAAACTAGGTAACACAAAAGCAAAGAGGTCTTGTTTGTTTTTCCTCCAGTTCACTCAGCTGATATGAGGTGTTTCCCACATCTCATGTGAGCTGAATTCTACTGAACTGAATCAGACAATACTTGTTTTCCAAACTGTTTAAGTAGCCATAGCTATGGCAGGTACTCACAAAGTGCATACCCATGTAAAGCTATCAGTTAAGATTCTGGAAGTTAATGTTTAATAAAAAAGCATTGAAGTGGAATGTTCTGCAAGGACTGTTTTTTAAAGGACTCCTATATTTATATATCTGTTATTGAATGTTTGCAACCTTCCGTTTATGTAAATGCACCTTTACAAAAATAAACAAAATTTCCTGCGTAATTTAGAGTCCTTTGTTTGTGAAGGATGAGTGGTTTCAGTGCTGTTCAGGGGAGCTGTTTGATTTCCAAGTAGGATAGACACAACAGGTGCTGCCAGCAACAGAGGAGATGTCCCTGATCAGGGTGAGCACCCCAGATCTCACCTAACCCATCGCATTCCCAAGGCCCAGAGGCACCTGCTGCAGCCTGGCCCTGAACTCAGCTTTACTGAGTCATGTTGTGCTTGAACTTAAAAAAAAATATGTCCTCTTGTCCAGGGTAATTCATTCCTGGCTGCACCATGTCCCTGCCACATCTGCAGTGCTGTGAAAGAGGAAGAGCTTTCACTTGTCACAGCTGAGAACCATCCCCTCACCTTCACTGGTGTGGAGAGCTCCCAGCCCTGAAAAACTGAGAAGTGTCCATGTTCACCAAGAGGATTGGGATGGAGGGACAGCCCAGGTGAGGCAGGAATGAACACCCAAACAGCCAGAGACATACAGCCACCATGGCAAGCACCCTTGGAGACAGAGAATGCCTCACAGAAACCTCCAAAAATGTGTTTTTTCCTGCTGGCAGCATGGTGGCCCTGAAGAGGGCTTGCTACAGCAGGGGTTGGCTCCTATGCACATCCCATCCCTTCCACGGTGCAGAGCATATCCCATTTTTCAGATACACACTTCCAATGGTTGAAACAAAAGCAGGTGCTTTGCATTCAAACAGCACCTCCCCAGCAAACACTGTATGTGGCAGAGCCCAGACTTCATCTCTTGACACAGGGGCAGTAGCCTCAAAAACCTGCACAGTGGGGACACAGCCACCAGCCCTGGATGGGGGCAAATGCCCTGACTGCCTCTGGGTACCACAAACTGGCCAGGCTCCGTGGGCAAGGTCATTGGGCATTGCTTTGTATTGAATTCTTGTAAGAACTGGGGAAAATGGAAATCAAACCAAACCCTGAATCTGTTTACTAATATCAGAGAAATGAGTGAATATCCAGCCAAACTCCCTGAGTAAACAGTCAGGAAAATCTCTGCTTCTGAGCTCCATCTCATTCAGTGCTGCACTTGTGCAAGGAATAAGGAGAACCACCCTGAAGAAGTCCTTCCTGAATTTAAAAATTTCCATTAGCAATGAGGTGTTTAATATTTCAGATACACTATTTGAAATTACATTTATATGTTTTACACTAAATTTTAAATTCACCCTTCAGATAAATGGGAAGTCTCAGAATCACGGACAAGAGAAGAATATCAGGATTTTTTACAGAGGAAACATTAATCAGGCTAAGCATTCTTGGCACAGCAGTCCAGGAAATTCTGACAAACAGACAGGAGGCAAAAGTGAAGCATTAAATAACTCCAAGTCAACACTGGGCTGGCCGCAGGAAAACTCAGCTGGAGCTGTTGCCCAGGGCAGCAGACTGCCAGGGAAAGCACCGGCGGTGGGACAGCGCCGGGGCCCTGCAGGATGAAGGCAGGGGCTGAGGGCAGGAGGCGAGGGCAGTGGGGTGAAGGCAGTGGGGTGAGGGCAGTGGGGTGAGGGCAGTGGGTGAAGGAAGGATGCAGGCAGTGGGGTGAGGGCAGTGCGGTGAGGGCAGTGCGGTGAGGGCAGTGGAATGTGGGCAGTGGGGTGAAGGCAGTGGGGTCACAGGCCTCCCAGCCATGATGCCCCCAGCGCCCTGTAAACCCCTCAAGCATGGCACAGCCCTTCCTCTTCACTACCCTGCCCTGGCAAGGGAGAAGTCCATTTGGCCAGGGCTTCCAGGGGCTCTGCTATTATCTCTGATCCCCTGGTGGCTCCAAAATAACCTGATACCACGAAGCCAAGCAGAAACTGCTGTGCAAACAGCAGTGAAGGAAATGCCTGGTTTCAGCAGGCGGGACAGTCTGACCGCCAGCACTGACAGCACCGGTGTGCTGAGCACAGCTGCCTGAACATGAGAACCCCAACAGCTTCATCACAGCTCTAACAACCCTGATAAGCATCTTGCATCATCATAATACAACAAAACACACCTGCCTTGATGTCTCAGTCAAGTGGTGACTTTGACTTTCGAGGGCTGCTGCAGATTGTTTGTATTGGAAGCAGCTTTCCCATTAACAAATGACAGTTGCATTCCTCACACCAAGGCAGGAAAAGCAGCTCTGTGAGCCTCAGCAGGGGACAAGATGTGTGAGCTGGTGGCACTGTGGGGGAAGGTGTGCTGCACAGAGCCATGTGCTACTTTTAGAAGCTGTAGGTGTGAGTTATATTTAACCTTCCCCATTTGATAAGCAAGAAATTATTCACAGTAAAACCCATCTCCCCAACACCGTGACAGGAGCACAGACCCCCTCCAGTCTGCTAAACTCCTTTGGGGTACATACCACATGCCTAGACCTGCCTGTGTTTATGAGGTCCATGATGAGCTCTCCAAGGGTGGAAGAAGCCCATCCACCCTGTGTAGGACCAGCCACAGTCTTTGGGATGCTCTCCAAATCTTTAATGCTGGCAGCTGTCCTGTGCCACCACAGCAAGCAGGTCTGGGGGAAGGTTTGCCAAGAGACACTGGGCTGTGGGGACACACAATGTGGGACACACAACACACAGGCACCAGCTTCACAAGGCCATGTTTTTCTCTTGGTCTGGGAGTGTCTCTCCTAGAGTTCCACTTTCCAGGCTCTAGATGGTTCTGGAGTAGCTGCACAGGGGAATGAGGCAGGGCAGCCACAAGGGAGGCAGCTGTGCCCTAGCCCACAGGCAAGCTCCCTGCCAGAGGATCACCCTCATTTATGCCAGGGCAGAGCTGACAGAAAGCAGCTTGGACATGGAAATGCTGTTCCCATGCTCCATCCTTCCCCTGCCATCCCAGCACCACTTCTCTTGCCATCATTGCTTAGCACTAAGGATGAGAGAAATGGAGATCAGCTATGGCATTGCTCCCCTGCTCAGCTGTGTACAGAGGATGGTGATGCCAACACAGCCAGAGGAATGTAGCCTCAGCTCCATCAAGGAGCAATCAGCAGCCAGATCTGGGCTTACCCTCTACAAGGGTAATTCCCCTGTTTTCTTTTTTTAAACATTTGACTACTCATTTTCTGTTGATACTTTACTTTTTCATCTGTAATTCTCATTAGTCACTTTTCAGGATTCACAAACCTTCTATTTTCTGCACAACATGATCCCACAGGCTTTGGAAAACCTCTTTCTTATTTCCTCATTTATATGTGATGTCTTTGAAACTGAAAAATTAAGTGCCCCTTTCTGGACACCACCTGTCTGGTGCCAAATTTCATCAGGTCAGTGGGTGAGGCTTGAAAAATACCCATTACAGACTTTTTGGATTGATCATCTGTGTTTCTCTCAGACTCACTTGATTTCAGACAAATGACTGAGAGTGCAATGAATCATCATTAAATACACAGTTGTCCTTCTTTGGGTTCTAATCAAAAAGTGCCAAGGCCACTGCACACGGGTGACAGGCTCCAGCTTAAAGATGCAAGAGGTGCAAGGTGCTGGCTGCTCCCAGGGTGCACAGGAGGTCCTGGGGGAACTTGAATGCCTTTTACACCACAAATCCAAGTCTAGAGATGTCTTGCAATTTCTTCCTATGTGTGGAAAGATATAAGAAACTGTAGATTTTTTTTTTTTCAAAGAATAAGGGAAGACTATTCTATTTTCTCTGGAAGTTGAAGTGCGCATGTAGTAATGTTTGTTGTCCTGTGAGCACCAGCCTGACTCACTGGGGTTGGAGAAGTGCCAAGGCTGCCTATGAAATCTTTTCTGATCAAATAAGCATCTCACTTCTTAGAATTTAACATTGAAATCCACAACTTATCTCTATTTTTTCCAGAAAGGTTTTCCTGAAAGGTTCCTGAGAATTTGTGGTGCATCTCCAGGACATTTCTCGGAGCAAGGATGGAAGTTTTCCTTCCTTTTCCGACATTGTGTAGTTACAAAAAGTTCTATCTATGAGTCCTAAAACATGCCTTTAACAGGTTAAAGGAGACAGAGGGATCCCTGTTGACCCCCATCAGCTAGGGAGACCTTGGCAGAGCCTCGACAGACTAAGGGATTGCAGCAGAGGGCAGGGATCCAGGGGGTTGAGACGTGCTGGATGAGTCATCTTTGGATTAATTTCTGATGTACAATTCCCTCACTGGCTCCTGCAAGGGAAGGACAGGCCTCTGTGACTCACAGGCACTTTTTTTGAGTAGCTGCAGAAGAAGTCATACAAACATGGGGAATACCTTCTGATTAAATAAAAAATCCTTCTCTCTCCAGAGACTATTTCAAAACATATAGCCTCTGCTCTCCAATTAGCCTGATTTGGCCCCATGCTCCAAGGGCCCCATTCCAAGGATGACAGCCCACTGGCCAGACAGCTGGCCACAGAGCAGTGACCACAGCCAGAGCATGAAACACAAAAGGAATGTCCTGGGCTGGGGAGCACAGCCACACATCTGCTGCAGATGCCCTGACCAGGCACAGTCACCAGTGACAATGATCTCAGATCTGCTGCTCTGAGCAGCCTGTAAAATCACTCTGCAGGGCAGGGAGAGGCATGGCTTCCTCCCTTCTGCAGGGCAGACCACAGAGACACAACACTGCTTAACTCCTTCCAGGACCGAGGAGCACAGCGCCAATCCACTGGTGCAAAGGACATTGTAAATCATTTCAGCCTCCCTGTTCAAGGTTAATTAAAGTGAAAGGGCTAAGGAGGGGAAGAGGGAGGCTGTCAATGCTGAGGAGCCTGATGGTTTGGTCTGCTCAGAGGTGTGCAAGTGCACTGCCAGCTAGAAATGTGGCAAACATCTGGGAGAAATCAAAACACCTCAAGTTTGTGCAAGAATGCAGAGATGGACTTGGCATGTGTGTGACAGGAATATTCAGAGGAGTGAAAGGAGGTACTGATCAATCTTTTCACAGAGGAATGTCAGCAAGAAGATAGCTTTGAGATAGAGTGCCACAAATCAGTATTGTCAAAACTGTTTGCTTTCTCCCGGATAGGACAGGAAGCCTCACAAGAGCTTGTGTCACCCTTCAGCTGGCTGAACTTTCACTCTGGTGAGTTATATTGGTGTGACAATTTTATAATGGTCACTTATGTGGTGATGAACCTGAAGTTGTTAAAATCCTTCACAGGGGAAGAATAGTCTCTGTACCATTGCTGAAACTTCTCACCAGGATTTCTGCTTTAGTTACATAGAGCTGAGCTCACAAAACTGAAGCTCAACATCCCTCCAGGTTTAGGAAAGTGAACAATTCTGTTAGTTTTCAGTTAATTTTTCTATTATATTTTCAGTTTTTTGGTTAATTTTATGTGTAGCTTTTGGTTAATTCCTAATCGGCTGGGGCATTTTCTGTTCATTGATTTAATTCCACGTCTGACAAGGATATGGCTATTTCATATGGCTCTGCCTAGGACTGAAATCATATCAGTGATTTACATCTCATCAGTGCTCATCCTTGTGGGATGTTTTGGTGGAGGTGGAGGGTGGAGTTGGATGGAGGTACTGCTGCATGAGCCCTGGCTGGAAACTCCCTGCAGCCCTGTCAGATTCCTACAGCAGTCATCCCTTCAGTACTGAACAAGAAAGAAAGGTCAATGCTGGTACAACCCTGAGGGGAGCAGGGTGGTCACAGCAGTTTCACCTCTGAGTGAATATTTGGAAGGGTTGGTGTGTGTGAGATGGATGGCTGAATGTGCATACGCAAGTAGACCACAAATTTAATCTTCCTTCCTGGTTTTATCACCTCTTTTTTTCCACCCTGCTATCTAAGCTGCAATCTAAGAAAGTATTTGCATGTCATTAGTGGCTTTAAAAAGAATAAAGAGAAAAAGGTAGAGTCCCAACTTCACAATTTGTGGTTTTCCAGCAGTAAAAGTCCATCCTGCCCACACCTTTCCCTTCTGCCCTTTCTGTCGGAACTCTCATTTCTTTAGATATTTTGGATATAAAAGTAAAATCCCCAGTGCTCACCAAAAGGTTTAGCTGCAGCCTTATCTCCTACTGCTTTTTCCAAGGGAAGAAATACCCTGCACTTTGAACCTGGCTAGAATTTATGCTACCAGCAGGTACAGCCATCCAGGCAGGATAAGGTTAGATGGGGCTCAAGGGGTTGGAACAAACTGACCTTTAAAGGTCCCTTCCAACCCAACCCATTCTATGGTTCTATAATTCAACACACAATTCTTTCCTTCCCTTTAAACCATGCTGTAATCTGTTCTATCTCCACTGCCACAGCAGTGCCAGAGTCAGGCAAAATCCTGAACCACCCAGAGACAGGGACAAACATTCCAATGGATGCTGCCCCACTGAGGTAACACCCAGTGGGTTAAGCTCAACTCTGGAGTAAAGCCAATCTTCTGACTAGAGGGAAACATTGGGAATAACAATGGCAAGGCAGGAAAACCAGCCCAGGTCCCACACCTGCATTCCCAGGACACACAGGAAAGGGAGAACATTCTGTTCCACACCTGGCTGCTGCTTTCAGGGTGGCTCTTCCAGCAAAGGCTCCTGGAGGCTGAGCTGAAGAGAGCAGCAGGGGAGATGCCTCACTCACCAAACAATTAGCAAAATTACTGAAAACAAAAAACTGGACAAGGTGGCTCCTCAGGAGAGAGAAGTGCCTAGCAGCATCTCCAAAACCTGGTTTGTAGCTAACAAGACAGTGTCTTCTGATTTAATTAATAACATGCAAGGGAACCAATGACACTATGTGTTCTGTGAAACATCAGCTTAGGCACCAGTAGGCAAATGCCATGAGTGTGGAAAAAGCAGCATTTGGGCTCTCATCAGCTTGGATGGCACCTGTGTGTGTGGGGGTCACCTGCCCTCGCCTCAGGGAAAAAGCACAAATAAAGCCATCTCTCTAGCTATACACCACTTGAGTTTTTTTAAGGGCCAGAAAACCTAATGCACATTAAAGCATGTCAGTTACATAATAAACCCCTGCAGGATTGAAATAGCATAATTTAAATTAAAGCAAAAACATGTAAACATAACATTTTGAGGTTTTGGATAGTAACGACCTGATGTCCTACAGGTGTAATCCTGGCATGGTGTTCATTCCTCTTGGGATGAGTGAAGAGGAGCTGTCCAACAGGGTCAAAGGCAGCCCTGATGGGGGACTGGGGGACAGGAGAGGGCTCTGCACACCCAGGACCCACTGTGGCCACCCCAGAGCCCACCTGCAGCTTGAGGAGCAATTCTGTCAGTGTCCTCAACTATCATCAGTGCTGCGTACCTCATCAGGCAAGCTTCCTGAAGATGAAGTAAAATGAGATAGCAGACAAACGGTTTAAACCTCCTCAGGAGAGCACAGAAACTGGACAAATGCTCCTTGAAAAGAGCAGAGGAGCTGCTTTTCTGTCCCCCAAGACAATGAGCTACCCCAGCAGTCCATAGCTGGTCCCTCTCCCCAATACAGACTCTGCATGGTGTCAGAAGGAATCTCAAAATTGTCATTTATGTCTGAGCATGGTACCATTGAGCAATTCATGGGGTTCTAATGAAAAACACACAAAACAAGGGCAGAGAATCAATTAATAGAAGTGACAGTATGATTTAATGTAATTGCAATATTAAGTAGGGCAAAGATGGATGCAAAGATCCAAGAGACAGTTACTTTGCATCAACTTTAGACAATATCAGTTCATAAAGATGCTTCAGCATTTAAAATCAGAATGGCTCGAACATCTGCATTACGTAGCTCCCGCTGAACTTCTGGGGGAGTCCTTATTTTAGAAACATGTAGTTTCCCCTATCAGATAAGAAAAGAACAGCTTCCATTCTACAGGTGACTACTCGCCTTCAGTTTAAGCATGTTTGTGGTTGAGTATTAATCACTTCCTTGCACCAGAGCACATATAAGAGGCAGCCAGCAGGCAGATTAGCCAGTCCAAGGAGGGGAGCACAGCCCCTTTGCCACCATGCTATGCCTGCTTGGGGTCATGCTGTCAGTGCTGTGCCTGGTGTCCCCTGCACCACTCTGTCCTGCCAGCAGCCTCTTCAAGGAAACCATCAAAGAACTTCAGAAGCCAAGGTCTAAGGTTGGTCCATTTCCTCTATGCCCTATGTCTGACTTTCTGTGTTAGCAAGGAACCTGCTAACGTGATTTCTACCATTCTCTTCCAGGGCAGCAGCGAAATCGTGCTTCGGGTAAGATCTCTCTGTGGTTCACTTTGCAATGCTGTGGGCTCGTGGGGTGGCTAGCTGCTTTTTGAGAGGGAGGGGAAAGCAGATGTTGTTATAGACCATTCAAGATGCTCTTGTGCTCTTAAGTCAGGTCTTAGATGGCAGCCAAGTCACCCTTTTGGATTTTTGGGAGCACCATGGTGGGTTATATGTGCTGAGAGGTCACGTGCAGGGCTCTGCTCCCTCCAGAGTTATCAAACAAAGATCTCCCTGAAACACCAGTGCTCAGGGCTCTGCCCTCAGTACAGCAGTGCACAACAGCTGGCTCCCAGACAGCATTGGTTAGCTCTCTTTTCACAGGCAGAAAAACAGAACTGACTGTCTTCTAGAGTCAGATGGAGACAGGTACCTCACTGCCATTGGAAAGTGGGGAAGAGGCTGTTTCCCTGCCTTTTGGGGAAAAAAATACCCACATAGTTAGAGAGCAATGCCAGCAGTGGCGGTGTGCTTCTTGGGGAAGCTCAGAAGAGGCAAAGCCCAGGTAGCAAAGCTGGAGGTTAAAGATTCTCCTAAGAACCACTGCCTTCCCATGCCTGAGTCAACTAAGGAGGCAATAAAAATACAAACGATGCCCAGTCTTGCATAGTTCCACCTCCACAGACTCACTGTGTAACTTGTGAAGGTAACATCAGCCTTCAGCAAAAGGAAAGCACTGGATTTCACAATTGCTTCTCTACTCTATAGATTATTATATAATTTTATAATAATTATTATGTAATTTTGGCCTCAAATCATTGTTCAAGATTATTTCTCGTAGCAGGCATTTTGATTGCATTAATGTGGTGTAATCTGTGCCAGGAATACAGTACAGAAAAGACAAAATTACTAAACTTTGTTATTCCAGAACAACACGATGGAGGCGCGAGGGAATGCTGCCACCTATCTGGAAGGATTTATTGAAGCCCTAAAAAACAGCAAAGAAAGTGTGGAGCACATAATTGTGAAACTGAAGGACATCCAGGCTTATGGAAGGTCATGCACCGGGTGGATGGTATGTCTGGGCTGATTCCCTGCTCCCTCTTTCCTCCTGTCTTAGAGGACCACGAAGGATTCTGTGATTTTTCCTGGCTGCACTGAGAACAAGTGTCTGACCAGAGCACCCACTGCCTCCTGGCCATGTGGCAAGGGCAGCAGCTTCCAGCCAGCAGCTGGCACGTGGCCCCAGTGCCTCCCCTGCTCTGGTCACCTCTTCCCAACGTCTCCTTGCTAAGACAAAGCCCATCACCAAGTGGAGATGCCCTGGTGCAGGTGGGGACTGGAGCCCTGGCTGAGAAACAGCTGCACAAGGTGCAACATGTAACACATTCCTCAGCCATTCAAACCCCAATATCTTCAGAAGAGTCCTTCTGGTCTTAAAATTAATAATTAAGAAAAAAAAAAAACTAGTCAGAGAACAAAATGCAACTTACATGTCCTGATTCTTTTCACTCCTTTCCTTTCAGTCTGCCCTCGAGGAACATCACTGGAAGGCACTGGAAGGGTTTGATTTTTTCAAGAAATTGGACTATTTATTAAGGCTCCTGGGTGAAAATGCCAAGCCATAGGAAACAAACTAAACTTCAAAGGAGTTTGAGACACCTGTCCAGATTGCTAGAAGACCTGAGCTTAGCAGGAGGATACTCCTTCAAGCACTGCTATTGGGAGCTGTTATTTATTTGGATCTCTATTATTATTTATTTATTCATTCTATTTATTTAGAGAAACTTCAAATTATTTATTTTTACAATGAAGAAATACAATAATTATTTGCTTTAGAAGAGCTGCTCTGGGGATCCAGTTTGGGGGTTGATGTCACACTATTTCTCTTACGTGCTGTTCCAAGCCACAGCCCAGGGCTCAGCTCTGCACCACCCAAGTGCTCTCAGAGCACTCCTCTAGGAAGCTGAGGCCCTTTCAGTCTTATAAAAGAATGCACTTTTTCAAATTATACCTAAATACTTATTTTAACTGAAGACTCTTTTTATGCCACAAATGCAGTGACAATAATTTTAAAATGTTAAACGTGAAGTGAAAATTGTGTAAGCACAACTGTTCTCATTACAGCTGTGTGCTGCTGGCACAGCACTTGTACATTTTTTATGTTTAAGTACTTGGGAAACTTGTATGCAGAACTCTATGCAATGTACTCAAACTCTAACAGAATCTACACAAAATAAATTTCCTGCACAAAAACAGAACTGGTAGTTTTTCTTTTGTGGCACATATAACACAAGCATAAAGACATTTTATATATAAAAGTATATTGCATTATATATAATATAAATAAAATATGATATATATGTTTTAGATATAAAATATTTAGATGGCAAAATATCTAGAGGGCATAATATTTGATATATTATCTGTAGAATAATTGTTTTAAACATAAATATATATTTATGGTAATGCAAGGAATGTTCTATCTAAAAATAATTTTGATGGATTGAATCAATGCCTCCTACCCATGAGGCCTGGACAGTGTCAGCAGGGTATTATATTCAGAAATCTTTAAGCTTATTATATTGGCTACAGATGAATGACAAAAAATTGTGTAGAGAACCATCATCCTTAGATCTAGATACCACCTAATACCACTAGTGTTTTCAAATTTGGGTAAAAGTAGCACTGAAATACTGCATCAGGATTTAGTTTCTTTCCTTGCTTTCACTTCACGATGGAGATCTCCCTCCAGCATCTCCTCTTTTCCATCCAGTTGGATATTCTGATTTCAGGAAAATTCACCCATGCAGAAGAAATCAAAATGTAGCCAACAGAAAAAAGATTCCTTTTGGGGGCTCTGATGGGGAAACTAACAGGGACATCAGGGGTTGTTGGACATATGCCTTCCCCTATGAGCAATCCAAACCTAGCCCATCGTATTTATGTACTTTTGCAGGCATTACTGAGCACCTACAAAGAATTTTCCTAAAACACATGATTCATGGAGAATTTAGCAGAGAGCAAAGGCTTTGCAAGCCATGGTGTGCCTGTGGGATACCCCAAACACCACATCATCTGCAGGAAAAGGCAGGTTGAAGAGGCAGGGATATCCATGCTGGAATCTGCAGGGATCCTTTAAGGCAACCCACATGTTTGAAAACTCAGCCAATTTCTGTAACAACCCCTGAAGGGGAGTTTCTTGGGTGTGGGGGAAGAAAGAAACAGTAGTCACTGTATGAACAGGGGAAAAACCATAACTCAGCAATAGGTTCAGTCATCATCTCTCTGCCACCCCAAAATAGTCAGGACTAAAACATTAGCCAATACCTACAAAAAAAAAAATAGAATGCAGAGAATAAAGGTTTGACATTTTTAGTGGCTTTAGGTCAAAGCAGCTCACCCTGGGAGGAGGTGGGAGGAAGGTGACCCTAGCTACATCAGTGCTTTGGGATGGAGCTTGTAGCTCCTGTAATGACAGGACTCATGAGGGACCCAAGGGAACATTTTAGTCCCATCACCCCCAGCCTGGCACAGCCTGCTGAAAAGCTGGTCTGAAAGGGTTGGTGCTGACCTCCAGCTCAAAGGCTGAAAGCTCTTTGGGGAGCAGGAGCACAATCCTACACACTGCATGCAAAGCTGCTCTCTCCTTTGGGACTGGGTGCGAAAGAGAGGAATAATTAATCTTCTAAGGAGGGAAGGGCCATGATCCGGTCAGATGAGAGAGGAAAGCATCGAAAAAGTTTGCTTCCAAAGAAAGTTTTACATTTTTTAGCAGAAATCTTCTGAGGAGGAGACAAAGCAATTGGCCAGGACTACCGGGAAATGCTGTGGACCATTGCTCATGGTGGGGGGGGAAGATCAAAAAATGGGGAGACACTGCAGAAAGCTGCCCTGAGAAGCTGGAGGTGCCCCATCCCTGAGAGTGCCCAAGGCCAGGTTGGATGGGGCTTGGAGCAACCTGGGATAGTGGAAGGTGTCCCTGCCCATGGCAGGAGACTGGGACTAAATCAGCTTTAAGGTCAACTCAAACTATTCTATGAGTCTATGATCCTACAATAATGTTTCCCTTAGAACAGCCTGGAGAACAGTGATACACATACTCCCAGAGCAATCATTTGCTCAAATACAAATACAATTATTATCACTGTTATTAATCTCCCCCAGGCGACCCCTCAGGCTGGGATAAGTGGCAGAGCAGGCCAGCCCTCAGAGGGCTGTGCCAAGGCTTAACAGTGATATTTGCACCCAGTGTCCAGGAGGAATGACGAGGAGGACTCCATCTTATCAGAAGGCTAATTAATTACTTTATCATACTAT
>NW_005054308.1:1912833-1941470 GCF_000277835.1 Geospiza fortis | reverse complement strand
GCAGAGCCATGAAAACCAGCGCTGCCTGGGAGCTACTCGCTCAGGCTTTTAATCATCTTTTTTCAGTATTACTCTGAGGAGCTCAGAAGTGTCACAGAAAGGTGAAGGAAGAGTTCAGATGAGCTATTTTCTGAACGAGCTGGAAAAAGGGCTTGTGTGCCTCAGTTCCCAAACCCACTGATAAGGCATCCCCTAGGTGTACAGCTGTCAGACTTTAATGGTAGATATTTTTCACCACTTTGAGAAATTTGGTGCTCTGCTTGTTTATCCCAGCTTCTCAAAACTCTCTGTGCCAACACCCTTGAAACTCTTCAGCTGGTAAAAAATATGAGCACTCCTGTTTAGAGTATTTTCGGTATAAAACATGTTTTTATAAAAACCTATAGATCAAAAGGGTTTAATAAAGCACAGCAGATTTTCACCTCTCATACAGAAAGTGTTGAAAGGAAAACAACTCTGTCAGGCCCCACAGCTTCTAAGAGAAGGCTGGCTTTGAGCAGGAGTCAGTGCAGGCATGAGGGCTGGGCACCGACACCCAGCCCCTGCAGCATCACCAAAAGATTCATCCTGAGCCAGGGACCTGTCTCTGAGCAGGAGCCTATTGATAACATCTTGCTGCTTCTCTCCAGCAGCTTCAAAGCTATTTGACACTCAGTCAGAGTATGTCTTCCAGGTAGGCGTGTATTAAAAGGAGTGACACTGTTCCAAAAGGTATCTGGTACCAAAATGATTGGTGGTGGGTGAACCTCTCACCCATAGCCTCCCCTGGAGCAAATGATCCAGACAGAAGTGGGAGAAGGTAAAGGAGACTGTCCTTCCCTGATTTCTCCCACCTCCAGAGGTGAGGAGCAGAATAGGCTTCCTTGTTTTACCAACAGATGCTGAAATTCACATAGGAGAAAGTGCAAAGGCATTTTAGTTAACTATTTACATATTTTGCATCTTCTAGTGTGCCAGTTTAGCACATTTAAACTTTCATCTTGGTAAATCATTTTAATCTACTCTACCTCAGGTTGTCACTTTAAAAGAGATGCCCAAAACTACTTGGTCTTGCAACAACCTGGTTGGGAAATGAGGGGGCCTGGACAACTACAGACCAAGAGCAGTTTCATACTGAAATGTTGCCCTTTGAGAGAAGGATTCAGGCTTCTCATCAGAGAGCTGAATCAGAGTGCTGGAAAGTACATCCATGACAACCATTTCCCATGTGCTTTTTGCTACAAGAACCTTTCACATAGCAATATAAATAACTTCAGTTTGCAAAGCAGGTAAATGAACAGTGAATAACGTGGCCATGGTTAACGTGTGGATTTGTTTTTATAGTAGGGTCAGACCAAAACAAACTCAGACAAAGAATTTAGAACATCATCCAGTCTCAAATATTCATATTATTACTAGTATTGTTGTTATTATAATTATTTAGAAGACTATCCAGGAGGAAACATAACCCTGAGTCAACACAAAATTTCCTTTATCAAATCTGGAAAAACCCTTCAGCCAACTCTGTGCTGTGTCAGACATTTTCTATGAAATGACATATCTAAAAATCAAATATAGACTTAGAATAGAAACTGGCCTATACAGGAAATATTAAGGAGAGACCCTAATACCAGCTGGCCCAGGCTGACAGGGACATTGGCAAAGCTAGGTGCTCTAGCTGGGAGCTTGGCTCTTCCCTCACTCTTCCCAAAGAGCACTTGCCAAGCATGTTGCTTCTGGCACAGAACGAGGAGCTCCTCCCAGCTCTCTACTGGAGCCAGGGCTGCTCCTGAGTACAGAACAAGGTGAGGCAGCCCAGCTGTCCTGGGGAAGGTTACAAAACCTCCCACTGCACTGCCAGGCATGGTTGGCACCAATGCTGATGATGAGTGATTTCTCTTTCCCGGGTGGCCAGAAATAACTTCACAGTCAGAGCTCCCTTGATGACACTTCTTTGATTGGCTGTAACATTGATTACTACCTAGCATAGAACAAATGACTCTTTTTTGTCTTTAGAGCTGCATTGCCTTCATATTTGGAAGAGAACTCCCTCATGCGTTCACTCTGCTCTGAGCTGATTGCGCTGGGAGAGCTGCAGTTACTCTGAAAGCTCGGAGAGCCCTGTGAGACACTGGGGTCCCACCCCAAAGCACCCCAACATGCCACCACACAGTGTGGCACTGTCCTTGCAGCCTCTCTTGTCACTCACTAACCACGTCCCCATGTAAATCACCTCATTACCTTTGGGAAGTGTTACATAAAGGCCCAAATACCATTACCGTGGGACAGGTAAGAAGCAAACATTCCCTGTCCCATGAGAAGGAGAAGCTGCAGTTGCCACCTGAGACTGCAGATTTGCACAGCATTATCATACAAATTAATTATTCCAGGGTAAAATGCAGCTCTCACAATGAACAAACAGCCTATTGTTTTCTTTTCAGGTCAAAGAGATGATATTTTCTCCAGAAAAGCAGTCAGATTTGCAAGGCTGCTATACATATCTGTGCCCCCCCAAGTCACGATGCAGGGATGCAGATTATTAATTCAGTCCCGTGGGCTCCATCTTTAGCTGATATTAGCTCCAGAGGTGCTGAAATTGTTGAACTGCAAAAATTTACAGCAATATAGATATAGTCTTATCTGAGGGGAAGCAATCCCCTTCATGGCTGCGTTACTACAAGTTTCCTCGGATACTTTCCTTGATAGGACAAAGGAGAATGGCTTCAAATTGACAGGGCAGGGTTAGATTGGATGTTAGGAAGAAATTCTTCCCTGCGAGCATGCTGAGGCCTGGCACAGGTTGCCCAGAGAAGCTGTGGCTGCCCCATCCCTGGAAGTGCCCAAGTTCAGGCTGGATTGGGCTCTGACCAACTTGGTCTAGTGGAAGCTGTCCCTGGCCATGGCAGGAGGTTGGAACAAGATGAGCTTTAACGTCCTTCCCCCTCAAACCATTCTATAATTTTATTATTATTCTGTTATTCTTTTATTATATTTATGTCCTTACACATCACTTTTTCTTGCATTAAAGCATCGCTATGAAGTCAGAGGCTTCAGGAAATTTACCAGAACTTCAATCATAGAAGTTTTTCAAATCTGATATGCTGATAATTCACTGCTGAAGCTGTCGTTGTTGTCTGATTTGAATGATTTATGAATGAGATAAGATAGTAATCACATCCTGCATTTACTCATCTTCTCTATATAAGCCAGCTTCCTATCTGCCTGGAGAGAAGAGCTTGAGTTCAAAGCCCTTTTCAGATAACAGGGGTCAAGCTCCCAAATTAACAACTTTAAAATGCATCCTCATGTATTCTTGCTACTATTGAGTTCTGGGGTGTCCAGTTACTTTCTCCCTTGGAAGGAAATGCCTCGTCTGTTGAACAAGACTAAATGCTCACTGGTTGATGAAATGCTTTGTTTGCTGGAGGGTGAAAATGAACGCATAAAAGTAAATAATTTCCCCTCACACCAGATTTGCTTTTTGAGATGATTTCCAGTTTGTGACTAACAGATTTCTGTTGTTTCCAGGAGAGCTTCTCCACACCAGTCCACGTAAAGGTAAGAACCTGTTGCTTCCCTTCTATTATTTTCAGTAAGAGTCTCCAAAGGGTACTTGGAGTGTAACCTCTGGCATAGCAAGTCTGAGGACATTTAAAGCAAGTTGTAATTGTTGCAGATATACGTGGTGTCCCAAAATACTGATGCAATGTCCTATTTTTAAAAGACTATGACAGCCTGGCTGCTAACCATTCTAATGGCTCCTAAAGATAATCATGCCATAACTCAATTTTTATCAGTTCTTCTTGATATTTTTCCAGAGAAATTTCTGCTGGTGATTGCAAAGTGTGGTCTTCAAAGGGCGGGCAATATAAAGAAAATGTTTAAAGTAGCTCTCCCTAAGTGTCCTACTTCCAAAGCAAAGACAAAATTAATCATCTCTGACTTAGATGGAATGAAATCAAATTCCCAGTGTGGTCACATCCTCCACTGACAGAAACTGGACCCTTTTTATTTCAAAGTTTCCATCAATGATAGTTAAGAAAACTGTCTTTATAACACTTCTGGCAAGAAGGAAGCAAAGAAGAAGTCCTAAAAAGAATGAAAGAAGTTTAGATTTCCAGAGAAAAATGGTGTATTCAATATGAATATATTATTAACAGTTCTTTTAAGAAAGAAAAGATTTCTTGTTGCATGAGAACACTATATATTTTCCGTTTTTCTCCTAGAATCAAGAATGTGCACATAAAAACACTGAAATATTTATTCATGAACTAAAAAAGCTTCACAAATGGACATGCATGAAAAGAGTGGAGAAAGATATGGAAGAGCTAGAAAAAAACTGCAGAATTTTGAAGGTAAGCTTCTACTATTTGTTTGATTTGTGTTTCTAACTTTTTTTTCTTGTTGTTATCCATTTATCCAGGGCTTTTAAAACCAGGTGATTTACCATTCTCACATTTTATCAAAGAAATGATCACTCATTTTTAATTTTGAACCAGTTACAGCCCTAGGGAAGGATATCAAGCTTTCTCTCCCACGCACAAATTCATTCTTTTGGAGACCATATCAATATGGCACAGTTAGACCTGCTGTAATGAAGATTATCTATTAGGTGCAGTTAATAACCACCTGTACAGCTTGTCCTTCAGAAAGAACAAGACAATTAATAGCAGAAAAACCACATCAGAAATACTACAGAGAAAGAACTGGATTTTGAATCCAAAAGGGAGAAAGACTGAGAAGTTAGAGGATAGAAAATTGGTTTGCATAGACCAGTGGCTAAATTTCCAACAATAACTGTGTTTAGGTAATCCCCTACAATAGAGAAGCAGGCTTTAGGAAGAAAACCAGATAAGCATCAATTTTCTATCTATTGCAGCTGCAGAATAAGCCATGTCTAAGTGATCCACACTGCTGCAGCTGGGAGTGTGCTGGGACCCAGCCAGTGTCCCTCACAGTCCCCAGGATTTGGTATTGTGAGAGAAATGTTTTTGACCTTCTTGACTGGCAGATGACTCCTCTGCCCTCCCAAATCAACACAGAAAAGTCTGCAGTACTGTGAAAGTCACAGAGAAATAGCTAATGACTAGTCATCTCTAAGAACTGTGTGAAATGCTTTTGGGGGTGTGAAGGACAACATCCTCCTCTATCCCGGTGAGCTGAGACAGAATGTGCAGCATCTGTAACTCATGCATCAGTACCTCCTTTTTCCTCTTAGAAAGCTTCATTCAACAAGAGCTGCTCAAAGAAGGCAAATACTGATTTCTCAGAATTTAAAGAGAGTCTGGAAGAATTCCTGAGATGGGTCAATGAGAAGCTGAACTGCAGGAATGTTGGGAGAAGCGAGTTCTACCTGATTAATAGAAACCTGGATGGTGAATGCAGCTGCCATGACCCCCGGAAATCCTACCGAGCCTTGGGCTAGGGAAGAGCTGCCCAGGCACTGAGGGGCTGGCTGGGAAGGGGAGGGGGATATGGCTGTTATAAAATAGAGTCTTTACTAATTAAGGCAAATATTCTGATGCTAATTAATGTTAAATTTTGATGGCTAATGCAAGGAGGCAAATTAAAACTCTACACAGCAATTAAAACTTTGTATAACAAGCATGGCCAAGTGTCATCATTTATTTTGTGCAGTTATCAAATGTGAAGTGTCTTATGTCACGAGAGTTTTATGGTATAAGGATATACCATAGCCTTATAGCAGGTGTGAGGGAAAAAAGGAACAGAAAACAAAACACTGACCCACAGACCAGGAAATACAACCCCAGGAGGGTTGAAGAGACCCAACAGCCACCATTCCATGTACTTTTACCCTGAGCACAAAATTCATGCTTCTAGTTTCCACTGCTTTACAATGAGCTTTAACACGAGCCTTACTTAATAAACCTTGATGTTCCATGTGCCACTGTGGCTGCAGTGTCTTCTCTCAGTGCGCTAAACAGACTTTGCTTTGAATTTTTCACTTTTTTACTATACAGAATTGTACAGGTTATGACTTGATCCAAATTGGCACTGAATATCATGCCTTAAAAAGATATAAGCATAATATTCCTTGCACAAGATCTCACACAGCTCTGTGTAAGTCAGTATAAACTGGATGCCAAATGCTGTTTTTCTGTTATATATCTGTGGGGTTTTTTCTGTTATATATCTGTTATATTCTGGTTTTTTCTGCTATATATCTGTATTTTTGAACAAGTCTTAGGCAGAGACCTAAATGGGAAGAAGTTTTAAAAAATGCAGACTATCTCAAGGTAGTGGTTAAGGCCAATTCTAGTCATGGCAATACCAGCACTCCTAGTCTGCACTAACAACACCAAGGTAACAGATAAAAAAGGTCGTGGATGATGGGTTTCCCAATGGTTGCTGACATCTGTTCCCATGAGATTCAGAGGCACCACAGATTTAAAGTCCTCACAGTTAGAAAGAGCAGTGAACCCAGACTTCTCTAAGTACAGATAGAGCTACAATTTGCCATAAAATTGAGCCAAAAAACAATTGGGTTGTATAATAACAAATCTAGCCAACATTAGTTAAAAATCCATAGCTCTTCTAAGCACAGAAAAAGCTGGACCCAAATTTGAAACTACTGTGATAAAACATAATGGAGTCATTAATTGGTTTTCTAACTCTGAAACATGACAGATATTTGTTTGCTAGATGAATCTTACCTTGGTGCTTAGACCACTGAACATGTTTCACCCCTCCCACTCACAGCCTACCTAAGGTTGGTGAACTTTGGACAAGGAATGGCCAGGATCCAATTGATTAAAGTCACTAAAAACCATGGAAATTCCTTGTTATGGCAGTACAATTCATCACAGATGTAAACCTTGTAATTCATACACACAAGCCAGAAGGTTTGCACCATTTCCCATCATGTCTGGATCACTAACCAATACCCAATCTAGACTGGACCATCAAAACTAATTTTTGCAGCTGATGAAATAGCGGTAAGAAGAAGAGACACAGCATTTATTAAGTATGTAGAGAAAAATATCTGTTCTATTGTCACAGTCTATTGTCACATTGCTTCAGCCCCAACATAAGGAGTTTTCTACCATGCTCAGCAAGCCCTGAACCATCTGGCATCTCCAGGTTAACACAGCAGTGGTGATGGGGTCATACAGGTCTTGCTGTAGCTCTCTGCATCTTTTTGCATCCTAGGCAATATAAGCACTGTGGAAATCCCCATATCACAGAGAACCTTGAAAACTGAAACAAAATTATAAAGCTCAAAGTTTACGAAAACATCTGATATCCCAACAAGATCTGAATTGCAGCAGGGTTCTGTAGGGCCATATTCACACAGCCACATGAAGGATGAGTTTCTGTGGTTGTGTGAGAAAGGATGGGACCTACACAAGGAAACAAACCTGCTCAATTGTGTCCTAAAATTCCCCACAGCACATACGGTAAATGCAACCAACTCCTGGCCTTCCTCTCAGAGCAGCTGCTGAGTAATACATGAATTTGCTCAATATTCAGCCTCACCTCAACTGCCAGGGGACCTCAAAAAATATTAGAAGATACCCAGTTTAATAGTGGTTTGTTTTAAGCCTAGTGTGTTTCTTTCTCAAAGTCACTGTTTAATGTGATGGATCTGTGATCTCACCTTTGCCCCAAGGTTTTCCTCGAGGGCATGCAGCTCCTTCCTCTGCTCAACCATTTCAAAGCAGAGCTCAGTTTAAAAACAGAAAGAAATCGAAGAGCACTTCTGTTTCATGAACCCTAGAGATGACCAAATGCTCCTGTCCAACCCTATGAGAAATAACAAGTCAGCCCACAATATTTCCTGGAGCTGGCCTTGTTCAAACACACCCTAAGGGTTTCACAAAACCCCACAGAATGAGAGATATTGCACCAGTCGGTGTTTGAACTGGGATGGTAAGCAGAAAACTCACATTATTATCAGGAAGGTATTTATTCTGCAGGAGTCCATGATTTTTATGATCTCTTGCCAGAGAACATCTTTTTATTACTACTGCCTGTGGTCAGGCTGGCTGAGATACAGTTGGGTTTTCCCACTGAGCCCCTACCTACTCCAGCAACTCCTCCAAGGTTTAACCTTAATGTAATTCAGTTTAATTTTTAAAATCCCAAGCATGGCATTTGGGCTTAGTATTCCACTGACCTGATCAGAAAGTCCTGTAGCACTCCCAGCGTGACTCATACTTGGTTTTTTAAGTCCATAAAGAGAGAGGGAAAAACCCCTACTCACACTCTACTATGCCCACTCTTAAATTCAGGTCACTCCTCCTGTATAAATGTTTATTTTTCCATACGTCTACTTGCAGCCCTTGCATCAAGGAAATGCAGGGGAGGAAACCAGATTAGAATTAAAATCCGACCTTCCAAAATGGGTAGGAAACAGCAGCATTTTCCTCACTACTTTATGAACGCATTTATCTTGCATGTTTCCTGCACACAAATGTTGCCCTCTCACATAAAGTCCTCAAGGTCAAAGCCATGCTCAGTTATTCCTCATGTTTTAAAACATGAAGTAACAAGTAAAGCTTATAAACAAGTATAAAAAATTGTACACCAGCACCCTGATCTTTTTTCAGGTATCAGAGTATGTATAAGGATAAACCAACCAAACCTGGGCAAAGCTTTTAAAAATATCCTGATGAAGCCTATAGTTAATGCAAATGCTTCTATAGAAAAAAGAAAACACATAATTTAGGATGATTCCTGATATCACTCATCAATGTGAAGTTATGAGAGGACTCATGCAAGTTTAACTCAGAGGATTTGACCCAAAGGAAACACAGGCAGATAACTTCAGCACATAAATTCTTCCCATGACTTTATCAGAGCACGGAAATAAACCAGGCACTGAAGCTACAGTACCTGTTTACCATAGCTGAAATATTTGAAACTCTTTTTTTTGTGTCTTAAGATACAAAGAGCTGTTAGCCACATCCTTGAGTCACAAATGCTGTGAGCGGACAAAGAATATAATCTTATTAAAAGAAACCATTACCTTCAATAACAATAATAGAACTAACTACAGGACAGAGTAGAAAATAATTTTAAAAGCTGTTATTAAAAATGTCAGTGGAAGAAATGGCAAGTATTAAATAATTTGTTTGAACTAACAGCACATCAGCAATCCATAGACTATAAGCCTGGTTATCATTGACTGTAACTTTATGTAAAAGATATAAAAGAATTCATTTCCCAAAGATGTAAGACCTGCAGAAACCCCATCTGATTCTGGTCAGAAACAATCCTGAACCAACCCTAATTCTCTATATACAATTTCCTAAGTTATTTGAATCTTCATCCAGACTTTGAAACTTCTCAAGTGCAATGCACTAAATACTCTCAAAGGCAATGGAAAAAAAAAGAAATCTGGATCTAATGTTCTTGGCAGCAGCACAATCTGTGTTCTAATAGCTTCCATAAGGACCAGGCTCGCGTGTCTTGAAGCCTATTTTATGTGATACACTTCACATACAACGAGTCTTAATTTTCATTACTCGCAATTAAATGGTTCTTCTCTGCACTCACCACAGGATCTAAACTTAGGGTGCAGGACAGAATGCTGGAGGGACCTGAGTGCACTTTTAACCACCTCCCATTAGCAAACAACAGAAAGAATGGGAAAGCCCCGTCCCTGCCTCCCTCTGCTATCTGTAACAGCATCATCCCTGTTCTCTCTCCTGATCTGAGCAATCCTGCTTGCAGAGAAGCAGGAGGCACATCCCATCCACCTCCCTACAGAGTCAGCATGGATCCACTCTACAAAAGCCCAGACACATTAGCTTTGAAAAGTCACAGTTCCCCAGAACCTGCTGGCAAGTGCAAATGTATTGCAATAATAGTTGCTCTTCCTAAACTTAAATGTTACTCTCTAAAAATTGCATATTTCAAATAAATTGTGGAAAAAATACAACTGCTAGAGCCAGAGGTACAAATCATTTTTCTGGTGGCCATAAGGCTACTGGATGTATCTTGTAATTTCCAAAGTACACCACAAGAATAAGCTTACCTTATTGCTTCTTTTTTCTTGCCAAGGTGTTACTCAGAACAGAGTCACCTGTGATCATTGACAGCATGCAATGGAAGAAGTGTAAAAGGGGCTTTAGCTTTAGAAAAGTTATAAAGGAAGGTAGAAAATAAAACAGAAAGAGGTGTGATAGACTGAGACCTCCCTCCCTGAGATGGAGGGGTGAGATAAGGCTGTGGTTGATGTGGTGGGAGCTGAGCACAGGCAGTGGTCATCACTGCACCCCCCACTTCCTGCCCCCATCCAGAATTCATTCCCCAAAAGCACATAAACCAAAATTAAAATGAGCTTACTTCAGTTTTTGACATGAATGGAGTACTGCTGGAAGGTTGGGGGTGGATAACCCTGGATGAAGTACTCTGCATCCCAGGCACAGGTCCTGCCTCCCCAAACCACACAGCTGAGAGCAGGGGATCTTGCTGCAGTGTCCACCTGGTTCCCATCCTCTCCCAGGCTGTGAATGGAGGGCAGGCTCAGGCCCACAGTGCCAGGTCTGGTTTGCAGACTGGAATCCAATCCAGCAGAAAGTAGAACATGATTTCCCAGAGCTCAAAGGAGCTTCTCGATCTGTGATCTCACTAGGATTCAAATCAATCATCAGAAACTTCCTTTATCCAGTTGTTACTCACTGAGCCTCTCAGTTCTAGAGAATACATCCCTACCAAGCAGCTCTTCTGCCAGTGTGGCTTTCCAGTTACAGCAGCATCCCTTCAGTTAAGTGAAAAGGCACTAAAATGTAAAGCTGTGCACTGATCAGTAACCCCAGAGCCAAGATTAATTACTTGCAAGGCAGTTTAAGCTCTAGTTGATCCATTTAACAATGTCCATAGCAGGTAGTTACACACCTGGAGGTGATGATCAAGTAGAAAGCTTTGCCAAAGACTGACACTTGCAGAAGCTGCACAGCTGATCTCCCTTCAATCATCACCACCACCAGGCCCAGCTTTAACAAGCACCAAGGCTGGTTCTGAGCAGTTTGTACAGGTGCTGTTTCATACCTGGTGCAGATCAATGTTGTGCTAGCAAAATAACAGCTCTCAATAGTAAAATTTCATTTTAATTTCCACCCCACTTTAATGAAATATTAGTTCCAGTTTTCACGTGTAAACCCTGGCCTGGCTTAGAAACAGAGCTACCAGCCTGCAGCAAACAGCAGAAATGGGAAAGGACAGGACCACGCTCTTGAAGAAGAGCAGAGCTTCCTCTGTCAGCCCCATGGAAAGCTCCTTTGCACCACACCACTTTGTCTCTGAATTATTTACTTTTGTCAGAAAGGTTAAAAATTGTTTTGTCAGTAAAAACCAAACAAACAACAGGGTCCACACAGCAGGTAAGCAGTGCTCTCAAACAAATTAAACTCCTTAGGCTCCATTCTGCCTTGCTGAATAACAGAGGTGCCAGGGGTGCTTCCACTGCAAGGTGCCACCCACACCCTCTTCAGCCCAGGGAAACCCCATTGTGAGTTATAAAAGCTTCTGGAAGTGTAAAATATCCTATATTTACTCCAGGTAACATGTTAAGGAAACAAGGTCACTTGTTTCTCTTGCCCCTCTCCAAAGGATATTGCATTAACTTACTGTGTAGACTGAGCAGAACTATCTGATACTTTGTCTTGTTCTCTAGAAAATAACTTTTTCCAGTTTTGGAATCCACAACAATAACTTTGTCCTTTCACCCAGCTGTGGCTCAGGGCCACCACAACAAGCTGGCCACTGCTCCCACTGCCAAGCACTGCACAGGCTCCTCAAAGCACTTGAGGGATAAAGATCACTCACAAGTGAGAATTCAGCATTTTATTAAAGAGGAGTTTGTTTTAATAACACTTGGCATATTTTTAAATTGTTTTTGCTTTCTTGGTTTTTTTTGGTTTGTTTGGGGTTTTTTAAAACAAATATGCTTTTAATAAAGTTGGTTTCTAGGAAACAACTCAGCCCTGGAGTGGCCAAGCAGTTGGACCAAATGATAGCTGCAGGTCCCTTCCAGCCGAATGATTCCATTAATTTCTCCCTCCCAAGCTCCAAATGCTCCTTCTCACACGATTCTGGTGGCTCTGGCCAGCAGCTGGCCCAGCTGCACAGGATCAGCCTCCCAGTTCCCCACACAGCTCTCCAGCCACGCTGCAGCTACGTGGCAGCCTGAGCACGAGCTGGTGGCACATCAAGAGGACAAGCAGGGGACACCCCAAGGGTGGCTGCAAAGCCAGCCATGGTCAATCCTGGGCAAGAGGAAATGTTCAACAGTGCTGAGTGCTGTCTTTGAAGAATTTCCCAAGTTATTATTTCCCATAGGATTAAACCCAAACTGCAAACTCATTGTAACTTTACAAACAGAATTTGGATAGGTCAAGTGTCCAGCTAAAGGGGGCTATTATGTATCAATAGCTCAGGAAATTTTTCTGGTAACACAAGCTTGGCTGGGTAAATCCTTTCTTTGAGAAAGGTATTTCTTGGTCATCCCTGTGGTACAGGACACATAAGGGATTTAACCTGAGAGATATTTAGAAGAAAAGCAGAGTTAGCATGGTGCTGCTGAGGCAGCTCTGAGGGGTTCCTGAACAGAGCCCCTACTGAACCATGAGGTGCAGCTGCTCAGCCCTGCTGGGCTCACTGGGTGTTATCCAGGCCCCCAATCACCTCGGCTGCACAAGTGGCTGCACACAACCAGGCCTTGACTCTGAGAAGTGCTGAGCAGTGCACCTGTGACTGATGGGGTGGAAAATGCCTTTATCTGTGTATTGAGCCCTGGAGCTGTGCTGGGGTATTTCCTAGAGAACATTTACTGCCTGATGGTGGTTTCTTCATGCAGCAACATCCCATGTTGTGCTGCCTTTAGACAAGAATTCTTAGAGACAAAACCTTCCTGGCCTGTTTTATCTGCTGTCAGCTCCTAAAGTAGTTTATGCTGCTTCAGTAAAAATGAGACAGGTGCCCCAGAACAGCATGAAAAGTGAGGAAGGGGTTTTCTCACAGTCAGGTGGATCACTGTGCACTGGTTCACCCCAGCCTGATTGTGCCTTTTCTGATCTAATGGAGGGAGAGGTATTTTCCAAGCTATTTGCTGTTTCCTCAATGCCTGCATCTTTCCTCCTCCCTAAGGAGGCACCTGGCACTGGGTGAGACAAACCCCATCGAGCAGCCGCCCACCAGGATGGCAGGAGCAGAGCAGTGCTGGAACATGAAGTTAAATCTTGGATTAAAATACCCCGGAGAGATGAGATAGAGGAGCACTCCTGGGAACACCCAGTCCTGCTCCAGACTTGGGTTTGTAAAATCCAACTTCCCAGCTGGGTATAAGACACACTTCAGACTTCCTGAACTCAGAACTGCCGTTTCTGAAGGACATCAAAGTGCAACCAGCCAGAGCAGCACCTCAGCAGAACCAAATGCCAAGTGTCAAAAAGAGGCACTGATTGCACAAGGGTTAGTAAGAATCAGTCTGGAGCTTCAAATTTGTAGCTTCCCAGATATAACTTAAAAATGGCATTTCGTCATTTAATGGTTTGCAGAAACAAAGGTCTGGTACTCTCAAGGGTGACTCTCTTTGACACCTTTGCTTGCTTTGGCTGCCTGGAGCCCCTGGGGACAAATCACAACAAAAGATAGGAATATCACTTTGAACTCATGCAAAAGCGTCCATTAGCTCTGACTCCATTCCTGGGAGTGCTGCCATGGGGTTCTGGTCAGTCCTCAGCACATTAGACTGACATTCTGGTCAGTCCTTGGGCACATCACACACTGCTGCAATGTCACTTGGTGCTAGATGTTGTTCTGCTCACCAAGGCTGCAGTCCATGGCTGCTCTCCTCCACCTTCAAGCACACCCAAAGTTCTACAAATGTTTCCTCTGTACTGCTTCAAAACCAACTCCAGCTTGCCATTTCCTCTTTCCTGTGAGTAAACCCAGGCTAATTGTCTTGAAAATCCAAGCTATCATTTACTCATAGCAAAACACAGAGATGAAAACCACAGCAGTGCAGCCTGTGCAAAGCTTCTGACTCAAAGAGATTTTTTGTCAGTGCTCTTCTTTCATGGGCAGTGCAGTCATAGGAAAGCTCTTGTGGGAAGATTCAAAGCTGGGAGCATATAACAACTCAGATGCTCGTCTTACTGAGGTACAAACCTGAGTCATTGAGCAGTCTGAATTCCTAGGCAACATGTCAATGCAGAAATAGTTTCTTTTAAATGAACTATGTGATGTACAAACTCTTTCTTGCTTGAATGTGACATAGTACAACATTTCCACATAGTGACAGTGCCCAAAAATGTATCAGACCAGGCCACTGTACCCAGCTGGTTCTCTGTGTATGAAGTGTCCATGGGGGGACAGTGAGCAGAGCCTCAGCTGGCCAGAGGGCTTGCTAGGAGGTTTCTGTCATTTATTTTTGGCAGGGGTAAAACGACATTAATAAGAGCTCAATTACCTCAGACTCTTTGCTAATTTGAAACAGCTCCCTCCTTCTAAGTCCCTCCTGCTAAGTCGAGCTGCAGCAAGCTCTGTGAGAGGCTGAGCTGCAGGAGAAGGTGGGGATCCAATTGTACCCAGCACGCCCAGAACAAGAGCATGTGCTCCTGGCTGCTGGAGGGGTTGGAGAAAGCCATGCTGGAAACACATTAAACACACAGTAAAGGACACTTGTGTTAGAAACAAACTAACTTTTAGATACAATTTAAATCGGGACAAAGTCGTGGAAGCAAAAGAAAACTCTTTATTTGTATTGACTCAGCTGAGCCAGCTGTGTGCCTCTCTCACCCCAGAACTGAACACACCCTCCAACAAAATGGCAACTTTTTATGCCCTTTGGGGCCGGGGCAGTCCCTGTCCCCTTTTCCATCAGCTGGGCACTCAGGAACCCACATTCTCTCCTGACCACTGGTTTTTGTGTCCCCTCCCCTCTCATCCCACTTCCTTTTGGTCAGGTCTTCAACCCCACCCCTCTCCAAGTTTACAGTAACACCCAACAAATTAACTACAACAAATCCAAACCACAAATAACAACACATAGAACCAACAACTTTCGTTCTTTTACCTAATAACCTTTTGGCTGCAGCAAAATATTACCTCATCTCTCACACCTGCAAGAGCCAGACTTGGCTGCATTTTAGCAGGGTGACATCCTGCAGGCTGGGGACAGCACAGACAGCAACTGCCTCCATCCTGCAGGCATGGGTGAGTGAACACATTTTGCAGTGTTTCTCCCACCAAAATACATATGTGGGGGCAAAGTGAGAGCTGAGAGGAGAGCATGACTAAATTAACACTTGTTAGGAAGCGACAGCCTAAGGCCACAGATGGTACTAAGGCTCACAGATTCCCATACCTCACTGAGTCAGAAACATTTCACTTGTCTGTGCCTACTCAAAGTGGAGGAAATCAGTTTTGCACAAACAAGCAAAACCATACTGTAGCAGGAGGTGAGCTCCCACTGCCAGCCTGCCTGGGGTGCAGCAGCAGTGGCTGCCCCTGCCACAGAGGGCTCAGTGACGCCACTGGGGCTGCTGCACACCTGGAGTGCAGGTGGGTAATGCTCACAGCTGACTGCAGCTGCCACTCTCATACCAAATCCCACACATCTGCTCCAGGGCCAGAGGAAGGAGCCTCATGGATGCAATTCATCTTCTGTGGAGAATAGGATAAGTGCCAGGATCAGCCAGCTTCTCTTCCAGGCGATGAATCACTTGGAGACTTTGTCCAGGTCTACAAATGGATGTGGTCACAGGACAGCTGAACCTCGGTGGGTGAGTCACTCCACCCCAGCCCAGACAAGCAGAGAAAATTTAGAAAGTTCATTAGGTCTCATCGGGTCTGAATGTTCAATGTGATACATTGATCTTCCATCACCGTTGCAGTTATGGACTCTGACAGCAATATCCTCCAAAGCCATAAGGAATGACGGAGTGCCCAATGTCCTGAACAATCAGCAATCACACAGGGGGATGCTGGTGCTCACCCAGCTCACTCCTGGATCGTTTCACACCATGCTCAGGGCTCAGCAGCTGCAGGGCAGGGGAATCACCGCCCGGCCAGGAGCCAGCAGCGCCCCTGCTGGCCGTGCCCGGAACTGCAGCACGGGGACAGCCCTGGGCCCAGGGGAGGCCGCGCTCGGGCTCCTGCTCTTGGCTGGGGCTGCTGCTGCTGCCCTTGGTTTGCCTTCTCACACATACACCAGCAAAAAGCTGTTATTGCTTTCCCACACCTTTGCCTGAAAGCCCCTTAAATGCAAAGTTATAATAATTTGGAGGGAAGAGAGTAAAATTTTCTATTCCAATGGAGGTTCCTGCCTTCCTTGGCAGACAGCTGTCCTTTAAATCAGGACCTGAGGTCTGCTTTTTTTGACCCAAATCTTGATGCAAAACATCTGATAAAGTATATTTCTAGCCCAAAACAACACACCACCAAATAGCTTCACTCATACTCGCCTTGGCCAGCAAATAATCAGCTACACAGCTGCTTTTGTTAGCTGGGCTGCACAAAGGTGCACAGCAGAACACACAGTGGGGGGGAGTTTGACCTGAGCTACAAGCTGCAGCCATGGGGCTGCCTGTCACTGTCATATTTTCCGAAAAATCCCTCCACCAGGATTTCTTCTCCTGGGAAGATGAGAAGCCTCAGAGTAAAAACAATATTATCTCATTTGCTTCTCCCTGTTTTGCTGCTTTGGAATGTGGCTGGGGATTGTTTACCAACAGGTGCACGCTTGATTGGTTTCATGTGAATTGTTTTCACTTAATGACCAATCACCATCAGCTGTGTCAGACTCTGAGGAGTCAGTCACGAGTTTTTCATTATCATTCTTGTTAAGCCTTGTCTGTATCCTCTCTCTTTCTTCAGTATAGTTTTAGTATAGCATAATATAATGTAATGTAACATCATATAATATCATATTAGCCTTCTGAGAACATGGAGTCAGATTCACTCATCTCTCACCTCGTCCTGGGGACCCCTGCAAATACCACAGCTGCCCACCAGCACATCACATCCCTGCAGCTGCCATGCCCCAGCAGCTGAAAACTCAAAATGCAGCCAGGGTCCTTTCTCTCCTTGCCCTGGCAAAGAGTGTGCTGGGTCTGGTTACACGTGCCCTTACACAGCAAGGTGCTGCCAGGACAGCTTAGGGCACCATGACCCCAGTTCCCTACATGTTGCTGATACAGCCGAGAGGCCTTAGAGCATGAGAGAAAAACAGATTTCAAGGAAAAAAAATTGTTACTCTGTGTGAGTTTTGACCCAGCTGATCCTAACATCGAGTGAGTGGTTTGGTTTTATCCTTGACTTTCTCTCAAGGCCTCATCAGGAATTTCAGAAGCAGCATCCTGATGTTCATGCTCAAGCTAAGGGCTTCTCTGAAAGCTGAAAAATACCTGGGGACATTTCTCCCAGGGCTTTGCAAACAAAGTCTGTCTTTGGGGAAATCCTTACCAAGCAGAGGTAAGTTTTGGGCATAAACTGCCTGGCTTTAATGACAGGTCACCTGCAGTGCTGAGCCATCCCAGCACCATCTCAGGGTGCAGGAAGAACAGAAAGAGGCTTGGAGGACAGTTAGATCCTAGGCTGCCTTTTACACATGCACCACCCTCATCTCAAACACAACTTAGCATCACTGAAAAAGGACCCTTTTTCTTCCTGAATTAGGCAGTCCACAGCTCAGCCAAGGTATAGAACTGTCTTGCATAACACAAATGTGGTCTCCCTCTGAGCAGAGTAGGTCAACTGCTCTCTGCTAGGGCTTGCACTCCTTCCCACATGCATCCCAGCCAGACCCTTTCACCACTCCCACTACGCATTTGAGCCTGGATACCTGTTTTTCCATCCAAGGTGATTAGATTGATGGTTTTCACATGCTGTTCTACTGTAACAGGAAACACAAGTAATTCTAATGCAAGCAAAAAATTGGTAAGCAGTTCCCTGAGTCTGTTCAGCCGAACATGAATATTTTGTGCCATTTCCCAACCCAGCTGGAGGGCTGCACAACTGCTCAGTGACCCAGTTTATATCCACCTAAGCAGCACTCAGACTAGAATGTGGATTACTGGCATGGGCTGGGGGTGGTTGCTCCTCCTATGACTACAACATCTACAGAGGATAAGAAATCACCTTTCCATAAGAGTTCATATGGTGTCAGCCTTCACCAGTATCTGTACTGTAGGGCAGCACCTTGCAGACCTCATTTCCAGCTAATTCCACCAGATGTGGCCAGAAAAGGTCCAAAGCACTTCAAAGTGACTGGTCCAGAGTCAGCCTCTGCAGTGTCTGTGCTAAGTACTTAAACCCTGTGAAATAAAGAACACACATGATGTCAGGAGAAAAACCACTGCAGTCTCAAAAAGAGAGTACTAAGCACTTCCCTTACCAGTAATACACTGGCAGGAACTCCCAGTGCCTATATGCAGAAAGGCTGATTTGCTCCAGCATTTGAAATTTCTTTGTTTTAGGTCTAAGAACTGTCTCTTTTATAAATTCAGGCTCAAATTTAGTTCAACTGCCATATGCTGCTCATCTTCTGCAATGATAGGAGACAGAATAGGGAGTATAATGTGACAGACTACACAAATATGCTTGGGAAGTTACTAAATCTCAAAAGCCACATATGGTCTTTTCTCTCAAATTATGATACTTATTATCTATTACTCTTCAGACCAGATTAGCAGGAAGAAAATCCTGCATAAAGCACCAAAAGCAACTTGGCATTCAAGCAGCTCTGCATCCACACTCATTGCCTCCTACTTTAGGCGGGAGCAAGGTCAAAGACAACTGAGAAGATAGAATAGGATTTTTCTGAGAGAAGACATGCAAGTAAAATTATCTTTATGAGTTCAGTATGATAACACACAGTTAACAACGGTAGTTCCCAGCCAACCATGCTATTTCAGAAATGGGATGTGCAGTTTTTGGCCAGAGTCCTGATGTGAACTTTATCTGTCAACATACCACGTCGACAAAGCCTAAGTAGCTCCTCTTCCTTCCCCTAAAACCCAGAGTGCTCCAACCAGAGACTGTGGCTTTGGCTCATCACTTCTTCACATCTGCAAGACTGTTGTACATTGAATACTTTGTTATAAAGCAAAACTTCTTACTTCTTAAGTTTATGTTATGCTGAGACATTTTACTAAGAAAACTGGAGGTCAACAATGAGATATTCTGAACAGCCAGCCAGCAACCACAAAATTCATGGCAAGCAAAGAAGGGCCCTGGGAGATTAGAGAGCAGCCATTGAGCTCAGCTGTGCTGGGTCTACAAAGCTTTTAGGGAAAAAAATGTTGCAGTTTCTATAACTACCTACACTAAGTATTCACACAAAGCTTAGTCACAAGTCTGGATTCTCATTTCAGTATTATTAACAACTTGAGCTCAGCAAGTCTCTGTCTGGACAATGCAAGGCCTCTTTCTTCAATCAGTTGTGCATGTTTAACAGAAAAATTAAAGCTTTAGTAAGTACAGGTGCATGCTGCACCTAAATGAAGCAATAACCCTCAAATTCATCAGTTCTTTACATATAAAATACAAGAGCACACAAAGATGCATTGCTGAGGCACACTGCTTTAATACTGATAGAATAAATTAATGACATGTATTATATCTAACATGTAAAACTCTCCCATACTATGAGTCTCTCCCAAGAAGACAGCAGGATGTGGTTCCAAAGTCAATTCAGCTGCACAGCCACATACTGGTACAAGAGCCTGATACTAAGACCAAGCACCCACATTTCTGAAACATTTGCTTGTTCCTCCATAACTTTTGCTTTTTTGTCAGCAATTAACTCTAATTTCTTTGTAAATAATTCAGAAATGGGAACTCATTCCAGTCCTCCATGTGTTGGCAAGGGGCCAATACTCACACGTTAACAGAGCAAAAGGACAAAGGAGAATCACAGGGAATGATTATTCCCAGTCGCCCTAAAAGGCATGACAAAACCCTACTCCAGTCTACAGAAGTAGATTAAGATTTGCTTGCAAGACATCCTACTGATTTCCATAGGTGTTGAGACAGAACACTGTCCAAAATCATGATGTATTTTCTACAGGAAAAGGGCAACAAGCAACAGGCCTTCAGGGAAAAAGTAAAAGCCCAGTGTTCCTTAAAACCAAATACAGATGCACCAATCAAGGACTCCAAATAGAGATCACTTTATGGAAAGAACATTTATTTTTGCTTTAAAACTTGTGATCCATAGAAATACAATAAAATCAACATGTACACAAAACTTTTTTTTTTTAAAAAAAACTTTGGTTCAAAGAAATATTTAACATCTAAATCTGAGGTACAAAAGGCACAAGACCAAGCACCCAAAACAAACAGAATTGATCACAGCACTGTTTCCACCACTACTACAGAGGGACACTGTAGGGAGGAAGGCAGGGAAAATGTGGAAAAAACTGCAACCAAAAGACATGAATGTGTACAATGCCATTTACTTTCTTTCACAGGTGTTACATATTTTATTGTTCTTTTGTAGTAAAGTGCCAGGACTCTTGGAGAAAAAGATGGATCATTTCTTAGAAATGAACTGGAACAAACAACAGTAGAAAAGGAGACAGAAACAAAGGTCTGCAGCAGGCTGGAGTTCAGTCAACTTCTGTTCTCCCACAAGGTCTTAAGAATTCATTTCCTCTTTCATGAAACCATTTGTTTGAAACTGCAGAAACAGGGAACTGGAATTAGTTATCACCATGTACCCAGCATGGGTATCATCACAACCTAGATGGATACTCCAGGTAAAATCTTTCAGTTTGGGGATCCATGCTTATACTTCTCTACTCACCCAAGGGAAAACACATAGAAAGATGCAAAAGGCTGGGGCAGAAAGGATCTTCCCCAATGCACTATTCTGGAGCTAACACTAACAGAGCAGTGTATTCTGGGGCTTGTATCACTGACAGTCAGCATGCTCTGGCACTCCAGGGGCATACCTTGGAGGCTAGGGGATACAGGTATGGGAATAGATTATATGAAGCTTGATAGGCTTTCAGAAGGAAGCAGAAACTCCTGATGTCCAGACACCCATTTACCTTAAAGGAACTCTCATCCTTTTGCAGCTCAAACTATGGGCAGATCTTTGTAGGAATAGACCTGATTCTCGCCAAGTGACAATTCAAGTAATTCTGATGCTGATACATTACACAAACCCAGTGACAGTCTTACGCTTTGTGCTGCCATTGACACAAAAACTCACTAGAAAAGCTATAGCTGTAAAATGCAGCTGCTTAATACTTCATGAGATCAATGGCAAGAAATTTCATTATGGCCAAATGACTCCAGTAGTTGAAGGGGTACCCAGGTTATGCTTTTATAAGAGTTCAGTGTATCCCCAGCTTTATATAGATGAGCCTACCTTCAGGATTTGTTTCCAAAGAAGTATTACTTACCCCATTTACACCCTACTAGTACTGGACAAGCTGCATGTCTTGTTCTATAATCCCCCTCACCACTTCTGAAGAGATTGTACCAAAACACTGCTGTTCCCTGAAAAGTGAGATCAGACTTGGATTAGTCAGAACCTAGTCAACATAACCACATTAAAGTAAGGGGAGGAGGATGCCCATGGATTCAGCTGCAGGTGGCTGCAAGCACTTTAATAGGTCACCAACAGCACATGAAAAACTCTTAGTCCTGTTCTAGTACAGCCACGTTCAGAGGACAGAGGAATTCTACTGAACATAAGTTTATTTTGTTAAAAATAGTTGTACAGAGAAACTGTTCACACATTACCAACAAAGGGAGATGCCCTTTGGTCTGCAAGATCACTACAGCTGCAATGAACTGCACTTGTCACATCAGCTGACTTACACAGATTGTGCTGAGGGAGAGCCAGGAAGTGGAGAGAGAAGGAATAAACCCAAACACATAAACAGACTTTACCTTCTTGGGCCATATTGCTGCCCCAAAATCTGGGAAAACTGTAGCTCCTCCAGCTTCTACATCACTCATCTGAGAAAACAAAGTCCACAAACTGTATTTTTACAAGGCTTTTCATACAGTCTCACAAGCTATAAATGTCCCAAGGCCTGATATTTGCACTTGCACCCCTACAAGCAGCACTGATGAGGAGGGTGCACTTCAACCAGCACAATCTGCAGAAGAAGCAGTACCTGCTGTCGAAGCATTTTATTTCAGCTGAAGGCTTTTTTGCAGATTATGTCTATCTGATATGCATTTCCTAGATTATGTATCCTCTACTTCAAATAGCTACTAGAAGTTGTGTACCTGAAATGTTAATAAGCTAATACTCTAGAACAAGAGAGAGGACCTCAGAGTAAGCTAGTTTCAAGAATTTCATTCTACTTTATGATCCAATTAGGAAAACAAGAGTCTGTTAAACCACATATTTCCTCATAAATTGAAACCATGCCTTTGGAACTCATTTTCATAATTTAGTTTATGCATCTTGGTCAACCACTTCAAAAACTACACAAACTATTAGAAAAACCTCTCTTTCTGCACTGTTTCTGTGCTGTTCACCAACAGTCTTATGCAATTTCAAGTGCTTTAGGCAGCTCAAGCTTCAACAGCTGCAGCTATGTGACTCTAAACAAAACCATGCATCTTTATGTTTTGCACTACTACACTGGAATGAATTTAACCCTATTATATTCATCAATAACAATGGATTTATTATAAATTCTAGACTTGACTCAAACCCCAAACTTCTAGCACTTCTAGAAGTGCTCCCATTAAAAACAGAATGTCCTTCCACTGAAATCAGTAAGCTTTGGGTCAGATTCTAATTAAAAGAAACAAATTAGTCAGATCCAACTCCCACCAAATTTAAAACTACTATTAATACACTCCCAAAGCCCCCACAATCCCTATTGTAACTTGGATTTCTGTTTGAAGCAGAAGTTGTTACCACTCTGGTGTCCTCCTGCTTGGTACAATAAAAGGGCATCAGATGCCACAGGTGCACAGGTTTTTGCCCCCTCCAGCTAGAAAGCATGTGCATGCAGCCTTGCAAGTTAATCCATATCTTAGCCACACAACTACTCTTTTTAGTAAGGCTGGTGGTACATGTATGATGTGTTATGAGTTCTGTATTGGATAAACAAGGGCAAAGTGCCTTTGACCATGTACAACTGGCAGAGAAGATGTGTATTGTTCCTTCTAAATCAAAGCTCATCCAAAATTCCGAGCAGCAAACAAAATAAAGGTTGACTCAATTTAAAATTTCTTTGCAGCAGAATATTTCACAGCTACCCATCTTACACCAATTCTTGTTTTGAAGATTATATCCCTCCCCACTACACCAAGTTGAAAGTGTTAATGATTCTGTTTTGAGATGCATTTCACTCTCAAAATATGATGTCAGCCAACAAATTTAAAATTCTGTGATAAAAATATTTAAACTATATCACTAAAATCTTAAACACAGAACATGAGGTGATCCTAAAGATATAGTGGGTACAGGCTGATAGATAAAATAGTGTCAGAAGACTACTACTGTAAAAACAAGGTCACTATTCCCAGTGGCAGCTGTTTAAGATTCCAGTGTACATGGTCTGTGGGCTGTATAATGCATGCAACTAATGAATCTTTCAAGTCTGCACTGTAACCTAGTTGCACAAAGTTTATCAGCTCTGCCTGCCTTTGTTTGTTGAAGCAGCACCTGTGCTGAGCAACTGAGCAACTCTGGCTTTGCCACACAGCTGAGGAAGAGATCACAGACCACAACATCACGTGCTGTCAAACAGTGGTCGAAAAACACGACTGTCTCACATTAAGTGGCTGATAGTCAAGTTCTCCAAAAGCACACCACATGAGTACCCCACATATTTCCCTCTGAGAATTAAGCCAAAGTCTCCTTGCCCCCATGGAATCCACTTAAGTACAAGATTCCATAGCAGAGTAACTGAAGGGAGAAGATGGGCCCTATATTCAAATTTTCTGCTCTGACATCAAATACCACCAAAATTCTATCAGTTCAGATGGGACAGCACCTGATGCTTGCAGGAATAATGAAATCCTACTGCCAGATGCCAGGAAATCTCTACAAAGAACCAACTGCGCAAGCTGTAAAAAGATGCTGCTGAAGTTACACTCAATGCATAAAGGATCATCATACTTACATAGTTTAAAAAAGTGGCCACACGATTTCCAGTCCCTAACCGCTTGAAAGCATCTGGCTCATCTTTCTATAAAATTAAATGAGAATAACTGCAAATTTCCAGCTCCCAGACAGCAGACAGACAGAGGTACTTACATAGTTAAGAAACGTCGCTAGCCTATTTCCTTCCGATTTGAGTGTGCTGTCAAAGGGTCGCTGCAACAGACAACAACTTTAACCCAGGGTCCCAACAGGCTCTCAGCAGAGCTACCCACATGCAGCTCTGCAGAGATCTTCAAGCCCAATTTAAAGAGTTGGAATAGAAAGGGGACAAGTGATACAGGGCAGTGTTAAAGCCATCACAATTTGCAGCCAGGGTGCACAGCTGCATGCACAGAGCACTGGGATGTGACAAAGAGAAGTTGCATTGAACAGCTCTGGAGAGAGAATAGAAGCACTGCTTTCAGGGCCTGTGGCACAGATGTTATCCAAGTAAGGTTAACAACAGGCCATTATTGCTCTGGGCACTGATCCAAAGTCAACAACTGACATGAGTACAAAAAATTAATCTTCAGTGGGCTTTAGATAACAGTCTTGTAAATGTAACAACTCAAAGAAATACTGTCATGAGAAGAGCAAATGCATGTTTTGACAGCAGACAAAACTATAGAGTAGTTTCAGGTGGTTGCCTGTCTAGGACTAAAGACCACATCAAAAAGATCAAATTGTCTTTAGTCTGTAAAAAACATTGAGTTTCATTTGTTGAAGTTGAGATCACACTGGTGCCAGTGTAGAAGCAGAAAGAACATTCAAAATACCAGTGTCTTTCCTTCAAAAAAATGAAATTAGAAATTTATTTACAATGCTAATAGTCAGGAAGTCATTCCAGTCAGGAGACATCAAGTTGCATTTTTACACAAAAAGCAGTAATGTTCAACATTTAAAGAAAACAATAAATCAGTATTGAAAAAGAAACAGCAGGAAAAACCACACTGGCTATGTCTAAGATGTTGTAGTTCAATCTGCTTGAAGCATGTTTTAATGAACAAGGGGTCTTTCCTGGAATGTGTTCACAAAAACCCCAAACTTGCATATGCAATTCCAATCCAAAAAAGCCAACATAAGAACACAGATACAGAAAATTCCCTGGTTACTGCCACTGCTGTGAAATCCAGGTCCAACTATGAATTTCTGAACTTCAACAGCAAAAATCTAACTTGAACAACCAATAAAATCTCCAAGTTGTAATAGGCAGCTACTGAAGGGCCGCTATTTGAGAACTGCAAGGGAACAAAAAGCTTCAAGGTTGATCAGAAGCTGGGGAGACACAGCAGCACCTCTATTTCACCACAAAGTCTGTGATCCACAGAGAGCCTGCAGGACCAGACCAGAACTGTGGCAACCTCTGCAAGTGCCTTGCCTCAGCTGACAAATGCAGCCAAGGTTATGTTCCAAGTGGAGCTCTGCTCCAGCTCCTAATCCAAAAGTAAAGTCCACAGTGGCCAATTTGATGCCTGAGGTCCTTGAGTTCAAAGGATTTGAAGAGAATTTAAGAACACTTGCTCAACTCAGGAAACTAAGCAGACGAAGTTAAGAGGAAAATTCTCAGAATGGGCCAAAGCTAATGAATACAAACTTCCTTAGTGTTAAAACTTGGAATTTTTTTTTATTTTTTAAACAGTGCTAAGTTAGGAGGCTTCAATCCTGCACTTAATTATTGGGTTGTATACTCTGGCTGCAGCAATCCCTCCTACCAGGTAAAACCAGTGGGACAATCTGAATTATGCCAGATCCCACTGAAATACCACAGAAACCAAGGCATCACATGGATTTTACATTTGAAGTTACCACTCACCACAGCTCCTCAGTATGCTTAGCACAGCCATGAACTTGTTGAGGGTCATTATTAAGAATCTGCTTTTCTTTTCTCCCACAGCAAGCCAGAGCTGTTCTTTGCCAGGCAGAGCCCTCTAGTGCCTCATGAAGACCCAGCACTAGCACATGTACATGCAACCTGTGCTGGAGCACTGCCCTCAAAACCAACCCAGGGAACTTTTTTCAGACCCCAGTGCTGCAGCCACTCTCAGGGGTCTGCCAGAAGGGCTGTACAACCTATGAGGATTTCCATAATGTTTACTTTTCAGGAGGAAGGTGGAAGGATATCTCCTCTTCAGTCACCTCCTGCAAAATGCTTCAAAACACCCAGCAAAGCAGGGTTTGGACAACATCACTGAACTCAGAAGCCTAATGGAACAAGGCAGATTCATAACCCACAGCTTGCAGACCTCAGTATACAAATAAAACAATGCAAAGAGCACATTCAAGTGCTGCATGACTCTTTTCGAGTCGCTGTACTGTGTAAGGAATCAAGGTCCCAAAGTAAGCAGGAAGATTTGTTCATAATTCTCCTGAACTTTTCAGCATCAGAGAAGGTAGTGCAAAGGCTTTTCAGAATTCATAATTCATCCATGCAACAGGGCTACATATTAAATGCTTTAACAGAAAACACCTCCAAAACTTCTCTCAGACCAAACTGTTCCCTCCTCCCCACCCCATTAAGAAATAATTGCAAGTGTGATCTTACCCTGGAAAAATCAAAGTGTGGCTCGTACTGCCCTCCCATTCCATAGTTGGCAACCTACAGCATGGAAGAAGGAAACACATATTTATGTATTGAACTGCAAGTGACTGCTGCAGAACAGCACTTGCTCTCAGAAATCCAAAGCAGGCTCTGAGAAACAGCACTTTGTGGCAAGATGATTATCTATAGTACACTGAATTTATTTTTAGATTGCCGGAACTGAGGTACACAGATGAGAAACAACTTGAGTGCTTTTTCCATTTTGTAGCTTGAGGGTTTGTACTTATCACTACAACAGCTTGTTTAACATTCAGCAGCAATAGTTTCACCACATTCTTGCTTCCTTCCTCTGAAGGAAAGGCAGATGAAAGTGTGCAACTCCCTGTGAGTTCAGCCTAGGGGACAAAACTGGACTCTGTGCCACTCATGTATGATCTGTTACATACAAATGCCTCTCCAGTTTCACAGAAAATTAACTTAAAAGCACCTCTTCCCTTACTTTTTAATCACACGTTTTAGTGACTCTGAGGCTGTACTTAATGTGTCTCCCATTCACTACACAAATACCTGGTTTCTATGGATAGCCTGTAATCACGAGTATTTCTACCAAGCTCTGAAACAGGAATTCAAGGAGCATGGAGGAAGAGAAACAGTGAATAGACTAACATACAGCTATTCTGGCATTGCTGTACTACTGGCACTCTTCTTCCCAACAGCCATCCAAAGATCAGAATTCGTATCAGACTATAGCAAAAAAAAACTTGGGTCTTAGAAACATTGAACTAGGACAGAGAATAAGCTTTTGCAGACTTAAATAAACAGCAGGCATTTCCCTCAGAACAAACTGATACATTTCAGATTTCTGCACGAAGTTATCTTATATTGCTTTAGTCTCTCCACCCTTCTCTGCCTGGCACACACAGAGAAAACATGTGTCTGCACCAGACCTCCTTAACCAGGATGAAGCCAGTCCACCAACCTGCAAGAGCTCAGCTGTTTTCACTGTTAACCCTGTGATCTGCTGCATTCGCTGGTTCACCTTGGCCACAACAGGATCATCATCCTCCTCCAACCACGAGCTAAGGGAAGGACAGGAACACATTTTACAATACCAATCACCACATCACATTTCCCAAGGCAGAAGGATTCTCCTGCCCTTTGTCAGACGGCTAAAAGAGCCATTTTCCATGCATTTGTTGGGAAAGCTTTGGTTACATGCAAAGCAGTTCAGGTTTTCGGACATAGGAGGTAGCAAACAACAGCTGTTAAGCACAAAAACTTTAAAGTTCAGCCCTTCCCTCTGCTTACCTCTTGGATACCCTGTAGCTGGCCACTGTAAGGACACCGGTTTTGGGATCACGTACTGTGGCTCGTGCCAGCTGTGCCAAAACAAATCCCAAGGGGGAAGAAACACATCAGCTATAGGATAGAAAATTTCTCACATCTTACCAAAAACAACACCTGATTTGTCCAACTTCAGTAACTCACTGGATGAAAGAGCTTCAACCTGGAATATTATCTGATTTCATGCTAAAACAACACATGCAGAAACACAGGTACAATCCATGACCTGCATCTGATCCTGGAAAAAGTCTGAGGGACTGCACAGACCATGATATTGATTAAATCCATGAGTTGCTTGCTGAACACATTTTGAAGGCACTGTTTTTAAACAGCTGGAGTCAATATTAGCAAGAGGGAACAACAACAAAAGTTATCAACATATGAAGTCCAAGTTCCCAGCAAAGAGAAAATCATTGGATAGTCCATGAATTTAATCCACCTGCTCCTCATATGGACTAAAACCCCAACCTCATTTTCAGATGTAAAATAACAAGTGAAAACTTTTGCAGAACAAGTTACAAACTATGGGACAAGCAAATTCCCAGTAGTAGAAAACTCCCAAATACAACTCTCAACATTTCCATGCTCAAATTTTCCAGCTGAGAGATGCCTGGAACATCTAGCTCTGATGAAGGTAACTCCGCAAAAGCACAGTGCACCTAGACATTTTAAACAGTGAGT
>NW_005054308.1:1894562-1912779 GCF_000277835.1 Geospiza fortis | reverse complement strand
CTTGGCAAAACTGATAAGTTTGCTGTGGTGTCAGAGTGACAGATGACTGCTAACAATACACCAGCTCACTTTGGTTTCATTCGTGCAGCTGAGAACAAGAACTGGGATACTCTTTTCTTTGACTGTAAACTCAGGCCACATTTAAATTTAACTCCTGCTAACCACACACATTCTAAATCATACCTCTTTTCTTCCACTTAATTATAGGTCATAGAAGGCCTTTTTATTTGCCTCTTCTTCAGGGAATGCAGTCATGATTTCCTTCATTTTTCCTCAAATAAGTCTCCAGCCAGCTTTACACTCCTTGTCAGCTGTCTTGTCCCTATACAAGAGTTCTTGGCACAGCTGTTGCTGTAATTCTGACTCACTGTTATTTTGTTCCAGATTTCGCCTGTATAAATTATAACAGAAGAGCCAGACTGACTGAATGTTGTTCTTCACTGGTACAGTGAAGCAAAGCTTTGGGGATATATATTTTGCTTCCCAGACTTTTCATTCTGCTGCCATTTTCAAGCTTGTACATGCTTGCTTGATTTCTGCACCTAGTATATGATATAAATAAATCAGAACTCAAATAAGCCTGACTGCTTTGATATTATTTCCTATCTGCTCTGACAGGCAGGTTTCTTCATTTAAGACACAAAATCTATGTCTCAGTTGGTACAAGCAACTGATAAATGCAAGGCTTCCTCTGTCAGGGTGGAGAAATCAGCCTTGTAAGAGGCATTTGCTTTCAAAAATCATAACACCCTTCATTGGTCAGAAGCTTCACTGACTGTTTCAGAGTCTGTTTAGTTTAGCAAACTCTGTTGTTATTTCCTTCTGAAATTCTGCACTGCTGAAACCCTGTAGCACGAGCTCAGATATTCCTCCATGCCTCCCCACTTCATGCCATATTCTTGCCTGTTCAGACATTCCTGGCTTGCAGGTAACATTAAGAATTTTGGGAATATGTTTCTCATACTATGATGGAGCTGCCTCAATGCTATCCACATCAACAGAGCTAAGAATTTTCTTGACCCTCCCCAGTCAGCTCTGATGGACTGCCTGAAAAGCTGGATCTACTTTTTGGAAGTGGAATAACAGTGATTGCATTTTGCAAAACAAGCATAAAAATCAACTCAACTGCAGCTATTCGCAATCACATACAGATGTTCTTTCTCTACAGAAAGTATTGGCAAGTGTAAACTGCAGATAATGTTTAAGTGCTTGGACTCCAAAGTAAAATTGTCTTACAAATGCATTTTAGAATAAACAAAGTGGACACCTTTCTGACCCTAAAATAACACTTCCCAGTTCTGTCTGAAAGCTTCCATGATTCCTAACTAAAATTTCCAGGCTAAAATTAAGCTGTATTTATTAAGAACCATCTCACCACAGGACTTGCATTTTCCATTCTTTCAGTAGCATTGCAGAATTTAAAGTTACTCCTGCAGCTCAGGTTTAGAAAAAAACTCGTAAGGAAATGGTTGCTTTTTTAAAAATTGACAATATTCATCTGAATCTTAAGGCTATAATATTTACCTACTCTTCTAGGGACTGACTGCAGTTCTACACTACACAAGATTTCATGAAAAATTCCTCTAACATTAGTAATATATGCAAAATTCAGAGACCAAGCATTAAGACTTTCCATGAAACTCTGAATAAAAAATAGCAGTCTTTAGACAGTGCTTTTATTTGATAAAATAGATTAAGTGATATGCTCTATGTGAATACTTCCATTTTATCTGAAGCTCTTGAAGTTTTTTACTATGATGTAATAGGAAAAACTCTCCATTTAAGGAGGTGAGATTCCCCACTGAGACAGGAGTGTTCAGCCAACACTTCCCTAGCTGGCTAGTAGTCACAGAAGAACCAGCTTCACAAACATCCCAAATTATTAATCATCTGGGGAAGCATCAGTTTCTCAATCTGTTTCTAACTATTTATGCTTACATTTAGAAATACTTACATAAGTGTAAGTCTTCACTGGAATTTTAGTACCATATTTCATACGGTAGCTTGAAGAGTGCTAAAATGAACCACTCCTCTATAAGCAAAGATTTGTTCAGTTTCACATTCTGCTCAGACCTGACAGAAAAAGTATGGGGGTGTCTACTACTATCACACTGCCGTACTACTTTTTGCCAGAAAGGTGACAGAAAATTCCACCTCCAGAAAAAACAGATAATTACTAGCTTTGCATAAGATAGCTGTTTTTATTGTGTGCAGAGTCACTAGAACTCATATAATGAGTAACAAGAAACATCTATGGTTTAGAACAGAAGCAGTGGATTCCAGGATACACAAACGAACAAAAAAAAACAACAACCCCAAACCTCTAGGTATTATTCTGGCACAACTTACATTTTTATCTTTCCACTTCTCTTAAGATTTGGGGTTTTTAAATTTCATTTAAGTTTGGCTCCAGTTCAAAAGGCAGATTCAAGACATACTGCACACCTACTCCCATCATTTTAAGTCAGCCATTTATCTTTTGAAGTCTAGTCTCTAATTTCTTAAAGCTTTCTAAGCCATTTGCTGAGAACTTTGCATAATTAAGTGCAACAATGCATAAACACCTTTGGGAGCCTGGGCTTTATGGTCCTACATCACCAGGCAGTTTCAAAATCATTCCCTTTTAGGCTCACAGCTGCAGTGTATCATCTGTAGTATGAAACCAGATCTTTCAAATCCTTAGCTTAGTCCTTGCTAATAGAGACTGAAGCATGGAATTGGCAGTTATTAGTGAGATGGAAAAAGGGAAACTTACCTTTGGCTTAGCTAGTTGTTTAATCTTCTCAATTTCTTCATCAGACATGACATCATAGTATCTCACAATATGAGGACTGTCCCATTCATCTTCTTCTTTAAAGGGAGCTATCAGCAGATGAGGGTTTCTGTTTCCATCATGGTACCTACAAAACAGCCTTTTTTGTCTTCGAGGTGTCTGAAACAAAATGCCAAACAAAGCATTGTTTGCTCAAACACTTCTCTTGAACTTCAAACAGGCAAGGCAATAAGATGAGTTTCATTCCACATACATTGTAGAAGTCATCAGGTGACCAGAAGATACAAGAGGTAAACAAGAGCGATTCTGCAATTCACTGCAATTAAAAACAAGATATCCTGCTCCAAATACCACTGAGCAGCATCTGAAACACTAACCTTTAAGGGAATTAAACCACAATAGGTTACAGATTAAGAGCTATGCAAGCAGTGAGCTGTAAAAAAAAAGAGTCTGGTCTTCACAATTAAGATGATACAGATGAAATAAATTGGTTCTTTTCCCTGGACTAAGAACTGAAGTGATATTTGTTGAGAGGTACTGGAAATCACTTGGCCAAAATAGTCATTCCAGAAGAACGTGCCTAAGAAGCAAAAGGGAAGGAATAATGTGATTCCCTCAGTGTGGAAAAGCATAATCAGCTCTCAGGGGAAAAAGCCTCCTTTTGTATCTGTACAGCTGACTTTGAAAAACCTTTTTTTGCTTGAAAAAGCAATTTTCACCAACCCTTAAGAAGTACAGCTAAGACCTGTTTGTGCGTAACAGCTGAAGATTGAGAAGCCGAGATGTAAGATACAAACCTCAGCCTGGACAGAAACAAACTTAAAATTTTTCTTTAAAAAATAGCTTCACAGAAGGAAAAAACAACATGTTCCACCAAACTTGACCACCCTTATGCAAAGGCAGCATAGTCAGGAAATTCTTGTCTCTTACCATTTTCACCCCTTCACCTCGGCAAAGGGCCTCATAGATATCACGCTCTGGCAAGTAGTCAAGGGGCCTCTCATAGGCTCCACTTTGCACCACAGCTTCTGTGGTTGTCACAGTCTTGTTTATTGAATTTTCTTTCTCCTTCTCCTCTCTTTCCTTCTCCAGCAGCTTCTCAAAGTACCGCAGATTACTGCCTGCTCTTTCATGAGTGCTGTCTTCATTGGGAGAAAACCACACAGAAATGGTGATTTTTGCAAACTGTTAGTACAAACAAGTCCCTGTATCAAGACAGCAACAATTCTTCCCTTCCTAAAGCATTATCAGGCAAACAAAGGCATTGGCTTCAGTCTGCACTGAAAATCCACACTGGGAAGCGTCTGTCTTTGCAAAGGAGAGCTGCACTAAGGATACAAAAGAACCCTTCTGGAAGAACCCATCATAAGACTCTTATTCCAAGAAAAAGATTACAAGTTTTTGTTCTTCACATTCCTTCTTTTCTCTCAACTTTTCTGACCAGTTCTACCCAGGATGAGCAGACCACCAGAGCTCATGAGCAGAGACCAAGGTAGCCCACGTGCTGTACCCCTCCTTTCTACCATGCTGCTCACCCACACTGCACAAGCAGACTTTAGCCAAGTACTGTGGTGGAGTCCAGCCAGTCTTCAGTCCCAAAGACTTCTCTCAGGTTGGGAAGCTCTGAGCCCACCTACAGCACCCATTTGTAGCTCTAACAGGGTTATATGGGAGGGAGCCTGGATTAATAGTATCTTTGGACATACTAGTGATTTATTAATGATGTTGCTAAGAATCAATTATCATCATCAATAGACCTTTACCCCAGATAACTAAGAAGGAACAATTCCTTGTTCATCTGTGTTTCTGGATGCTACTACCTAAAAGAGATTCTTTCCCTTCTGGCCTTCCCAACTTCACTGTGTTTATCTCATGGAACAAACCCAAAAGCTCACCCCAGTCACTACTCACTAGAGCACAGGGTAATAGTGGCCAGATAGGGAAGTTGAGCCCAGAGCAGAGGAAGCTGCTGCTTTCAGAAGGGACTGCCAACTGTGTTCCACTGTTTGCTGCTGATAAGGATTTGCATTCTGCTGTCAGTGCTAAACCCCTAGAGCTAGATTCAATGCTTATTCATATTCTTGTAAATTTAATTTAAGAATTCTAGTTCTGCAGAAATTAGACTAATAAATATTTTTCAATAGGAAGCTTTCACCCACTCTCAGGATGCTGCTAGTATCTAAACTAACAACCACAGCCCATTAAAAAACCCATCAAACACCTAACACAGGTAATGTTAACTCTAAATGAAGAGGACAGACCTTCCCACTGCAGGAAGTAGGCAAAGCTGGATAGGAAGCCTATTTGCTTACTCAAAGGAAAGCTAAAAACACTTCAGAAATAGATGGAGGTTTTAAGAAACTCAGTTTGTTCTGAATATTCAGAAATAAATACTTTAAGATCTCAGGCCGTGAGTACCTGCACTGAGGAATAAAGAAGTATATGTAAAGTCAGTAGGACTTTACAGAAGGTGCAGCACTGCCTATATCTATAGTAGCCTTGATCTCCACTTGAGACAAGCAAGGCTTTATCCATCTCCGTACACTCCAGCAAGGCACACAGGCAGTGAGTGCAGTCAGACACACCAGGGCCTTGGGTAACAACAGCATGGACCATAAGACAGCTTGTTAAAGATACTTCATGTATAAATAGACTTTTTTCCAGGACCCACATTTATTACAAGTCATCTGTCAGGATATCCCTTCCAGTCAGCTCACCAATGTGGATGGGCCATGACTGTTCTCAGCTCTGCTGCTGGCAGCACTTCCCAGCTAAAGTAACATGGTCTTTGCTCTTACCGAGGGATATCAGGCGCCTGGTGAGCTCCATGGCTCTGTGCAAGTCCCCAAACTGGAAAACAGCATAGCTGAGATAATCTAGGATCTCTACTTTGCTGACTGTTGTATCCTCCCCCTCATCATGCTGTTTTAAGGCTTGCTCCATCCAGAGCACAGTGTGATAGTAGTCCCCGTCATTGTAGGCTGTCTTCCCCATGCCAAAGCAGTCACCAACTGTCAAGGAGGATCTATATTTTGTTCCTAAAAATAAAAAGATATCTTTCAGCAATCCACACAAGCACCTCTGCCTTAAATACATGGGACACATTGAGAAGTATCTGTAAATACACACTTATAATCCAAAAATGCTTCTAAGAAACAATGCTTTGACAATATTTTAAGTTCAGTACTAAAGTGATCACCATCAGAATTAAAGAGTAAACTACCTTAATTTTATTCTAATTAATTCCTTTGGAAACAAAGAGAAGTTTAACAGAAGTTACAGTGGTAAGCTATTGTGCTTTCTGTTGTAGACAAAGGAAGAGCAGACTAACATCTTAACAGATTTCACCTAACCTACAGATTAACACTGTCAGATGATCAGAGAAGCCTGACTACATGCTGACTACATGCACAGTCAGCTTGTTTCTCTTTACTGTAAATCTGTATTTGTGCATAAGCAAGCTGATGTTGATTTAAATAAATTGGGCGTCCAGTTGAGTTGACTGCACTGATTTCCAGTTGCTCCAGCTCAGAAGATGCACATGTAAGACTTAAAATTTAGTTAATTATTAATGGCTAGTCATACTTACAACAAATAAAAATATTGTGTCAGCTCATTTACTGACACACCAACAAAGCCTATTCAGTTAGTAAACACCATGTTGGTACCCACCATAACCTGTTTCAGTAGGTGTCTCATCAGCAGCAGCAGCAGCAAAAGCAAACCTTAATCAGGACTCAGCTAACAATCAGACATCCCAGTATTTCTTGAAATTTTCTGAAACATCTGTGGCAAAACCAGTTAACCCTCATTTCATAAAGGACTTGAGGAGAGAGTTTGAGGATATTACCACTTCCTTCCTGTTAAAGCCAAGGAGTCCTTGGTGCACTTACCTGGCAAGTTCCCTCGAGAGAGGGTTTCAGGATCCAGTTTATAGGTGTCCTGCAGGCGCATCAGAGCCTTTGCTGCTCCAGTCTCATCTTCTTCAGTTGGAAAAAACTGACGCTGGATTGTAAGATTTGCAATAAAGCCTTTGCAGCAAAAGGGCAAGATGTTACTTCCAGAGCTTGAATAAATATCAGTAGAAGATTGACATAGAAGAGGAAACATCTGCTCTGGCTAGAGAATTAAGTTTCAAATAACCCAGATTTAAAGCCTCTTATTAGGCTCAAAAGTTATAAATACATTGTTTTCTGTACCTTTTCAAGAAATACAGCTCATGAGTAAAAAATAAAGAATAAATAGCTAAACTCAAATTTCTTGTGCCACAAAAGTACTGATGTACAATGTGAATCTAATGATCTTCATTGTCCTGTAATCTCTCTTTCTGACATGAAAGCTTAACAGCTTTCATCAAATCTCCTGCAATACTCATATACACAACTGATTTCAGGTTTTAGTACTGGTCAACGATCTCCAACTTGGTATTCCAACATCTAAAGTCACAAGAGCTTTTCAAGTCTCAGTTCCAGGGACAGAGACCCTGATCCAGGATCCCCTCACTAGCATAGGGCCTTACTCAGTGAGAGAATTAAACCTGACAAGTAAACCAGGCGATACTCAGAAATAAAATCAAATGCACTAAGTAAACATGTCAGGGCTACACAGCAGGTTGGTTGGGCAGAAGAGGAAGCCATCAACTGAAGGAAAACAGCCCAACCATTTCTAATCATACAGAAAGCCAACTGGAAAAAGAAGCATTTAGAAAAAATTAGCGACAGACGTATTCAATAGACTTGAGAATTTTATTTCCATTTAGGATAACTATTCCAAAAGGCAATAAAAGCCTTGTCTGGAAAAAACTTTCAAGTACCTAAACTTAAGCATATGCAGAGTAGAAAGGGAAACCATGTGGTGTTCTGCCTGAAAAACACAACCACCTCTTCCTCATTTTCCAAGAGTCCAGTAAAAATAAAACTCCGCTTAAAAAAGATATGCGAGCAAATTCAAGCAGACACTTGAAAAAATGATGTAAACCCAAGGATTAGTACTGGAAGCATTTGATTTAGAAGGATAGGTTTAGAGATAGCAATCATATATTATCCTGGTTTTGACAGACAACAGCATCTGCTGACTCTAATGCTGGGGCTGATAAAGTTTCTCCACCAGTTCAATATGGGACTCATTTTTATTCTTAATCTTATTCTCTGATCAACATGGTCAAAAAACAGTGATCATCAAGAGAAGCAACAGACTGGGAAAGCAATTGAAGCAGTTTATATACAAGAGAACAATAACACTCAACAGTTACCAGCACAGCTTTAAGCATGTCCCATTCTTCCTTTCTCCTCAAATAAAACAGTTTGAGTCTTGACTAAGACGTGTTCAGTTGCAAGTTTCACTCGGATAATCAGTACACACAAGTCAAGTCCTTAGCTGCTTTTTAAACAAACTTGGCAATAATATTTAAACCACAATCAAGCTTGTGGTTTTCCAGAACACAAGGCTGCCTCCTGACAGCAGTCCCCTGTAACTCCTTACCATTTGTTGTGTCCTGAAGAACCAGGTTTTCCAATTCCAGCCAGTCAGTATTCAGACGCTTGACAAGCTTGTATGCATTCACAGGGTGTGCCAGATACCCTTCTGGATCAGAGGCTGATTTGCTGGTCAGTACATCCATCTTTTCAGCCCAGCTGGAATGAGAAGTGTGCACACGATTTAAGAAGGAAGATGTGCATTCATAAATTGTTCTCAGGCATTTATGAATGCACATCTTTCATCCTAAATCATTCAAATTACACATCTAGATCAAATTATTGCTGCTTTTACTGTCACAACTGGCTTTCAACCTTTTAAGTTCACAAGGATAAAGTGGAGTTTTTTTTAATTACAATAGTCTTTCAAAGGGAAAGTATTTCCCTGCTTAGTATTTTAAACCTGACTTCAGCAGACATGCAGCTCAGTTGTAACAAGCCTTAAAAATACCAGTTTATTCATAGATTGAACAGATATTCTCTTTACCAATACTTGAAAAGGATATTGCTTTGCCTCCAAAGGCCAGCTTTTCAAGAAAAGAACATTTTGTGTCTATGTGACCAGAATTCCTACCATCCCACTACTCCATAACTCTATTCTCATCCTACACTCCCAAAGGAAGGTCAGATTGACACATACAGCCTTGAGCTGAGAAGTTTTTTGGAAAACACAACTCCTCCTAGAGGCACTCAGCTCTTCTGAACCTGGACCTCATGCAGCCTATCCTCCCATCACACCCTAGTATATATTGCTATTGGCTAGAGGAGAATTAACAATCTTCCTATGTGACACAAAGTATCAGCTGTCAGCAAGAGCCTTTTAAGTGATCCAAGCAATCAGCACAACATCAGAGATATGCGGCAGCCAGGCTGGCACCTGAAGAGAACAGGGCAGGAGAACTGTCCCTGAGGGCAAAGCCAACACAGGAAGGAACCCAGAGATTTGGTAAATGCCACTGGCACACCTGGCTCCTGTAAGCAGAGCTGATGGCATGAAACAACAGGCAGCACAGAGCACTGGTACACAGAGGCATTCAGCTCTCATGACAAGACTGACATGACTCTGATGTGTCCTCTCTACAGGAGTCCTGTGGTGGTACAAGGACAGGGCAAAATGGAGACAGCCCACCAGAGCACCATTTCTAAAGAAGTAAATTCTGAGCGATATCTGAAGCCGGGACCCTTGTAGGTTAATGGGAATAAATAAAAACAAGTTAGTACCTATCCTCTCCCTGTAATTATCTACTGAGGAAATACCAACAAGATTTAGCATCAGAGAGTGTGACAAAGGTGGGGTGTGATTGAACACAACTGAGCCATTTTGTCACCCTTCATTACACAGATCTCCCCTACCTTTTAATCTGAGAGAGCTTTTTCTCTTCTGCTCGGATATATTCCTGTAAAGACTGTACCAAGTCCTTCTCCGCATAAATCAGGTCTGTCATTTGACCTAAAAAGAGTAGGAGCAAATATTCATCAGTCCTAAAAAAGTAACAATTCCCAAGTGCACAGAAAAGAAACCTTAAATGCTCCAGGGCTATTAAAACCACCACAAACAACAGACAAATTAAGGATGTGCACAAATTAAGGATGTGCACTTCCAATGCCTGGAAACCACAAAAGCTATCAGACACACAGGTCTGCCATTCAAATGCTTCAAGGGGCTTTTAAAGTCCCAGCTTCAACAGTTCATGTAGCTGTGCACTGACCCTTCCTCTGCCTCTGAATTACTTTTAGTACTACAAGTACAAGCAAGACAAGAAAGGTTTGACACTCATACAGCTATGGAGACAAAGCAACAAAAGATCCAAATTGTTGCCAAAGCATCTGTTCTACATATGGACACAGATTAGGTCACACTAACAAATTATTAATGTAATCACTAAGATTATTTAAACTTACAGTTTTACAATATGGGTAACCATGGGAACAGCCTAACATTACACAGAGAGGAATTTCAGACTAATGTTCATAGACTCACACACACTCTCCTGATTAGCATTAGTGGAAATTGCTAACATATCGGTCCTAATTGCTATGACAAACTTGGCTTTTCAAAGCCCAAACTGAAAGAACATTATTAGATTCATAAATGCAACCACAGCTCCAGCATTCCAAAGTAATTATGAATGAGGCATGATTAAGCAGATAGAAGGCAGCAGGATATGCTGTTTTCAGAGTTAGCAAAGGTTCACAAATAGGTAAGTGTAAAGAGAAGGTGATCCTTTGTGGAAGCTTTGTATAAAATGCTACTTAACTTAGAAAAATCAGAAGCAAATAATACACATGTAATTAAATATGGCTGAGCCAGCCACAGGGCATGTGAGGGGCTTGGCACAGGACTCTGGCTGAGCAGTTCCACACAGTGGTGCAGAACAACCCACCAGGAGCTCTGAGCTTTGCCATTCCGAACCAGCTCCACTGACTCAAAGAACATTCTGGAGAACAGCCAGTGGCAGTTAATCAGCCTTAATGCCCTTATGGAGGGCAAGTCCCCAAACTGCTCAACAGGAAAATGTTAGAGCAATTAACAGCAGACAACTCAGTTTGTGCTCATTTGAAGCTCTACCACAATCATACATGACTGGATCCTATTAGAACACAGGAACTAAGTTGTCATAAAAATCAAATTATTTTACAGATTTATTACAATGCAAATTCTTTAGGATTTACTCAGGCCTAGCAAAACATACAATGTAAGGGAGTTACTGATTTTTCCTTCTGACACCTAACTTCAGCTTTTTGAGAAGACAGGACATTTTGGCTGCTGGGGAAAAATAAAAACTTCACATATTTGCCACTTAAACTATTTTCATAACTCAAATTCAAGATGCTAAGCTTTCTAGCATAAGGTGGTGTGTTCTGTTTAAAATGACAACAGATGCACAAATCCTAATAGAACACAGAGCCCATCTTATTTTACTGACAGAGGCCCCAGAGAAACTTGAATCATGTTGGTCAGTGTTCCAAGTCAACCAACTGCAAACAAATTGTACTGATGCTGCAGAAGAGGAGCTTTTCCTAATAGAGACAGTGTTGGCCAGGGCCACATGAAGAAAACCATATGCCTCAGATGACAACTTTAGCAGTTCTAGCAATCACAATAACCACATCACATCATGCACTGGTTATTTCCACACCTATGGAGGTGAAGAACTCTGCCTCTGTGTGCCAGATCAGGAAAACACAAGGGAAGAACATCAGCTGCAGCCAGGGCTTCATCTTCCAGATACCTGTAAAAAATTAAAAGGAAAAGGAGGAATAAAAATAATTAACTTATTTGGGAGAAACAAGGCAAAGCATTAACCTTTATCTTCAGTCATTTTAACCTCATGAAAATTATTTAGACTCTCTGAATTTTAATTTTTAAAGCTTGAAAAAACTCTTCTTCAACCATAGGAGCTGTTACTTAACAGTATCAAATGCTATCTTGCATACTCTTTGGGATTTACATGGAATACACTGGAAAGCCCACATGAGAAAAGGGAAACCATATACACATATTGTCCACTGAGACAGTGAGAAAAAGCTCTTTTGCAAGAGCAGTTCAGCACCTTCTATGTCAGACATAACTAGAGCTGGAAAATATGAGACCCACAAATTATATTCCAATAATAATAATAAGTCTGAATTAAATGGGTTTATAGCATTCTATAAAACTCAGTTACTTAAAAACTGTCTAGAAACACAAATAGTGAGAAAGCCAAATAGAGGAATAGAACATTTTGTAGTGTAGAAGTGGCAGCAACGGTTGGAAAAGTTAGAAGTGAAATTTCCAGTTCTGCTTATTCAAGATGCATTATCTCAGCATATTGGCCTCTGGGCACAGCCCTTATAACTTCTGTATTTCAAAGGCTGTGCCAGTTTAGAAATCCAGCCCCAGAGATGGATGTTGAAAGCAGATTGTTCCACTTCCAGAAGCACAGCCTGAGGGGTATGGGAGGAAAGCCAGTCTGAGCAGATGGGTCAAGTGAAACAAAGGATGCAAGGGGCACACAGAAGAGCCTCCTGGGAGCCCTGATGACCAGAACACCTTCTCCAGGGGCTTCATGAGGAGCACTGCACTGGGATCAGACCACAACTCACTCCAGAACTGCCTGCCCACCAAGCAGGAACAGGCACCAGCACCAGCCTCATGCAGGAGCACTGCTGCTCAAACTGGAGCTCCTGGCACACCCCTGCACAGTGTCACAAGGGAGGTGACAACTCTCCACCTCAGCTCAGGAAGCTGTTATTACTTTTTCCTGCTCAATGTAACTGGGCAAACTGGTGGCTCAAAATTACCACGTGCAACCCAGTAACTTCAAATACAGTAAAAATGCAACTATTGGGGGCAAAATGGAATCAGCCTGAGAAAGGGGAATGGAAGGGAAAAATGAAAGAAAATACATGGAGCGTCCTGAAATTTCAAGCAATGCAGCAAATAGGAAGGAATCAAGATAATTCTGCAATAACTCTGACTTGTTCCCTTGGGCTCCACACATCTGCCTCCAAAAGATGAAATACCCACAAGACAAAAGATGAAGAATGGATATTTACTTCTTTCAAGCACACAGCACAACTGAAACTCTCACCCTCAGCTGGGCTCACCAGAAACAAAGACCAAATACATCCTCAGTGACACCACCACGACTAAAGACATTAGGAATAGCTCTGTCCTCTGTTGTGTATTATCACAAGGCAAGATGATTATTTTTAAATTATTCTTTTGATTGCTTTACAAGACTACACAAGGAATCAGAATCATTTACCACAACAGTTCGCAAGCATGAGTAAGCAGGAAAATGTCTCACAGTATCATAAAAAGTCTTCTCCTTTCCCTCTTTTGTTTCTCACCTTCCTGCAAACCACATATTCCCAAACTGCTTGTTTAAGTTAGTTAAGAACTAGTACATGGGTAATCTGAGAAATGAATAAAGCTGAGTGAATAGTGCCATGCAGAGGTCTGCCAATATTACAAGGCACAATAAGTGATGTAGCAGAAAGCACAGCAAGTCAAGTGCACTTGGGAAGTACATTAATTTGGATATATTAAGCCTCATCTGTCCATCTGAATAGTCTGCCATCATTTAATGGAGTGGTTTTTTGGATGCACAACATAAAGCCTGGGAGAACAATTACAAGTGAATATTCCAGTTAAAACAGCTCTACACTTTCCTGCACCTCCTCACCATGTTCTCTCATGGCTGAGGAAATCTGCCAAGAAGTACTACAGCTACCAGCTTGTCTTTATAGCAGATCTGCAACAGCTTTACCATCCTACTCAGTTTTACTTGAGTCAATAAACAGAGACCATAGTAAAAAGAGAAAGCAGTTCTTGCTCAAACAAGCAGGACACCTGGCTGCAGGGTTGGCAGATTGTTTGTACATTCTTTTCACAGCTGTTACTGGGAAAACCAGCACAAATAATGAATTACAGGAGGCTGAATAACCAGTCTTGGCTGGCAGGAGCGTGTGTGCACAACAACACGTACATGCGCCCACGCCACTCAGCTGAAAGGAGGGCAAGAGGGGCACAAGGGGCATGAGCAGCTCATGCCTCAATAATGGAGACAAATGTTTGTAAAGTAGTGTGCTTTATTCAAACAGAAATGCCAAACAAGCCTTTGTAGGACAAATACTGCCTATATTTCTGGCTTTTCTTTTGTGGGTTTTGGGTTTTCGTACTTCTTTACAGTATAAGACCTCAATGAATCATTCCTCCTATGGAAAGAGTGCTGTCAGGCCCAGAGAACACCGGCAGAAGGAAATAAGTTCTAGACAAAATACACAACGGTGGAATTTTTCTCTACAGGTTAGACTGAATTCTTTATTAAATAAGCTTTCTGAAAACCTCATAATCAACAAGACCTAAAAATAGAGACTTGACCTATTAAAGGGGAATTGCTTGCATATCTACCATGGTTCTCAGTTTCTCATTCACTCTGAATTCCATATCCAGTCACAGGGAACATAGGCCAAAAGGGAGCACTTTTTTCAGGTCAGAAGAGGAAACAAGTACCTATTACATCCAGTGCCTTTAGGACTCAACTTCTGATCACACTGATATGCTATGGTCTCCCTTATTCACGATAGTACAAGAGAACTCCACTTGCCTGACAGCCTAACTAAAAACAGGGACAAAAAAAGCAAGTCCTTCATCCAGCTCCAAATTTGCACAGATTTCTCATGCAGGAAAATTAAATTAAGTGGAACCAACATAAGACCAGTCTGTACAACAAAGAATACAAGTCATACCCTTTACTGTGGTAAATTAGACCAGAGTTTAACTTGTACTCGTATGTGAACACTTTTTGATCACATGAACTCCAGAAAAAAAACCAAACCAGCGCCCTTCCACTCCTCAGTTAAAGGTGACAGCACTGCCTCTGCTATGGGGCTTCTTTAGGGCAGGTGAGGAACTGGGGTGCAATCTAACTGCTCCAAACTGCTACAAGCCACCTCTTTTTCCAAAGACTAGGTGGGGGAAATTTTTTTCAGAGCACACAGCAATGGTTTCTTCTAAGTCATTAAGGCAGACTGCTCTTGGTTCCATGCTTACAGACCCAGAATCTGCTGCAGAGGAATAAAGCTTCTGAAACAAAGTATCATAACCAGATACTGTCAACATCTGATTAAGATACCATTTTTCTGAGCTACTGGAATACAACATGCGAGCTGATGACACAAGGAAAGGTTACAGCCTGTCTCCTCTTCTGTGCTTGTCTGTGCTGTTAAAGACACCTGGGAAATCACTCTGAAAGCAGCTGCTTCCATTTAAGTATCATGGTGAAATCCAACAAGCAAATCACTAATTCAAGATCACCTCAGGCCACTGATGAGCTCTTGGTGCATGTCACTGTCATATTTTCTGGAAAAATCCCCTTGCCCAGGATTTTTCTCCTGGAAAGCTGAAAAGCCTCAGAGAAAAAGGAAAACAATACTATCTCATTTGCTTCTCCTGTGTTTTGCTGCTTTGGAATGTGGTTTGGACATTGTTTACCAACAGGTGCATGTTTCATTGGTTTCCTGTGAATTGTTTTTACTTAATGACCAATCACAGCCAGCTGTGTCAGGGCTCAGGCAAGAGTCCCAAGTTTTCATTACTATCTTTGTAGCCTTCTGTCTGTATCCTTTCTCTATTCTTTAGTACAGTTTTAGTATAGTATTCTTTAATACAATATCATAAAATAATAAATTAGCCTTCTAAGAACATGGAGTCAGATTCATCATTCCTCCCTTCACAGGGGACCCCAGAAAGTACCACAGGTGCACACAAAGTTGAGGCTCTGAAGTTTGGTCCATCCTCAAACAGCAGTTTGAGGTTGGACTGTTGGATGAGACAGGTCTGTCTGGGGCTCCTCCAAACGCCACTGTTTTCCACCCTGTCCTCTTGCTTGCAGATACACCAAGGAGTACTGAACTGGGGCTGCAGATGGCTTCATCCCTTTCCCCTCCACAAACAATGGAGCTTTAAAAGGAATCATTAAGCTGCTATCAGTACTGATGGCTTAATGATATCTAAGTGGAAAATAGTATACACCAAACTTGCAAGGCTGCTTACCTATTAAGAGCCAAAAGACAGGCTTAATTATAAACAGATTTTCAAGATGATGCCAAGGAGGAGCCTCTCTCAATACCAACCAAGAAAGGCAGCCATAAAACCATTCACTTGTAGCAGTATTTCAAGTCTTGCAGATTTCCCCAGCACATGATAGCAGCTATAAAACATTTTAAAAGTTATTAAATACTAAGGAAAGAAAACCTATACCATTGGCTGAAGTCTTTGAACCAAGTAATTCAAAGCTGAAATTCATTATCCATATGAACTCAGATGCACCAGTGTTCAACCCAGCCCCTTCCTCCAGAGCACACTTGTTTTACTGCTCGAAGCAGCTTATGCCAACATCACTGCCTTTCTTTACAAAGCATTTTAATATGCATCTAAAACCAATTATAATTACCTAGCAAAACACCAATGTGACTGCCTTGTGCTTCTCAAGGCAAGCCAAAAGAAAATGAGGAAAAGCTGTTTATTTGCAAGCATTAACAAGGACACAGCACAATCATACAAAACTGTTGGCATTTCTTTTAACATAAAATAAACTATAACCACCTTAGAAGTCACAATCATGCTGATTAGCTCCCAGTAATTTTTTAAAGCCGTAACAAAACATTTCTTCCACACTCCAGTAGAGAACAAAACTGATGCAAGTCTAAGGCACAGCAAATCCACTTCAATCTTACTCTATAAATGCAAGCTCTGCCTTTATAAAGCAGCCTGGAGTCAAATCCCACAGTGTTGGTAAAGACAAAAAGACTCTGGGCTTTTCCCACTACAGCTTATTTTTTGGCATTAATATCTAGACTGCATTTTACTGTGCAAAGGCCATAACTTTAGTATATCATCATACTTAACATAACTTGAAATAACTTATCATTTGCCATATAAAGCATTAGAAGTATCTTCCTGTTCAGAAATAAGGAGTTATTTTCATATTAAAAGGTCTGCTGTCAGTGAACTGTTTCTTTCAATTCAATTTAATTAAAATCAGGCATTATCTCAGAGGTTGATTCTATTCTCACATCACCCTAGAACATGCCTGCTTCCACACTCCATGTTCTCACATCTCTGACATATAGAAAACCATGCACAAAAATCAGAACTAGTCATAGGAAAAATATCTATGTTTACAGCTTGCTTCTTTGGAAGTTTGCCAATGCACACAGCATGGAAATTATAAACAGATTGGATTCCTGACTTAAACCTCCAGTGAAAAAATTCTTATGCTTACGGGTAAACCCTGCTCCCTCTGCTGTTACTCTCTTTGAAGTGTGTAATTCCTGCACTGCTTCCCAAAGTACAATTAGTCACATTAAGAAATTGAATCCCAAGAAATTACAGCATTAGCAAGAGGCCACATTCTTGTCTGTTAGTGTCACAGCAGTGCCAATTTACCAAAGCAGAATAATGTTCTGCTTGTGAAATGTGAATGGCAGTTATTGATTGCTATATATATTCACAACATACCTGTGGGATTATTTCCAAGTCCTTAATGCCAGAAAGATGAAATATTACCCTGGTAAAGATGGCCACAGCAGCCTTCCAGCTCCACTCCACTCCACTCTCACAGAGCACCTATAAAACTAAAGAGCAAGAGGTTTGTTACAAAAATTTCTTCTGGGGAACACTACTTTAATACTGAGGAAAAGGGATGATTATTGGCTGGAAACACCAAACATCACAAAGTCAGACAGTCCCAAAAATAGCCTTTATTTACATATCCTCTCTCCTCCTGGCTTCCAGGTTACAAGGACATTTTTTGCTTCCTGAAATAAAATTACTCCTGTCTAGTCAAAGGCATGTTTTGCCATCTTATGACATGCCAAGCTGCTGCACCCCAGCTGAGCTGTGGTAACACTTAAGTAGTGCCTTCAGTTTTCACCAGCTGCTCTCCCCTGCCTTCGCACAGCCTTTTCCACCGAGGCTACGGTCGCTGCATCACACAGGTGACACACAGCTGCCTATGCTCTCCTGGTTTGTCCCCAGCTCAGCTGCACAACTGTGCAGGGACAGGCTTTTTTTTGGTAAACAAACCTCAGAGTAAAACAAAATTAGACGTGAGCAGAATAAGCGCAGTTTGAACACCTCTACGAAGCTTAAGCCATGGCTTGCTCTGTGTGAGCCCGTGGCAGGCAGGGAACACGCACAGCCAGTTAACGCAGCTGGCAAAGTCAGTTGGCAGTGATTTACCCGGGAATGCCAGTCTTATCAAACCCAAACAGCACGGAGAAGGGCAACAAGCTCTTCCACTATTTTTGCGATGACAGCTCTAACAGGCTTACAGAGACGCGGGATGTTTTGCGGTACCGCTGTCCCCCCGAGCCCGGCCCGCGGAGACCCGCCGGCCCCAGCAGCGGAGCGAGGATCCCGGAGAGGACTGAACCGCGTCTCGCCGGAGCTGAACCCCCTGCAAAGCGCTCGGACCGC
>NW_005054308.1:1884172-1893762 GCF_000277835.1 Geospiza fortis | reverse complement strand
CTGCAGGCCGGCGGCAGCTCTGGCGCTGCTCACAGGACCGCCGAGCCAGCCTGCAGCAGCTCCGGGTGAGCCCCAGGCAGGTGCTGGGTTCAGGGCAGAAGGAAAATTATGGAAATGAAAGAAAACAGTCTCAGTGCCGGAACGTGGCACGGCCGAATGAGCAGGTGATGGGTTCACCTGCCCTGGCCTCCGCCGAGGGCAGCAGCAGCCGGAGCCTCACTGGGTCTCCCGGGACCACGGCACCGCTTCGGACGAGGACGGACCCGACACAGGCACGGGTAGAGCTGAAACAAAGAGAAAATCATGCCCCAGCTCACCAGAACGTCAAATTTACTGTGTTTCCTCTTTAGAAACCAGTATTCACGCTAATTTTGAGTGACCATCATCATTGCCAATTATCCTAACAGTCACTTCTACCAAAAATAACATCTTTCCAATATTAAATAGATCCAAGAAATAAATTAGACCAAGCAAAACACCATGAACAAGCTAGCTCTTGCTTTCCAAATTCATTCCATCACAAGTCCATTTTCTAAAGAGAGATCTAGTGAATTACAATTGGAAAAACAAGGTTTTGGGAGATGACTCACCAAAGCACGATCCATAAGAAAAATAGAAAATAGGGAAATAAATATCTAACATAAGGGGGCAATTTCACTGAGGCTTTCAACAACTGCTAATATCATAAACCATAATAAAAGGGTCCAGCTGTCCTGACACCAGAACATGCTAACACAGTTCCATATGTTGCACATACATACACTTTGTACATTAACATTTATTGGGTGAATTTAGAAATGATTGCATCATTATCCATGAGAGAAGCAAGCTGTGAGTCTGTGATGGCATTAAAGATATTAGTACATTTTAGAGACTGTAAAAACATCATTAGTCTTCTGACATGAGTCAGAGCCAGATTTCTTACTCAGTTCTGATGCTTCTTTTTTAACCTATTTTTACTACAGACTTCTTGCTCTTTTGTTAGGGAGACACAGATTTTTTTTCCTCTTTTAGTAGAAAGAATTTAAAATATGTTTTTGTAGAGGTGTTGGGTTTGTGTGGCAACATTTTGGTAGTGGGGGGCTGCAGGTGTGGCATCTGTGAGAAGCTGCTGGAAGCTCCCCCCCATGCCTGATGGAGCCAATTGTCCATTGCTGCTGGACTATGCTGAGCCCATTGGCAACAGCAGCTGTATTAATGTATTTTAAAAGGGAAAAAAGCCCTGCACAACTGCAGACAGAGAGAGGAGTGAGAATATGTGAGGGGAACAACTGAACCTGGAGAGCTATGACATGGAGATCTGCTTTAAAACCAGGAGAATCAAACATCTTGTGGGTGTTTGAAGCTCTTACGTTCCTTTAAGGTAAAAATCTCTTTGCAGAGAACTCATCTGCAGAAAGTGCACACAACTATTTTTGTATGCCCCCTTGTCTCTCATATTACAAGGGCTTGGTCAAGACCTAGGCAGAGGAAATATTAAAATTAACTGAAGAGCACTTATGTCATGCCATATAGGATTTCCCATAAAACAATGCAGTGAGTCAGAACAGAGGAGGCAGGAATATGCCTGGAAAACAACTCTTTCTGACCTCAGCAGAGCTCAGGTTTCTCCCTGAAACCGAAGCTAAAACTTACATGTGTAGAAAGGCCTTGTACAGGAACGAATTCTAAAATTAGCTGTGTCTGTTGCGCTTCCTTTTTTGTTTCATGAATGAAAAAATAATCACACCAGATCCTAGAAAAGCAAGGATGGAAGCCAAAAGTCAAGGCATGCCAACATCCAGTGTCTGCTGTTCAAACATCCAGCCAGAAGTCTGAGCAATGTCTTTACCTCAGCTGTAGATAAAAGATTGTGCCATGCTGTGGAGGTGCTGTCTGCTGAAGTATCATCTAATTTTTAGTCTTCCTGGGTACAGGTGGATTTCACAAGCTGAGGATTTGGTGTACCACAGGAAATACAAACTATTGCTGATGATGGGCAGAAGCCAGGGGGCTTCTGGGGCAAGGGAAGGGTACATGGACTGGGACAAGCCTCCTGTGCCAGATGTACCTGAGGGCTTGACACTGTCAGGAACCTGACTGCAAAATCACAGAGCATTTCCAAACACCAAAATTCCTGAGTATTTGTCAGGAAGCCATCCTGAATCAAACCCTTGAAGTGATAGAGAAACATCCCCATCACAAGAAGGTGGGACTAAGATGCAAACACTGGAAAAAAGCAACGTGGCCAGACACACATCTCACCATGAACAGACTGAGTACATCTTCCTCTTGGAACAACACACTGTGCACAGCAGCTACAAAAAGCTACATCAGGTTACACATCCCAGTGCTCTACGTGTTCCCACTGCTCTCCACTGGGCATCTGTTGTCCTGATTGCAGGTAACTTTGTCCAGCACAGAGACCAGGCCAGCCCAGGCCAGCCCAGGCCAGCTCAGGTGTCTCTGCATGGGGCTGCCTGCACAGGCTAAACAAACCCAGTGTGTGAAACACGGAGGTATCAACTATACCATGCTTTGTCCTCTGACAAAACTCAGAGACCCTGGCTGCAAACAAACTCCTGCTCTGCAGGTTTCCTGAGCAGTCTGACTCGTGCCAGGATTCTCCTGGAATGGGCAGAAGGCATTCTGCTGACAGACTGTTTTGGGAAGTCAGCCCTGTGAGGCCCTGAGCCACCCAGTGCTGGTGCAGCTGAGCTGAGCAGACAGGGAGGCTGCAGGCAGTCATGAATAACTCAGTGTTATTCAAGGCTGCACCCCTTGGGGACACTGAAGTGCAACAGAGAGAAGTGAAAGGATGGGATTTGTGCCTTAAATTCTGCTGCAGATAATGTAGACAAGAGGTGAGATAAACACGCAGTGTTCAGATGGAAAAGGTCTGGCACACGGAGCAGGACCTCCAGCTGTCCCTGTGCCAGGCTTGGCAGATAAAGCTGGATTCACCAGGATCCTCCCGGGGAGGGACCTGACAGCTCCTGCTCCTATTCAACATAATTATGGTCTGGCAGGGCTCTGAGCCGTGCTCAGCTGCACATTCACAAGGCCATTTAAACTTCTGCAAGCACAGAAAAAACTGGTAGCTGCCTGACTGGCTTATTTAAAACTGCACAAGTGCACCCATACAGAATTTGAGGGGTCTGACTGCAGGGATGGAAAAAGACACATATTCTCCCCTTTTTATTTAAAATTGCATTGCCCATGTTTTAATTAGATTTTCCAAATTATCCAGGGATGCCCGAAAGAATCAGGGGATGTAGTGATGCAGACTGCAGCCCTTGTGAAGCATCCACGGGGCTTGCAGGACATGAGGCAGCTTTTATAAATTATCTTCTGATATTGTGCCTTGAAATCTGTCAGGGAGCATTTGGGATAGACAGCTCTGAGGACTGTGACCTCCATCATTTGCATGCAAAGGAGGCAGTGTCCAGGCTGAAATATTTTTTAACCATATCCACATTTCATGGTTTTTTATCAAAACTTGGCCCCTGCCTCAGCAAATGAATAAACTCTTTTGTAAACTTGGCTAGCTGGAATGATGAATCACCCTGTGTTCTCTGTTTGAACTAAGAAGGAAATGCCCTAAATGGCTGGAGCCTGAGGAAGATGCTGATTTGTGCAGAAAGACACGTTCCCATCTCCCTGTGTCACCACAGCTGGGCTGCAAGTGAAGTGGAATGCACCTGGGTGGCTGCAAGCAGGCACCTCTGAGCATTGCCCACCCAACCCCTGTGCTCTCCACAGAGCAGTGGCTTTCACTAAAAGAAATTAAGACTTTGAAGTAACACAGACAGATGACCCTGCCTGAAGCTCAGAAAGCAAACTGCAAGGGATTTAAGCTTGTGACACATTTAACATAGGGGCTTGTGGACGAGAAGCACATTTCCTGCATAATAAATTCCAAGAGGGAATGTGGAAGAGGACTGGGTCATCCCACACTGCACTGGGCAGGCCTCTCTGTGCATGCCCTGGATTTCAACACAGATTCTGTACAAGGCTATGCAGCCAGTGGAAAGGCTCTGTAAGTCATTCCTTCACAGACTGCAGCATAAATCAAATCCAGAAATAGGAAAGGCCAGCCAGTCACATTATTCCTTTTAGGTTTAGAGAAAGATGTCATTAAGAAATATGGGTAAAAGACATTACAAACCCATGAAAAAAACCCACAAAAATCCCTTTATTTTATTTAGGCTACTAATTAGTGAATGAAAAAGCAGACCTTAAAAAAACCCATATTGAATCAGTCTGAAGTCAGACCAGGATGAAGTATTTCTCTCTGGAGAGATGGTAATTTGCAGTCACTGCACTTTATGTGGCAATCATCTGCCGGGCATAGCTCCTGCTATGTGTGTGGGTTTTCCACATGGAACTGAGGTATATTTATCCAAAAAAGATTCCTCACATGGAGAAAGGGTCACTGCATCTGGGTTTTTGTACTAAAGAGAGCAGCCTGGGCAAATGCTGCTTGCAAGCTCTGTGGTTTCACTGCTGACTGGCTCCAGCACTCTCAGCTCTGTGTCCTTACTCATTCAGCATCAGCCTGTGCTGGCTTTCACATCCCATCTTTGCACACAACATAATTTACAGACACCTTGGAAGGGAAACCCAGCTGGTGAAAAATGCTTGTGCAGAGGGCTCATTAGCTTTGTGCTGAGATTCTGAAATCTCAGATCTTAGAATTGAGATCCTAGGGAGGATGACAGCATCCTTCCTAAATTTGATCAGAAGTGTAAGTTCCACTCTGACAGACTCATGACCTCCAGTCCTGCCAGTAGCCAGCCAAGCAAAGCAAACATATCTTTCCTCCAGCTCCAGAATACTTTGTCTTTTAGCTTCTCATCATTCTCACATAACATCCCTTCATTAGTGTTTATGATTCATGGTTCATGCACAGCCATGCAGGACAGAGTCAGTCTTCTTCCCAGGGGTGCCTCCTCTCCTACCTGAGCTGGAGCTGCTCCTGCAAAGGGTCTTTTCTGAATTCCCATTTCAGTGCTCAGTCAGGGCAATCCTGGCACCATGAGTCCTGATCCTTCCTCTGAGCAGCAACATCTGCACAGCAAAATGCAGTGGTGGAATTGTTAACTTCTGGAGTTCCTGAAATCCTTTCTGGCACATGGCTTCATTTTAAAAATATTTGTCTGAGTTGAACAGTAGATCTTTATTCCTTCCCAGGCAGAAGAAGAGGCACAGTGTGTGCACTGTATACTCAGCATAAGTAAACAGTGAATACCTGAGCATGAGCATTCATGTAGACATATTAAATAAGGCAGTGAACTCCTTTCACTACAGCTGCTGGAAGGGAAAATACATCTGCATATACCCATGCTACAACTCCATAGGTAAAGTCACACCATTCATTTGCTGGTGTTACTCCAGAGCAAATGCTTTTTCCTGCTCTGCCTGTGATAGGATACACAAGACAGTTCATTTTTCGCATGATCTGGGGAAGTGCAGAGGCAGAGATTTCTCCCACAATGGCTGGTTCTACAGTAAATAGTGTGTGGGGAAGCATCTTCAGCTCCACATTTTCTAAGCACATTTAAATAACTCAAAGAGCATAAATCAGTATGGGCTGTGTTCTTCCTGTACATTAGAAAATCAAGAAGAAGAAGAAAAAAGTAGAAAGGCAATGGATTTAAACTGCCATTGCAAGAAATGAAATTGCATATCTGTAAAGAGTATAGACATTTAACAATTTCTGACATTTGAACAGATTCCAGTGTTCTTTATAGGCATTTTCATAACTCCTGATATAATTGCAATGATGTAATTTTGTGGTTTTATGTTCTAATCTGCTCTTTTCTTATGTATGTCTTCACTTCAGCTCTGTTGAGCAATTACTAAACTGAGCTACTCTGGTTAATTAAGATTTAAAGCTCCATGGTTAATACAGAAAAATAAAATGTTTGGAAAATATGTAATGCAACAAAGAGGCTAATAACAACATTTGCTTTAACATAAAAATGTCCCTTAACTTTTTAACTTGCTGTAGAGCTGGATGGAAATTCAGGAAAAAAATTAAATTGTATTTTCTCATTTGTAATTCAAGAAAAACATTAAAAGATCATAAAATACATATTCATTTTCACTCTGCTCAATCTGGCTTGTACTGAATTGTATGGGTGTGACAGAGGAAGTTTATCACAAGGTAAATAATTTTGGCCCTACAGACAAATCCTCAGCTTATACAGATTGTAAACTCCTAATAATTTCTGGAGAGAGACCCTAATTATCAAAGTTTCAGGTCCCAAGAGATGAAGCTATTTTTAATTAATTAAAAATAATTTTAAAATAATTTTAAAAATCCAACCCTGACATTGTGCCCTAACTTGCTGTCCCTGTAATGATTTTGGGAAGTCAAAAATGAAATTACTCACCCTGGGCAGAGCTAGTATTTGTGCTCAGTCTTCCTGGAGGGTGTAGCCTGTGGCACAGCTCTGCTGCTGTGGTTTTACACCCTGCTGCACACATTTACACATTTACATATTTACATTCACACCCTGCTGCCCACGGGCTGCCAAGGGCAGCCGGGAACGCAGCCACGGCTGCCCAGCTCCCAGCAGGGTCTCACGGCTGGAGCTGCCCTTTCGGCATCATTTTGCTGCGAGAAATTCAAGGACATTCTTGGGCTACTGGAATTATAGAATCCCTTGGAATCACAGAACATCCTGACCTGGAAGGGACCCACAAGGATGATGGAGTCCAACTCCTGATCCTCCACAGGACAGCCACAAAAATCCCATGACATATCTGAGTGTTGTGCACTCTTGTTAAAGAGCTGTGTCCTGTTAAACCCAGAGCCATGTGGCTGTGCGAGGTGACTTTTGGCGCCTCGGTGTGGCACTGTTTCTTTCCCGGAGCAGTTTCCAGCAGCCCTGTGGTTCGCACTGTGGCCCGGTGAAGCCCTGGCCCCAGCTCCCCGGCATGCAGGGAGCCATGCTCACCTCGTGCTGCTCCAGCTCGGTGGCACCCCGGGTTCTGTCCCCACCAAGCGCTTCAGCTGCCATCCCTTCCTGCAGGAAGGCTAGAACTGCTCTGCCCCAGGCCCTGGCTGCTGCCCAGAGCGCTCACCCACCCTTCCCACGGGACAGAACACCGCTCTAGGCTTTGTGCATCGTCTGTGTGAGCCCGGCTGGTTGTGCCTCGCCATCCCCCCGAGCCCACCACAGCCGGGCATTCCCGGAGCGGCCGGGAGGGAGCACGCCGAGCCCGGCTCCAGGATCGGCCGGGTTCACCAGGATCAGCCGGGCCCAGGATTAGCTGGGTCCAGGATTAGCTGGGTCCACGACCGGCCGGGTTCAGGACCAGCCAGGCCCAGGATCGGCCTGGTGCTTCACCTCTGGAGCAGGCTGAGGGGCTGTGTGCCTTCTCTAGCCCTGCATTCCCGTGCATCCATTTCCAGCCTAAAAACCTCCACAGCTGAGACTCAACATCGAAATAATAAACACTCTGTGGAGACCCAGGGCACTGGGAATATTTCTCTGTCTGCTCTGGGGTGCCTTGACGCCCAAGGGAGCACTGACTTTGACCCTCATCCATGGAGAAAGTTTCCTAGACTTCAAGATAGACTGGAATCCACAAAAGTGTGAAATAGATTATAGAGAGTAGTGTAGGTGTATCACTTGGTGAGAAATGGAGCTTTGGGGATTTTTAGTATGTTGTGGATGGAAGCAAGATGGAGGGCACAGGGTGTCGTCCTGGATTTCTTCTTCATGCTTCTTCTTCCTTCTTCTTCATGGGTTTGGGTGGCATTTTGTAATTGGGCAGAAGAGTCTACATTGGGGGCACTTTGGGATCAGTTATTGGGTTAAAAGGGAAAATAATCCAGGTGTCAGTTTTTAATTGGGTAGTTTAGTCTTAGAAGATCTTGGAGCAAGAGGGCCATTTTGTGCCTTCTAAAAAAAGGCTGCCAAACTCACAGTAATGAGACTGTGTTACTGATAAGAAATAATAAACACTTGAGTCCAAACATGAAATACTGCCTCAAGTGCCTTCAATCCAGACCCAGAAAAACCAATGACTGGCACCCCCCCAACACTCCTCTTGCTGTAGGTGCTCAGAATAAACCCATTCCCCCCTGTGGGTAGCTGTAGTAAATCCACATGCCTGTGGTAAAATGGTTATTACCCTCGAAGTGAAGAGTCTTGGCTAGCCAAGGAAGCAGCATGGGATAAGACTGAAGTACTTGTTACCTCACATCAAACTGAAATAAAAACTCACATTCTGCTAGCATATTGTGGCTACACATGTAAGCAATATATTTCACTATTCATTACACAAATCTAACACGATACCAGCATCTGCCACACATAATTGGCTAGTAACAAAGTAACTAGCAAAAAACCCAGAAATTAGATTCAACAGTTCCAACAGTGCTGTTATGACCCAATTGGAAAACAATGGGTATTTCTGTATTTACAGACACATGATGTGTGCCATGATTATTTTAAAGTAAAATAATGGAATTGTGTTCTGCAAAACCCACAGATCTTGTCTTTATCCCTAAAAGCATTAAATATACACAAATACAGACCAGTGACTGACTCAGCAGCTTGACAGTGAAACACAGAATTAGTTGGATTAATAATGGGCTTTCAGCCATCCAGATAGGTAATGCCATTGTTACTCTCCTTATCTTGACAGAATCATTTTGATTCAGTTGAAAGGGAAATCTGCTGGCCATGAAGGGAGGGTGGTTTGTGACAGCCCCTGTGAATCACTGGGACAAGCAGAATGAGGTCCAGATGGCATCAGTTGCTGTCATAGCTCCTGCTAAATGTAGCCTTTGTTTCTACTTTGACAGGCCAGCCGTGAAACAATGAGCAGGAAAGAATGAGTTCCCCTTTGGCATCACTCCCTAGGCACCTACAGAAACCGCGTAGCCTGAGAGAACCTCTTTCTAAATTAATTTACTTAAATTGCACAGTCACTTTCTGGGTGGGAATTCAGGTGAGCAGGATGTCAGCAATAGCTGCTGTGTCTGACCTCACACCAGTGAGCCAGGAGTTGCATCACAGACTCTATTGGATGAAAAGACAATTGAGACACAGCAAGACTGTTTATTTTCATAGTTTTAGAGACACTTTCTCAAGAAAGGCGAAGTGAGTAGAAACCAAAGTTCATCCTATAACTGCCTGCACATTTCCCTGCATCCCAATGCCTCCTTTGGCTCTGAGCTGACCAGAACCCTCTCCCTCCTCCTCCTTCTCCTGGCCTTGATTTTGGATTGGCTGTGGAAGGAAGGTGTGAAGGAAGCAGAGAGCAATCATGCAGAGGGAGAAGGAATGGGGTCTCCTGCACACCCTCTGGGTGCATCCTGGAGCATCACTGAGCAGGGAGGATCCACTGCCCTCCACTCTGGCTCAGACCTTCCCTTCTCTCCCAGAGCATGGTCACCCTCAGCCACTTGCTCAGCAGAGCCCCAAACACACACTCTGTATGTAACTACCACCCCTTGGTAGAGAGCAGAGCATCCAGGGCTGAAATCCTTCCTGAGAGACAAAGTACAAAAGAAATTTAACACAGCTCTTGACAGCTGACACAGGTACCCAGTGCAATGGGCAATGAACAGGTTAAAAATACAGCAGGAA
>NW_005054308.1:1854555-1883981 GCF_000277835.1 Geospiza fortis | reverse complement strand
AGGAATTTAGCTGGTGCTGTGCAGACACTCCTGTCAGCTGGGCAGTGTGTTTAATACAACCTCCCGGCACCATTTTTCAAAAGCATTCTCCAAAGTGCTGTGGAACGGGGCCAGCAGCTGTGACGCTGCCTGGTGCTGGCAGGCTGTGCTGGGAGGCCCTGACAGGCCCATCCATAACATCCCTGAGCTGCTCCCTGGGGCTAGGCCCAGCTGATAAGGCTGACTCAGGGGCCCAGGCCTCGCTCAGCATGGCTGTGACAGCCTCGGGCTCCAGGCTGAGGGACTCATGGTGTAATCACCCCACCCTGCCTTGGAAACCTCTCCTGTATGCTGACACAAACTCTGTGCTCCTCCTCTTCCACTGCTACGGTGTTTTGATGCGTGTTTTGGGGATACATCACAGATGTGCATGCTGTAAACCTGCAGAAGACCAAACTCCCAGCAGCTTTGAAGAAACAGTAATTTTGAGGGTTCATCATGGGCCTCGTTGGGACCTGCTGCTGGTTGGGTGTTTTCTGTGCCTTGACACAGCTGGGATGGCAGCTGAACTGGAGCATCAAGGCCTTGCACTGACCTGCCTCTCATTTGTGCAGGTGGAAATGCCCCAATGAAGAAATTATGGGAACTGGCTCCTCGCCATGGCCTGGCTGCAAAGTTGTGGACTTAGTTTGCTCCAAACACATCAAACCAGCTACACATTAGCAGGGGGTGGTTCGCAGTGGTGGAAAAGGACTTTGGAGACAGAGAACGTTTGGTCTGGAGTTGGGTATGACAACACTGAGCTCCATTCTGTCAGCATTGATGGGAATCAGGCCTGGCTATTTAAAGTACCTCCGTGAGTACCAGGGAGCTCAGCAGAGGCCTGCTGTCTGCAGGACATCTGTGGAGCAGTTTGACCTTCCTACTCCTTCATAGCTTGGCTTTTTATAGCTCCAGATGTGCTCATTAACCACAGAATTATTCACCTCCTCTTTGAATCCTACTCATTCCTAAATAAAAGCAACCCAGTCATCAGACTGAAAGATAAAAAGCCATCACAGCTGACATCTGGGTGCAGACTGCAGATGCTCATGCATTAGTGCATTAACACAAGATATTTATCTGGGCTGAAGGCAAATAGTATCTTTCATCTCTCAACGAAATATTTTAATCACAGAAGGACACAGAGAGAGAGAAGAAGGGGAATACATCATCCCATTTATTAATGCAAGAGCATGAAAAATTATGTACGATAGAAGATTATATTATGAGACAGTCATAAGAGGGACAATTTATAGTTAAAGGTCAAAAGAAACAGAAAACTAACCCACAGAGCACTTCTTGGCCTTCTGTGTCTCATTCTTTTTCCATGCCATTGTTTAAAGACAGAATTCTGGGCATCCTTCACAAAGGGCAGCTCCTGTTCCCACAGCAACAAAATTCAACAACATTATCGGTATTTTCCATCTCAACATGCAATTTTCCCTGTGCCCAGGACAGAGGGCTCTGTCTGTGATTGACGAGAGGATCCAAGCATGTGGGCAGGCAAGAATACTGTAAGCGTTGGATCAAACAGAGCAACAAATTAAAGGATCAGCTTTACAAAGATCCAGGATATCATGGTAACATCCTAACACCATGCTGGGCAGACAGGCAGAGCCCATGAGGCTTCTCATATTGATACCTAAAGGCAGGCTGCTCAGGCAGCTGAGACTGCCTTACGTCACGACAGAGCATTGAAAGAAATGGATTAAAAGGTGTAGACCAGATGGAAGTGATGGTGGTCAGTTCTGCCCTGGAAGTTCTGTTTCCAATCCATTAATTTACAGCATGAAAAGTGACAAATATCTGTCTTGGGATCGTTCTCTAGTCCAAGATGCTCCCTCCTCCACTAAGCTGGGAATGTGTTATTACATGACACATCCCCAGCACAGAACTGTGACCAAGAGGATTAAGCTGTCCTCAGAGTGGTTATAATAAAACTGATTTACACAGAGAGAGCTGTAAATGCCACTTTTGCTCCCTAAAGAACAGATTTAAAAAAACCCTAAAAGCACAGAGAGAAAAGCCTGCTTTCAAGCACTAGTTACAAACCACAGAAATTGAGAGATCATGCCCGGTGTTTCAAAAAGTGGAATTGTCAATGAAAAACTGTCAAAGTCCAAGTACTTTGTGTCTCTGCCCTAAAAAGGACCAGCTTGCCTGACACACATCCTCACCAGCTGGGGCCTCTCCCACAGCAGGCACAGAACAAGGGTTCCTTCAGTCCTCTGACATCCAGCTCTGCTTCTGTTCCAGCACCATGCTGTGTGTCCTGGCAGGACCTGTGCAGATAGGATTTGCTTGCCCCCCACTCATTCTGTGCCCCTAAAGATTTAGTCCAGAAAGCCCATCCCAAAGCAGCTATGGATGCACAGCACTAACCCATCAGTCAGTCCAGCAACTGGCCACAATTCAGCTGCTGGTCTAACATCTCTATTGTTCTGAAGGGATTTTTCCTGGGGGTTTCATACTGAATGAGTCACTTTTCCTTTTAACCTCCCAACTCCAACTGCATGGATGTATATCTGTCATCCCAGCCACAGCTGGGGTAATGCAGAGGTCAAAGGGATAAATAGCAGAGAGGCTTTATGAACTTTCTCCCCCACAAAAAAAAATCCCATTTGTAGCCAGGAAATAAAAATCACACAAAATCCATCCAATTGCTTGCTTGCATCATTGCTACTATAAAAAATATTAAAAATGTATATAAAATGCCCTTTGTCTTTCTTTTCCTTTTTTTTCCCCACCTTCTTTCTTAAAGTCTGTGGAATAGGATTCCCTATTTTCCATGTTTTCCTGACATGGTGCCAAACTGCAGAGAGCAGCTGAGGCCATATTTTGTCAAACAACCCAAAAGCCAACATACTTGGCAATGGATATGCACAAGATGCTTCTGATACAATGAGTGGGTTTCATTCCAGACCAGTCTGTTTTCATTGCTCTTAGAGTTTTCATGGCAATGGTCTGGCAGGGTGATTATTTTTATTCACAACCAAGTTAGCAATTTGGTTCTTGCTAACACTATTATTACACTAAATTATCAGGAGAGCTTGAAGTCCCTGCTCACATCTGCTGTCTACTTCAGAGAGCTGAAATAAGGTCCCAGTGCTCCTAAGATATTGTCTGGAGGTGGAGTCAAGTGCATTTCTGCCTCTCTAAGCGTTCCTGACTTTATTAAGGAGCAGTTTGGAAAACAAAGCAGGGAGCTGGGACCCAAGGAGAGCTCCTGGGAATTACCAGGGTGCGGAGCTGAGAGGCAGGGAAAGCCTCACTCTGCTCCTGCAGAGGATGAAGATGAGAACATAGGCGTAGGTCCTTTCAACAAGAAACATGGATCTGATAGAAGAGGTCCAGAGGAGGTCACAAAGATGCTCCAAGAGCTGGAGTCCCTCTGCTCTCAGGACAGGCTGGGAGAGCAGGGGTTGTTCAGCCTGGAGAAAAGCAGGCTCCAGGGAGACCTTGGAGCCCCTTTCAGTGCCTAAAGGGGCTCCAGGAGAGCTGGAGAGGGGCTTTGGACAAAGGCCTGGAGTGACAGAACAAGGGGGAATGGCTTCAAACTGATGGAGGTTGGCTTTAGATTGGATATTAGGAAGAAATTCCTCCCTGTGAGGGTGTTGAAGCACTGGCACGGGTCACCCAGAGAAGCTGTGGCTGTCCCATCCCTGGAAGTGTTCTAGGCCAAGTTGGACAGGGCTTGGAGCAACCTGGAGCAGTGGAAGGTGTCCGTGCCCATGGCAGGGGGCTTGGATTGAGATAATCTCTAAGGTCTCTTCCAACTCAAATTATTCCTTGACTCTGTCAGGAGGAAGCCACCTGTCCCACAGGGAGAGGGAGGAGGAGTCAGGACAAAGGGCTGTGACCAGCCTCAGCCCCTGCACAACCATCTGCACTGGGCACAACACTGAGCAGCCTGACTGTGTGGAGCACTTTGCACAAGGGGATGTTTGCAGCAGAGTCAGAAAGCTTCCTTTGGCAAGGATGCTGACTCTGGAGAGGAGTGGTGACAAGTGGGGACATGTTCCCTGCTCTATCATGGCAAGCCCTCCTCAACCTGTCCTGTCCCCACTGGTGCACCCACTGGGCTCCTTTTAGGAGCCTGCTTGTTTCCCATGCAGATGGACACCCTCCTTGATTTGGGTCCCTGTCTGGGCCTGTCCCCTCTGTCATGTCTGGGTTCCTGGTTGAAATGGAATCCAGACTCCTGTGATGTCTGTGCCAGTAAAAATCCACATGTCAGAACCACCTCTGATTCCTCAGAGAAATAATTAGCAGCGAGTCACTGCGTGGGGCCAGCAGTGAGCTGAGACAAATTGGCAAAGCTTCATTAACTGGGGGACTCTCCAGACTAAAGCAAGCAAAGAGTGAGTGAGCTGCTCACAGGAGCTGTGGGAGTGACTAACTCCACAGGCACCTTGCAGCCACAGGGAAGGGCAGTAAAGGAGCTGCTCCCTGCACTGCTCCTCAGGATTCTGCAGCCCCCTGAGGTCAGCACTGCTGGCTCCAGCCTCTCAGTGTTGTTCTTCCAAGCCAGGACTCACAGCTGCCACCACCGTGAAGGTGGTGACAGGAATTTGGGGATTCTGGCTAAAATGCCTCCATGCATTTCACGCTGGGGCACAGCAATTCAAACAGCTGGAAGGGGAGGAGAGGGCAGCAGCTGAAAATAAACAGTGTTTAGCCAGGGTGAGCACAGCTCAGTACAACCAAGTGATGTAAACACAAAGCCTATCTTCAGCATTTAATTGACAGGATTCCTAATAAACAACTCCAATGGCAACCTGAACTTGTCCTCTGCTGTAAAAACAGCCTCCGATACCCAAAATGCTGCAGTCGGAGACTTATAACATCCCTTTTGGCTACTGTCACGCACACAAAAGGCAAAAATTTTGCTGGTTAGGCTCAATGAATGAATAAATAAAGAGCAAATCTTACAATCCTCTAAGTCTATTTCAAAAGTAAAAAAACATACATCCAAGTTGAAGATGCATTCATTTAAATGAAACATTTATACGAATTTATTAGAAACTCAGATTCTGTAGGACATTGCTGTTGTCCTGAATTTAACTCCAGCTGCAGATTTAGTAGTCAAACACAAATTAATCAAGATTGGTTGGATTCAACTCAAGATGCATACAATACACTGAGAATTACGTAACACGTTTCTTAACAGGATCAGATTATTTTTTCTGGTCAGGTTGTTATTAATAGTAGCACTGTACCAACAGTGTAGACCAGCCTACATACATTTGTGAGCACCTGGTCCTAGAGCAAAAAAGCAATAAGCCTCAAGCTAAAGCATAAAAAAATACACTAATATTTTTTCCTTGGCAAGTGGAATATATGATTCTTTCCACATTAAAAAAAATAAAAAAAAGGTTTCCTCAGGGTTATCCTGAAGTGAACTCCATTTAGGGCCCCAGCACAGCCTCAGCAAGTTAAAAGCCATCTTTCCACTAACTTTGGTGGGAACCAAGGATTTGTGAATAAAATGTTGGCACATCTTTAACAACACAGGAATTCTGTACTGGTTCCTTTAGGGAGTAATCCCTTCATTTAATGCAGCAAAATATAGGATTGTGTGTTAGTTATTGTCCGTGAAGAGAAGCAGGTGCTCCTAACGTGACTTCCAGACACTGGAGGAAATGGAGACCCTGCACAGCCTGTAAGTTCTGCAAGCAGGCTTTGTGGGGAAAACATCCACCACAGCATGCTTAATCTCTGAGTGCTTTGGAAATACCAAACTGGAAGACCAGGGAGCACTGAGAGGAGCTGCCAGCCTCTCCAGGCACATTCCCTCCAGGCTGACTCCTGCTGCTCTTCCCAAAGGCTCCACTAGTGCCAGATGCAGGGAGCAGGAACGATGGGTGTCTGTGAATTCACAGGACTGCAATTGGAAAGACATGGACCATGCTTTGTCCCCAAAGGCCTCTGTCAGGTCACTTCATTTCTACATGTCTCAGCGTTGCAACCTGGAAAACAGTTCTTCCTTCTCTCCACCTCACAAGTTTTCCAGTCTCTACCTGTTGGCCTTGGAGTCACCAGGGAGGGAAACATACCAGTTCCAGCCTGGGGCCAGGTCTGTCACCTGTCCTGGCTTGAATTACTTCCAGCAGGGCAGGAAGAAAAGCCAGAACTGCAGCTGGCTCAAAGGGACACACCAGGGTCAACAGAGCTGCCCCAGTGACAAAACACTCCATCATTAGCCCCAAGATGCAGAATCATTGAATGATAGAATGGTTTGGGATGGAAGAGACATTAAAGATCATATAGTTTCAGTTCCCTGCCAGGGGCAGGTTGCTCTAAACACCAACTGGCGCTGAACAGTTCCAGCAATGGGGAAGCCACAACTTCTTTGGGCAGCCTGTGCCAGTGCTTCAGCACTATCACAGGGAAGAATTTCTTCCTAATGTCAAATCCAAAACTCTCTTTTAATTTTAAACAACTTCCTCTTGTCCTATTACTATCTGCCTCTGTAAAATGTCATTCTCCTTTTTTTTAATGGACACCCTTTAAGTACTGTAAGGCTGCAGTGAGTTTCCCTAGAGCCTATTCTTCTCCAAACTGAACAACCCTGACTCTCTCAGCCATAGAAAGAGGAACATTGCCACAAAAAAAATCTCCTTACACTAAAAGCTCCATTCCAGAAGATCCCACTCACACCCACCATATGATTTTATTCACCATATGATTTATTATTTATTATGATCACGGTTTATGATATAGTTGTGTTTTGCTTCTGGATGAGACAAAGCACTGTTCTCAACAAGTACATGCATTTGCACTCACCCAGAAATTTTGCAGACATTTATACATCCAGCTGTACCGCGGGATAGAGCATGGGGCATATCTGTGTGAAAAAGGCCCGTGGAAATTAGGAGTAAATGTGTGCTGTGGGATTGTTTAATGTGACACATTCCTGACAGAACTGGGGCTTGGTGCCTGTATGGGACACACCATTACAGCATGCCAGGCATTGTGTGCTGAGCCTGCACGGGGCGGACACTGCATGAACCAGCATCACCCAGCTACTAATGCCCTGCAGAGAGATAAGCCAGGGCTGGGGGTCCAGGGAGACAGGAATGTGGAGTGGGACTGGCCTCTGTGATAATATCTCCTCAGTGGTGGTCTTATGGGGGAATTTATTTCCAGTCAATGCAAAACAAATGGGGTGGTTTTATATGTCACGTAATGCTGGGCTACAAAAAACAAAACAAGGGCAGGAACTTCATTATGCTGAGAAACATCCCTGTTTCATTAAAAACCAAATACACTTTGTCTTCAGTGGCTATAAAGCAAATGCCTGGGAAATACTGCAAGCAATCCATTACTGCTCCTGGCTGCTCCAGAAGCCGCACTGACGGGAATGCTCACGTGGCTTGGACTGGAGCCAGTACAAAGTCTTTAGGGGCCCCTCAGAGCACTCAGCAAAGTAAACCCCATTTAGGCTCCAGCCTCACTCAGAAACTTCATTCTCAGGCACATCCAATGGGCTAGAAAGGTTTTTTCTACACCCCAAAATTACTTGGGAGCATCTTTGCAGGATGTATCACCTGGAACTCATGTCTGTCTCCGGACATCCACCTAAAATGTCCTTTTGCTTTTAGTGAGTGGGTCAGCAGAGAAGGGACCATGTGTCCAACAAGGAAAACCCCAAGTTTTATACAAAGCATGATAGAAATGTCCCCATGCATGACAAGGCACAGCAGCCATTTGTTAAAAGTCCCAAGGTTGATGCTGGCTCACAGCACATCAGGAACTGACCCTCTATGTTTTATACATCAATAGGAAACCTTTTTTTTTATTTTTAAAAGAGTGCTTAGCATCTATAATAAGAAGCTGCAAGCTTTTCATGCTGGGGAGATTTAAAAAACCATTGGGCTGACTATTCTAGGCACTCAATTTCACACTTTCATTCTCCTGTGGTGATGGTTGCCAGCAGCCAAAGGTTGAGGCACCTGCATTTCCTACTGACACACACCCAGGAATGCAAAGGAAGTGCCTGGGAAGGGCGATGGAAGAGAACGAGATTTCTTTATAAACTAACACGCCTCAAATGAATGCCCAAAGGAAATTACTTTAATTTCTTGCATAGAATGCTTTAGGTGAATGTGATTTGGTTGCCTATGAGAGGAAAAAACACAAGACAGAAAAAACCTTCCTAATAACACTTCATAGTGGAGTTACACAGTGCTGGGAGTGGGAGCTGGGAGAAGGAGATATTTCTAGATTTCTAGCTACAAAGAATCACAGAGTCATGGAATGGTTTGGGTGGGAAGGAACATTAATGATCATCTCAATCCAACACCCTGCCATAAGCAGGGACATCTTCCACTAAACCAGGTTGCTCCAAGCCCCATCCAACACTAGAACATGAAAATACATGGGGCAAATTGTTAGCTAGCACATATCAGCAGAGATGAATACACTGGACACAACTACACAGGCTGACACCAGCCAGGGATCCAGCCTCGCCAATCAGCCACCCGTGAGGAAGATTACAGAAAAAAGGCCTCTGAAAACATGAACAATAAAGTTGCCACCTGGGTATAATTTGTGGAATTTGGTATTTGTTTAGGTCATCACATATTTCCTCTCAAATGAAGCAGCCATAAAGTAGCTTAATATTTTGTCTAACATCAAACAACTCCATAAATAGAAATACATTAGCAGGAGTTCTGTTCAAACCAGAATTAGGCTTTGTGGTTTGTTTGGGTTCTGTGTCCTGCCTTCTCCTCCACTTGGAGAGGAGTGGAGGAGTGATTGATTCAGCAGCCAAAAGTCTTTTCTTGACATCAAGCCGAGGCTCAGACATGATGGGGTGTTCAATTTTATCTCTTTTTGGCTTTTTACAGTGGGCAACCAAATCTGATGAGCTAACAGGAACCTTACATCATTACAGAGGAGAAAACTCTCTATGGGGCTAGGCTAAAAATACCACATTTGGTTGTCCAAAAGGAAAGAAAAAGTGTGCTTCCCTCAGCATGTTGTAACTGTTGGGTTGGACACCAGCTGTAAGGGCCTCTTACTCATTAATTCTGTCTTCATAGTTACAAAAATACAGAAAAGACCTAAAAAGCTGCACCACTCATTCAGTGAAGAATATTTTCCTGACAGCACTGTCCAAATTTTTTTTGCCAAGTCCAGCGAAGGGACTTCCCCTATTTCCATTGTCAAATCCCTCACAGGAGCAGAAACTCTTGGGGTTTTTCCCTGTGGTATCTATTGTTGTCAGCTGGACTCATCCCTGCCCGACACCACGGAGACAGGGGGGCAGTGGGAGTGGTGGGATGGAGCCTTTGTGCTGCCTGGGGACAAGCTGCCAGCAGAGCATTTCCAAGTGACTCATCAGCAGTTGAGCTCAGTGGTTGCAGATGCAAACAAAGCTCTCTGCTGTTAACTCAGCTATGTTCTTGCTCCATCCCAGCTTCGGTTTACAAACCACCAAGATGCTCGAGCTTTCTGTAGCATTTCAAGAGCACTATACATCTCTCCCTCATAGAATCATGGAATGTTTTGGGTTGGAAGGCACATTTAAAGCTTATCTAGTCCACCCCCCTGCCATGTGCAGGGATACCTTCTATTAGACCAGCTTACTCCAAGCCCTATCCCACCTGTTCTGGAGCACTTTCAGGGATCAGGCATGCACAGCTTCCTTGGGCAACCTGTGTCAGGGCCTCAGCACCCTCCTGGGGAAGACTTTCTGCCTAATATCTAATCTAAACTGACCTTGTCTTGGGATGATTCGTGTGGCTGCAGTATGGCTGGCCTGTGGCTTCCTGGGGAGCCAGTTGGGTGAGGGGCTGGAGCCATGCTGGGCTGACTCCAGCACTAACTCAGCAATTTCACTTCCTCTGCAAGTGTGCTCTGAAGGATATTCCTTCTGTCCTCAATTATTTTTTCAGTCTCCTTTAGAAGAACAATAGTATACCTATTTGAAAAATTTTACCAAAGCACAACTTGGAATAATACCTAGGGACCCATAAACTAAAAATCTTCCTTGAACACATGTTTAAACTATTCATGCTTCTCCTGAGACATTCTGAACAGGCACAACTGACTCCACAGCCATGAAAACAGAAAAGTAAATGTCCACCTGTGCCAAGTATTTGTATTCTCTCTCCCTAGGCAGTGACACTGATGGTTTTAAAAGTAGTGCTGAAATTAAGATACTGAAGGGAGCAGTGAAAGGTTTTGGGGTGAACTAAACAAAACAATGGATCTTGGGCCAGGTGAGATTTTCCTGGGAAGAGGCAAGCTGGGGCCATGGCACAGGGCTGCACAGCAGGGCACCCTCTGGCTAAGCTCAGCAGAACCATCCACAGATTGATGTTGGGGTTGCTGAGAATAAATAAAAGAGTTTTAGAGCACTGTGAAGATTTAAAGCCAACTAAAAAAAAACAACCAACCCATATTAAATCTTTAAATTAGAGTCATGGAAGAATTTAAAAAGCTGAGTGATTCACCCTTCTTGCTAATTTTATGAGCATCAGAATTGCTAGGTTCTGTTTGATCTTGTGACACCTCACCTTGCATGCCTAAACACTCATAAAATATCCTATTCTTTGGCAACCAAGTGTTATTTCTGTGGTATCTTTAACACATGAAAGACCTTTGGTGGAACATCATTAGCTCTTTCTGCTAACTGGTTGTATATCCAGTTGGACCTCAGGACAATTGATAGGACAGAAGAGGACCCTCAGTCCCTAGTGGGTTTTTCAGACACATTCATCATTTGTTTAAACCACAGTAGAGTGAACTAGGAGATTTGGTACAATTTCTAGCATGACTGTTTGTCTTGGAACTGGTTATTTAACCATTTGATGCCACAGCCTCATTTATTTGTTAAACATAATTTATTGTATGTGTGAGGACAAATTTGGGGCTGATGTTTGCAGAAGGCTCTTAAGTACCTTGGTTAGAGAAGCAGGTGGGTGCTATTTTCTTAATAATAAATTAAAGTAGAGACCTATATTCATTACCACAGTGTAATACTATGCTTGAAGCAGACAAACAGTTCAATGTTAATAACATTTGCTTTCCATGCTCCTTGGATTTTAAGGGATTTTTATTATTTTGTCAGACATAAGGCATTTTATTCCATAGTCAGGTCATAGCCTTTCCTAAAAAAAGCAGAAATAGGCTGAAGAACATAAGGGGCAGCATGTGTTAAAAAAGAAACAAGGAGACCTGACCCTTTTTTAGGTGGAATCCCTGGTGATCCTAATGCCCACTGGACACTTGGGATAATGACCAAAGTGCTCATTGAATCAACCTTCCCCCCATCACTGGTGGGATCTTTTCTACTGACATCACTGAATCCTGGATCAAAGTTTGCAGTGCTGCTAGATAAGGTTTTGTGCAGAAAACCAAACAGCCTTGCAGATTCTTAAATATCATCCAGGTTCTTTAAGCTCCAAGGGCAAATCCTCCTCCAAATCATGTGACACAGCTCTCTCAGCCTAAATGAGCTGCCCAGATGGAGCCCAAGGCAGAGCTTTGGTCTGGCTGAGGCAGCTTCTGAGGAACCCATTTTGTTCCCTCCACTTCCTTGCACTCAAGTGAATGTCAGACCTATTTCCCTGAGTAATGACAAATCCTTCAAAGTACTTTAAAGGTTTATTTCAGGCTCAGCTTTTGCACAATCCAGTAACTGGATACTTGGAATGAGGGGTAAAGGAAAATTAAATTAGCATTTGTGTAGCATCAGTTTCTTCAAGGAATATGCTCCAGAAGATATCCTGGGGCAATGTTCTGGAGAGAGCAGAGGAGCATCTTCAGCAGCAGGATCCTGCAGCTGATCAGCCACAAAATTAATGTGCTAAGAAGCTAATAATAGCAGAGGAAAGATATGCTTGAACCTCTCTGAACAGGGATGTGATGCATGTTGTCCTCTGACTGCAGCAACCACGCTCCCAGTCTCAGCCTAGACTGTGTGCATTTAACCATCATTTCAGTCCCCAGTGTGACTGCCCTGTGACAAAATCTGCCAAATCTAATCTTGCTTGACTGAACCCAATTCATGCAACCAGCTGAGCAGGTACAGGAGGGGTGCTGAGGAACCTGAGCAGTCCCTTCATTGCCCACACAGCTCCAGCTGCAAAGGGAGAGCATCTACACCCTGAAACAGCAAACATGGGGGAAATCCAGACAGCTCAGACCTGGGGAAACAGGTATGGAGCTGTGGGCGGGTGGCTGGAGGGCCCGACAGATGAAAGGAGCAGTGATGGATGGTGTTGTAGCAACAGTCACTGCAAAGGCAGAAAAGGAAACAAAAGAAACAGGATATGGCTGTTTAAGGAGGCTGGTATGTTACATTCCTGCAAGCATTTATGAATTCCTACTTATGTGCTGGAACATAAATATTGGCAATTACTTTGATTTTTTTTTTGCCTATTCAATAAAGTCACTGCCTGTGTTCAGGGTTTGGAATTTGTGCTGTTGTATTTGTGAAATCTGGGAGCAGAAGTGCAAACTTCAGGAATATTAAGAGAGAACTAGGACAAGACATACTAATTCAGAAAACCAATCTTGAATTGTTATAGAAATATTTAAAATTCTATTGGCATGTTATTTGCCTGCTTTTGGTCTCAGCTGGTACCAGGAGATTCTGTCCCAGAAATGGCAGGATTTGGACACCAAAGCATCTTAATTCTGGCTTGCAAGCCCTAGTAGTGAGATGAAGGCTTAGTCTATTTGTTTCTTTACAGTAACCAAAAAAATAAGGAGTAAGCTAAAGCCTATGACATCAGGAAGGAGTTTCTTCATTTTGTATTATTCAGTTTCTTCATTTCTTGCTCATGGATGATGAATGCTTAATCTTCTGTCCAGTTTGAGCACCTCATAGCATTTCACCTCAAAGTTCAAGCACAATATTTTTCAAAAGATTCTTGGAAATCCTCTTCTGATGAACCGATGAATTCAGGAAATTGGGAGAGTTCAAATTGTTAAACATACCTCTCTCCTCCAGGATAAACACCCCCAGATATGCACTTCATTTTCCATGTCCTTCTAGGGGATGTTCCCTTTCCTAAGATGTGACATAAACGTGCATTAGTGAGCCAAACCTTGGTGTGAGGAGATGCCTTGGGCCTCTATAGACACTTCTGCAAAAGTGCTGGAAGTGATGAAGCACAGCCTGAGTGGAGGGAGAAAGCATCTGCTCCAGGAGCTGAGCTGAGCTGTGTCCTGTTCTCACACCCTGAGCTATTCTGCAGCATTGCTTTGCCCCTACCATGCAGTTTACACTTTGCAGAGCACAGACTCTTAAACTAGATGAGAACTGATCCCTCTGGATCCTCCCCAGGGAGTGTATGGAGCACTCTCAGCACAGCAGGGATGCTTTACATGGGGTGAGACAGCAGTGATGGACTGGGCTAAATTAATTCCAGCAGAACATACTGGGATAAGATATCACAAAACTTGTTCCCTCTTTCTTAGCCTACTGTTTGTCCTTCTGTCCCTATCAGTTTAAGGCTGAAATGAATGGGGAAACTCATGTGAAATCCATCTACAGGAACCTTTGTGATCACTGAATCTTAATGCTGGCATCTGTGGAACTCAGCCTTTCAAAAAGAGTTAGTTTGCTGCACTTATCTCTGAAGGATAAAAGGCAAACTCTCCTTGACCTGCATAAATTGGGAACATTCAGCTTAATTCTCTCCAGTTGTCTGCATTCTGGAGCTGTACATCACCCATAAAAGGATGCATCACTGTAAACAGAGTTGAGAGAGAGGGTGATAAATGCTGAGATCCCCAGGAAAGGCTGGGGAGCTCTTCTGCTGGATAGGTACAGTCACTTGGATTCTACTGTGTGAAAGAAAAATGTGCCAAATTTGTTTGCAGAATATAGCAACAGCTGACATCTGTCATGATTTCACAAGAGAAAAACCAACAAAATCTCACTGTTTAGCTGCTCAGTGAAGTGACTCACATTAGACCAGAGATTTTGACTTTGTTCTTCCAGGCCCCGTTTCTGATGGGAAATCAATCAGTTTAATCCCATAATGGGAACAATTATCCTTGCAGAAAAAGCAAATCACTTGTAATCTCATCTTCTGCTTGCAGTATTATGCCAGTATTTCTTTTGATTTTCTCAAGTGCCATTCCCTGGTCACAGTGGCATGGCTGTGAAAAGGTTACAGCTCTGGCAGGGTGAGAGCCAGGGTTAATCCTGCCCTTGCTGTCAGCAGCAGCTGAACCCGCCCGGAGGTCATGCCCCTTCCAAGCAAACAGACCAGCTCCTTCCATCTGCTCCCTGTATTACAGGCTTGGAGCTATGCAGGTGAGGTGAAAAAGACCCAAGGATCTGCTGTGGTGTGGCAGCAGTGAGTGTGGCAGGGCAGCAGGACAGTCCCCTATCTGCTCTGTGCTCCCCAGCCTGTCCCAGCATTGTCCCAGCATTAGTCTCAGTCTGGGGATTAAGGTGAGAAAGGTCAGGTGTGACCTAACAGGCACTTGCTCATCTGTTTGCTCTGACTTCTGAGATGGAAAGCGAGACTGAGAATAGGGTGAACATTAAACCAATTCATTTTCCAGCAAAATTGGTAAGAAGGGAATATATATATATTTTTTTAAAGTGCTTTGTTTGTAACATTTTGAACATGTTGTGACCTTTCTTTGAGCCCTGATGTCAGCCTTGTCCTTGTCCACAGCCTTCTGCAGAGCTGCCATTATCAAGAACAGGCTGCTGTTGAGCTCTGATGTGAGCTGGCCATGCTGTGTCATTGCTTCCTGGTGCTCCCCTTGGGAAATCCATCACAGGCTCTTATCTTGTGTTTAGTCTGCAGGGTTTGGGAGGTAGGGACTTGTCCTTGCTGCTTAGGGGGTCACAAAACCCCGACACATGAAGTTCTGGTAGATGACTGGTAACCTGATGAGCAAGACTTAGAATATTGACTCACGAATATTTGCCAGAATAGAAGAATGAGCTGCATTTTGTGTCAGGCCCTGCTGCATTTTACTCTCTGAATGCATCTTACAAAGGATTTGCCTTTGTCCCTTTTGTGACTCTGTTCCTGCTGCACAGTTGCAAATCAAAGATGAATCTGACCATGCACAGTGAAGCTTCTTAGTTTTTATAGACTCATAGAACATCTTGGATTGGAAAAGACCTTAAAGATCGTCTTGATTCAACACTTTGCCATGGGCAGGGACACCTTCCACTAGACCAGGCTGCTTCAACCCCTTAAATCTCCAAAGCCTTGGGAGGCAGCTGGCTTCTTCACCTGTATGTGATTACAGAGAAAAAACTCTACTGGAGGAATGAGATTTCTTTCTTTCTTTCATTACCCTAATGGTTTCTATCACAGCTGGGTTTTTCTCTGTGGGATGCTTAGATCTGTGAGACAAACTTCTTAGAAATTATTTAGACAAACAAATGAATTAAACAGAATTCAGAATGACAGTTCCCAACACTTGGGCATCTGCCAAGGAACTTTCAAAAGCCAAAATAATAACTCAGATCTGAGAGATCTTGCAAAGCCTATAAATTAAGTAATCTTTTGGAAACCTGCAGCTAAAGCTGCCATAGGGTTGAGATTTGCCTGTACTTAATCCAAGTAAGGAGTTTCAAATGTAATTGTTCACAGGATGTTGAGGCTTTGGATTTTTTTTTTAACTATTAAGTAAAGGAATAAACTGGAACCCTTGAGAATCTTTGTATGTGAATCCTCTTGGGATAGGAAGACATCAGAAAGAACTCATTCAGGCAATGGAAATGGAAATTAGGATGAAAAAATCAAGGATTACTGATTAATGTAAGAAAGGAAAAGAGATTGTACTCTGAGAAACACTGACTACTGGGAGGGCAAATTGCACAAATGCCATGGAACATTGCTTGGAGTTTTTTATTCCCATGAGGATTTTGAATTCATATGATCAGCATCACTTTTAGGGACCTTTTCCAATCAAAAATATCAAGATGAGTAACCAGCATTAAAAAATACAAATAACCATTCACAACAAATGATTTCCAAAGACAAACCATGTGCCTCTGACACACAGTTTTAACAGAAGTGTGGCTGTTGGTAAGGCCAACCCACAGACTAATGGCTAGTTTGGTGTCTAAAGCTACTTTTAAATCATAGAACCACAGAATGGTTTGAATTAAAGGGGATCTTAAAACTCATTCCAGTCCCCTGCCATGGGCAGGGACACCTTATATCAGCCCAGGCTGCTCCAAGACCTTTCCCACCTGGCCCTGAATACTTCCAGGGATGGATAACTCATTACTAACTTCAGCCACTGAAATGGCTCTAAGCAGAAACAGCCAGAGCCCTGATGGCATTTTGTACAAGCAAGAAAATCTCCTGACCTGGAGAAGAGCTATCAAGCCATAATGATGCTTTAAATCATCCTCATATAGACAGACGTTCAAAACCAAAGCATTGAAGGGTCATTATCAGGACTCTCAGATAAACACAGACCTCTGCTAAATATTGGGAGGGTGGCAGATGGAAAACGTGAATGTTCATTCAGAATGGGACACAAAGATCCATAGTTTACCCAGTCAGTCTGTGATAACAAAGGAAGGAAACTGAGAGTGTCACCAGTGGTGAAGTAGAGCCTGAATGGAATAGTCAAAAACAGAAACAAAGAGGTGATAAGTCTCTGGGGTGGAAAAATACTGGAAACAAATATCAAGGAAAATATTGGGGAGGGGAAAGATAGATAAAGTGAACAAAGTGATGAGATTGAATTCATGAACATGTTTGACCTCCCTTTGAATAATGTGTGGTCTTTGTTAGAGCTCGCTGTCGGGTTTCAGCACTCAGCTGAAGAATGAGCACATTGGCAATTCTGCATTTCAGATGGAAGTTGAGGTTTGCTCCCACAGCAAGGTTCAGCTGCTGTTGGTCCTGTTAATTTCTCTTAATTAGTTCCAATTAGATTTTAGAAATTACCTGAAATAGAATTGAAAAATTCTCACTGAGCAACCTATTCTAGAGGAATGTGTCTCTGTCTGTGGGGTTTGGAATAAGCTGATCTTTAAGGTCCCATCCAACCTAAGCCATTCTGTGATTCTATGATTCCCTCAAAGAAAAAACCAGAAATTTATGAGCCCACTTTAGGTGGTTGAAGTGAGAGCTGATTGGGTCCTTTGTAGACTGCAGTCATGTTTGCTTTGCTCAAAGAAAGCACATATGAAAAGGTGAGTGAGCAGCTGAGACAACACGGGGCACCTGTGCACCATGGACCTCTTTAGCTAATGCTCTCATTCCCTGCATCCTGGGGAAAACATCTATGACAGACGGGTGCAAAATTAGTTCCTGATACATTCTGAATCCTGAGAGCTGCTCTGCATGTGAACACTTTCAATCAGGAGCAATTTAAATGCAGAAAGTTTTCTTCATAGTAAAACTGCCTCTACTTCACACAGTGTAGTGTATTCTGGAATATAGTCTCAGAATAAACACACCCACGAATTTATACCGATTTGGCTATTTTGTTTTACTTGGGTTAAGTCTTAGATGAGGCATCAGTTCCATAAGGAGTGATCTGGGCTGAGCATTCAAAAAGCCTTGAAGAGAAAGTGCCTTGGAGCCAGCAGTTTCCTGTCTGCTTTTGAAATGAATACTCTAATGGAGGGGATTTCTGTGTTTTGATCATCTTTTGCCTCTGCCAGCGAATTACTTGGAACCCCTGAAGCTTTGCTGCACAGAGGAGCTGCCCTTTCCAGCAGGGTGCAGTTCAGAACCCACCCAGGGAATGGAGCTCCAGCGAATGGCAGTGGGAAATGTTTGACTCTGGGTTTCGGTTTTTCCTCTTTTTTTCCATAGCTCTGGTTTATTGTTGCTACTTTCCAGTAAACTTCGTGCCCTTCACAGCAAGAATTTTTTCTTTCCCCTCCTAAGAGGAAGGAGATGCCATTGCTGACATGCTGCATTTGTGCACGTTTTTAACTCTGTCCTTCAGAGAATCCTCCTAATCACTGAACAGCGAGAGCAGGAGAGGTGGGACGCAACCAGTCCTCCAGCTCTCTGTGAGAGGAATTTTGCTGTTTGGCTGGGTGGATTTTCTAACACAAGCAAGAAACCTCAGCCCAGCCTACTCCCAGGCTTCTGCAAGCTGGGTGATATCATGCAGGAATAAGGAGGTATGATTCATCACCCAGACAAAACTCAGCCTGTGTAGCCTCTGTTGGTGAAGGCAGGCTCTTGTGAGGAACAAAGAGCAGGGGAAATCTCTGCTGGTATTGGCTGCAGCTGGACCTCCCCTCTGCAGGCACCTTTCTAGCAAAGGAAACCAAGGGTATTGTGTTTCAGGTTTGTGACACAGCATGTAGACTCTACTCATGCTGCTGTATCCCAAAGCTGCAGGACAGCTCAGGAGCCTATTTAAAAGTCACAGCTGTGACCCCTGTCCTAGACCAAAGCCCAGAAAATGGGCACAGCACTGAGGCAGTCACACAAACCTTCCTGTGTCACGAGCAAAGAGCATTCACAGCACACGGCACATAAATCAAACTTGCAGAAACCAGGCAGCAAGAAGGTGCTCAATGGAACTGGACTTTTTAAACAATGAATCCTTTGTTAGGTCCTTCTTTTTCAAGTGGGAAATTCTGGTCCAACCCTTTCCAGGAAGAAAAGGAAATTTTACAGATATTTAGAGATTTTTCTCAGCTTCTGGGGGACATGCTTTGCAGCTCTGCTGACCACCCACCCCACCTGCAACCCACCGCTCTGTGCCTGCAAACCATTCCATTCAACACTCACTGGCAGCATGGGCATCTCCATGGTGCTCCAACAGTCACTGATCCAGCTGTACCACCAGGAAACTGAGATCCTCTGCAGCCAGGTGCTGCTCCAGAGACCCCTGCAAGGACACAGTAATGTTGGGGTACAGTGGCCATGAAGATACTCTGAGGGCTGAAGCACCTCTGCTGTGGGGACAGACTGAGACACCTGGGAGCATTCAGCCTGGAGAAGAAAAGGCTCTGGGGACAATGAGAGCCTCTTCCAGTGCCTAAAGGGGCTCCTGGAGAGCTGGAGAGGGACTTGGAACATGGGGAGACAGAACAAGGGGGAACGGCTTCAAACTGACAGAGGGCAGGGGTAGGTTGGATATTAGGAATAAATTCCTCCTTGTGAGGGTGGTGAGGCCCCGGCACAGGTTGCCCAGAGCAGCTGTGGCTGCCCCATCCCTGGAAGTGTTCAAGGCCAGGTTGGACAGGGCTTGGAGCAACCTGGGACAGGGAAAGGTGTCCTTGCCCACAGCAGGGATTTGGATTGAGATGACATTTCAGGTCCATCCCAAACGAAACCACTCTGTGATTCTGTGATTGTTTTCCTGGAAGTTTATCTTTTGGCCAAGTGACGACTGTGAAAGATTCACAAACTGCTTTAAACCAAATCTGATTATTTCCTTGAACTTTTTTCTCATTCGGGAGACTTATTGTAATGAATAAAACAGTCACAACCAAACGTTTACTGACCTATTGCATCATTTTCCTTGCACTGCAGAAGATGAAACTGCAGTGAGGGGGACTTTGACCCAAACCACACCAAACTTTACTTTTGCATACTGGTAGTATGCTTTACTACCAGCAAAGTACTGCAACTTTACCACTGCGAGTAATCGCTCTGAACCCCACCTATAAAAGGATCCAGGGGGAAATCTGTGCCGAAGCTCCCCTAAGGCCAGCCGGGTCGGGTCTATCCCTCCCCCCCGGCACGCCTTGAGGGCGGGGTGTGCCGGGAGGCGGGATCGGTGGGTGCAGGAGGCGGGATCGCTCCGTGCCGGCGCTGGGATCGCTCGGTGCCGGCGCTCGGAGTTGCAGCATTTCGTCTGGTGGGCGGTAAAGACTTCAGCGCCCCGCTGACCATCTCCAGGGTGAGCTCGCAGGGGGAGCGGGGCGGCCGCAGGTGATGGGGCCGGGCGGGTGGTACCCGGAGCCGGGCGGGCTCTGCCGGGGCCGGGCGGGCGGCAGCGCTTGGGCTCTCTGCAGCTCCAAATTATTCTGTATGCACTCAGATAAGTGCTCCACTCTGAGCTTTGCGCTGTTTCAGCTGCTTTCCCCAGTGTTACAGCGTTCTCCGTGCTTTAGTTTTTTGGATGTTAATTCATAAGGATCTGCTTTCAAAGTTTTTACTGTTCGCAGGGTTTGGATTCGTGCCCTGGACTGAGTTCACAGGCTGTTGGGGTTTTTAAAGAAGGCATGAGTTAAGTCAACAAGAAGTTTCTCCATGCAGGCTGCAGTGTTCTGGGGTCTATGTGGGCTGGTAATAATTACTGTGTAAGTGTACTCACACTTGCGTTTGACCTTACAAATATGTATTCTGGAAAATTCTTTGCTAAGACGCCCCAGATAGATTGAAATAGGCTTTGTGTGTAGATACATGTGCAAACAAAGCAACCCCCGTGCAGGAAGGCCGGCGGCGCGGTGCTGTGATGGATGAGGTGCTGGGTGTGAGCTGGGCACGCTCCTTGGGGCACTGATGTGTCCATGCCCTGCTCTGCCTGCCCGGCATGTCGGGCTCTGCAGCACTGCCCAGCTCCCCTGGGCAGCTGCTGCTGCTGGATTTCTGGAACAAACACTGAGTGCATTTGAAAGGAGCTGTAGCCTAGAAATACCGTTGTAATGCGCGCAAGCCGTTTGCCGTCTTTTCATTCATCTGCCAAAGCTGTGACAGAAAAGAGAAAACACGTATCCTGAGTTTCAGAGAAATAATTATGGAAGAGAGCGTGTTTTAAAGAGGTTTAGTTTGTCTTTGAGTTCAGACATATCTATTGCATGGCTTTGTTTCTGTTTCTACTTTGGCCTGTCCCTTTCCCAGTGCTCCAGTGAGGGCTGTTTTGGAGGAGAAGCAGGAGGAGCTGGATGGAGGACAGGGAAGGTGGGGTGGTGCAGGTGGGGCTGGCTGTGCAGCACGGGGGAGCTGTGTTCCATACAGCCAGGGGAATGTGCTGTGAGAGGGGCACTCGGCTTTTGGGGTTCAGCCTGAACCTCCTGGACATGGAGAGTTCTATTTCTCCCCTGGTAACATGGGATGTATCAAAAATCACTTCCCAGCAATTGTAGAAATGTTCTTGTTGTGGAAGTGAACATCTGAACTCAGTGGAGGGAGCCAGTTTTCTTGTTACTTTAGAAAAAAACCCAACTGGTTTAATATTAAACAAGAAAAACCGAAGTCTGCTTCTGCCTAGATAGGTGGCTTGCCAAATTTCTTGTTTGATTCAGCAAACCTGGGAGGTGTGAGGAGGATGATTCTCCTCAGGCCAGTCTTGCTGTGGATCACCAGGAGTTGTAATGCAAGAAGCAGATGCAGGGTGTTATTCCATTTGGCAGCCTTTTAAATTGGATGCTTTTTAAATTCAGTTCCCCCTGAGGAGTGGGCTGATGCTCTGATGTGCTGTACTCTAACAGCTGCTCCTGGAGGGTGGGAAACAAATCACTAGGATGTAAATAGAGATGTAGGGTGCTCTGCTTGGGCTCCAGTCTCTAAACACAAGAAAAGAGTTCACTTGCTTTGCAAATACCTGAAAATGTTAAAGCTGGGGAAGAATTGTCTTCTGCTACAGCTCCTGGTGATGGGGATGCAGGAAGGGGCTGCTGGAGGGCTCCTCGGAGAGCCTGGGCTTTGCTTGGTGGTGGCTCTGTGCAACCCTGCTACTGTGCAGAGCACTGATCATGGCTGTTGTGCTGCCATATTCCCTTTTATTCTGTAATTGTCCAGGAAATCTGTTCTTTCTGGCTTTAGATCTTGGCAAAGGGGGCTGGGGGCTTCCCGTCTGCAGGAATGAGAAGCCTCCATCCCCTTTGCCCAGCCTGGCTCACAGCAGGAGACTCTTGCTAATTGTGGAGGCTTTTGGCTGACTTCTGCTTCCCTTCAAAGTGCCTTTCTTCTTTAATTTCAGTTTTATTTGTTTTATACTAAAATGCCATTAAATTACAAACATCTTTGGAAAGGCAGAAATCCTGCTGGGAGGCAGGACCACACTCTCAGATTCCCACATCCAGCTGTGGGCCCAGGATGCCAACATGTGCTGGGTGTGCTGGGCTGCCTGAGGGGTGTGGGACTGCTGTGTCCCACTGCTTGGCCAAAGGGAGCTGGGGATCAACTTGTCACAAGGCGTTTGGGCTGTACAGCTCTGCAAGCATCCCACTTGGACTGGTCATGTTGGGAAATCAGGTTGCAGTTTGGGATTTGAGGCATCCAAGGCCACCCACATTCAGTTCTGGGTGCTGGAGGCTGGAAATAATGAAAGGAGCTGCCAGGGTGAGCTGAGAAAGAGGCACAGTGGTGTTGGGCAAGGGACAAAGCTGAAGGTGGTCCACAAAGTGTCTTGTGATAATATTGTCAAGAGATAAATGAGAATATATGGATTTGCTAGCATGGAACATGACAATGACCCTGTCCTGCTTTGGGATGGAACTTGCCTTGCTCATAAGGGTTTACTTTGGCCTTTAGCCGCTGTGGGGTGGTTGTGTCTGTGCAGGTGCTGATGGTATTCAGTCTGTCCCTTGCAGCTGTCTCTAATAGGCTTATGACATTAAGCAATGGTCTTTTTTTCTTGAAAGCAGATCACTTCTCTCTGTGATTTGATAAGTCTTAAGTGACAAGGGGTAAGGATCTGATTGCTCTGCTGAGCAGCTGATGCTGAGCTCTGCCCTGGAGAGGCCAGGGCTCCAGGTGGGATGTTGAGTTCCTTGGTATTAAAGATAAATGCAAATCCAGAAGGGCATGCTTAGGGCATCTCTCTCATACAGTCACATGAAAAGTTAGGTGTGCTATAGCCACCCTTTTATCCTGTTTCTTCTTTTATATTCAGGAGGACCCATATTATAGCAGGGCTGGAGTTTGCTGGGCTGGTTTGGGGGCATGCAGCCCTGAGGGTGAGACTGGTGTGTTGTCAGCACAGGGCTCAGTTTGTTTTATAGCCACTGTTACAGTGAGCTAACAGTAGGTGTAGGACATCACATCATTAATTGTTACTCCTCCTAATGATATTTATGGGGGTAGGAAATGATCCAAAATATATGCTTTGAGTTGACCTTAATGACTTGACAGAAAGTTGTTTAATTAAATTTCTGGTAGCTGCTTTTCCTCGGTCGAGCAGGCTAATACCGGGTGCTGTGTTTGCCCTCTGTGGGAAAGGGGGTTCCCTGTGGCTCTAACTCCAGTGACAACATTCCTTTTGACCAGCAGCCATGGCTCAGGAACAGGAATGGAATAACTCACTTGGCTGTTCCCAGTGTTGTGCTTGTAACCACATCAGTGAGTGCTGTGGTTCTGTGTGGGATCACAGTTGATCTACCCCCTTGCCTGGGATTAAAAGATAATCAGTCATTAGCGTAACTGGAGGAGCTGAATGCATTTAATCATTTGAACTTGCTTGTCCTGCTCCTGGAGCAGCTGATGTCATCATCTGCCCAGTTCTGCCAGTGTTAATCCATGCACTTGCTGTTTTTGAAATCATAGATAAATTACTTAGCTAAACAGATAATTGACAAATGGACCAATTCCAGTATTTTTAATGAGATTTTAATACAATTTTTCCTTTATCTGCTGGCTTCAACATTAGTTTACCCACTGATCTCTAGAGGAGCAGCAAAAATGCAAGTTTCAGCTTTGACTTGCAACTGTAACACAAGAAGGATGAGAAATAATTGGTCTGCAATCCATTATCCAGGTATTGTTTGAGTTAAGGTTGACTTTTAAACTTAAGCAGCTTTCACATTTGAGCAGAGACGTGTCCTGTTAAAGGTTAGGATACTCGAGAAAGAATTCTGCTGAGGAAGGAATTCCAGTAAAAGTGGTTTTGTTGACTCTGTCAAGGCAGCCAGCAAATGCCCAAGTCTGTGCTGTGATCCTGTGTGAATGCAGAGAGGGCTCAGTGGTGTAATACCTGGGAGGTTTGTTCTTGTGTGGGTGGGATGGCTGAGCAGAAGGGGCTCCCCAGAGCTAGGGCTGGCAGTAACTGGTTTGGTTACCCCAGGAACTCCATATGTGTTGGTGTAGAAGGCAAGGATCAGAGAAAGCAGCAAAGGAATAGGAGCTTTGTCTCTGTTTGAGACAAGTTAGGAGGATTTCAATTTCCTTAAGGTGGGTTTTTTGTTTTGTATACTTCTTATGTATTTGATAGTTTATTAGCTGGAAGTTATGCACTCTGTTCAGAGCTCCCAAATGGACTGAAGAAGCCTCTCTGTGTTGCTGAATCCCAAAACTACAGCCCCACCTGATTTCTGCTGACTTTTGGTGGGTTTGCTGCCTGCGTAGAGCTGAGTGATGAAAGCAGTCGCTCACTTTGTTGCATAGTAAAGTTGTTACAGTATTTCAAGTGGGATGATTATTTCAAGTGGAAGGAAATACTTTAGCTAGTCAGTTTTTGTTTTTCTCATCATTCCTATAAACTCAGGGCCGAGAGGTTTGGGTGTTTAAGTGTGAAGCTGTGCTGGTACAGAACATTTAATCTGAGCTACAGATAAGAACTAACAGAAATATGTTGCTAATATATTTGCTGCTGAGGTGTTTCTGTCGCTGAGGCTTTGTTTAATAACTGAAAAAGAAGAATAAATGCTTGTGCTGGTTCAGGAGACAGTAGTGGTGGAACATACTGGAATGAAAACCTAATACTAATTACCATAATTAAGCACCCTGATAATCCCGAGTGGGAAAGCAGGTGGAAAGAATGATTCATGTAGATCCATGTAGGCATGCTCTGACCTTGGGGCAAGTTAACAAAATAAACCCAGCACACCCGTGAAAACACCAGGCCTCTGCCAGGCTGGACAAAGCAGCATAGTGTCAGTGTCCCTGGGTATTTGGGATTTGTGGGTTTGGGGTTTTTCTTCCTTCTCCCTTCTTATTGTTTCAAATGATGGTGATGTCAGCTTCCCCTTAAGATGGAAAGATTGCCTGTTGGGACAGGTATTCAAAATTATTTTGTAGAAGTGTGCACTTAAATCCCACTTGATAAAGTGGGTTAAAGGGAATAGTTAGATAACAGGCTTACTAGAACAACCCTGTTGGTGCAACAAGTATACAGGGGGAATTATGTGCAATTATTCTTTTTTCCCTAAACTTTTTTTGCTATGTAACACCACAGATGGTTATAATCCTGGTCCTCCTGAAATTGGGTAAGTCCTTTAATTTTTATACAAATACATCATTATGAATTGTGTGGAATTAATGCAGACCAGTGTGATTTAATTTCACTTTTGATAGCTTGAGGATGAAATACATGTCACAGGAAATCCTAGAAGGAACAATATAGTATTTCTAACTGAATTTGTTTTCCAATTTCTGAGCTCTCAAAATGCCTTGACTTGTGGTTCTCAGATCCCCAAACACTTAGTAAAAACATTTTTATTTTTTAAGTCATCTGTAACCACAGGTTCTCAAGTGTGAAAGAAAACAGTAGCTCTCTCAAGATCTAGCAGTGTTGATAGAAAAGGTTAAAACAAACAAGTTCACAGAAAAATACTCTGCTTGATTTGTTATCAGTGCCAGATGTGTGCCAGAGCAAACCCCGTATCTCACTGAGCTTGTTCATGTAGTGGGTTTGTACACAGCCCCTAACACCCCACTTGCCCCAGGCCCTGGTAGATAAGGCTGTGTTTGGTTTCTACTTCAGAATTTACACAAAAACTTCAAGCAAACACAGATTTCACTATGTTACTTGAGCAACAGCAAAGATTTCAAGCCATAGTGTGGCTTTTGAGGAACTTTTACAGCCAGGAGAAGCCCAAAACAAAACTTGCTTTCTCTCCACAGAGAACACAGCTGTATTTAAAAAAAATAAAAAGTGCTGTTCAACAGGATTTCAGCCAATGAGTTTTCCAAACACCATCAAGATGCCTCACAGCCACACTCAATCCTTCTTGACAACCAGAGAAACTTGCATTCACACCCATTAAGCCTTAAGTAGTTTTACATATTGTGTGGACTGATAGTGGATTATGTGGCAATGACATTTTACAGCCCAAGCTTCAGAAAACAAAATATACCAGAATAAAGAAGATTATTTTGTTATTCTTAATTATTAGATATGGGCAGTGCACAGCTCAAAGAGAAGCTGTTTTGAGCAGTTGACTCCAGGACTGGTCGATAAGAGCAGAGGAGATTGTCAGAGAGGAGGTTTGCAGGATGCTGACCCTGCTCTGAATGCTGTTGTTTACCATAAGCAACAAAACACTTCAGAAATCTTTAGCATGTGTAAAGGTTCTGGTCCAAAAGACCAAACCCTGCAAAATACTTGACATTTACCATTAAAGCAGCTGTTTAGCAAAGGCACAAATCTCTGCACTCTGTGATTAACACTTGAGTGTGCTGCAAGAATGAAACTTCAGGTATGCTCACCAACTGGATTAAACTTTTTACGCTGAAGATTTTTTTTCTCTTTGGAGATCACTCTGTGTACACTTTCCTTTTGATGGGAAGGAAAGTGTCAGCCTGCCTTCCTGGCCAAGAGGCAGATGGTTTGGAAGGCAAACTCTAAGCAGTTCCTCTATGTCTTCTGCACAGTGCTTAAGGCTTGCTCCTGAGAAGGGCTTGAGAAGCCCTGCTGCTTGTTGAGGGGTGTCTGAGGGGGAAAACCTCACTGGAGAGCTGGCTCCTAAACCCGTGAAGGAGATGAAGCAATTCTGGCCATAAACACTTTCTGTGATGCTGCTCAGGCTGGTCTGTGCAGAGGTGGGGTACCTGAGGGACTGTGGTGGTGCTCCAAGCACACCCACACCAGGGGCTCACTGGTGTCCCCAGGGCAGCTCTCCCTCCCTGGCCTTGCTCCCTAACAAGGCAAAGTAAACACAGAGCAGATTTAAGTGTAGTGGCAGCTGTATTGCTGAGTGGGGCTGTTCTGTGCAGAATCTTTAACTTGTCTGTGGGGGAGGGAGTAAGGGGCTCCTGGTGGCTGTGACCTGGGGAGTGCTCCCAGAGCTGTGCTGTGTGACCTTGGGATGAGCAAGAGAGCTGGTGACAGGATACACCAGGTGATCCTTGTGGATCCCTTCCTTGTTTTTCTCAGTCCATGTTCTGATGTTTGCACATGGGTTAGTGGCTGGTTGCTCTAAAGCACATGTCCAGTTTCACTGATTCTCAGCCTCTTCTTTGTACAGAGCCCTCATACTTTGGGCTGGGTTAGGATCTGCTCTATGAAACTGTTTCTATATTTGGATTTGGATCCATTAGTACTTGGATTCAAAAGGATTTTTGACTTTCTTGCCTTTTATAATACTTGTACTCTGATTCTTTCCCTTGTATTGTTTTAAGCTTGTTTTCTTCAGTAGTTAAATGAATTCAGATTCCATGAACTGTATTGTTCATGTACTGGGCTGTGAGCTTATCTAAATAATGTCTCGATACATCAGACTTTATATAAGCAACTAGAAAAATGCAAATGAATTGGCAAGGAATTCAAGGCAGGATGCTTTGAAAAGCTGAAGAGAATCCCTGGAAAGAATGTTTAAAGGGTTTAGGGAATTTATTTTCATTAGCTAATTATTTGACTCTTGGTTCATCTTGTTTTAAAAGATACAGCTATGTAAGATCATTCCCTACCCCACAGCATGGAACAGACAGGCTTTGTTTAAAAGCTGCGAATTTTGTCACACTGTCTTGAAAGTCTCTCAAAGACTTTAATTGGGTCCTTTTGATCACAGATGCAGAACAGAAAATTCCCCCAGCCTTGCCTACAACAAACTACCACGGATTTAAGAGAAGAGTGGTGTGGTCTGTGTAGGCTTGTTTGGGATTGCACCTTTTAACCCATTAAATCCTGGCTTTGTTCACTGATGGGATGCATTAGAGTACACTTTTAATAAAAAGTGAAGATATGGCAGAGATGAAGCTGCCTTCATTATGTAGGTGGGAATGTCCTGAATAGGCACCTTTTGTTGATTTGGATAAAAAAATTCTGTGAGAATAAAGACTAACCTAATCTTTCCCATGGCTGTGCTGAGGTCTTGCAGGCAGTGAGGAGCTGCATTCCTCATCCTTCAGTCCTGACACAGGTGACCTTAGATGCAGGTTTCTGGGGAAAAGAGTAGAAATAAAAAGGGATTAAGTTAATATTACAAATTAACCTTTTACTAAATTATTGATTGTTTCAGCTTGTGGTGTTTGCCCAGTTCTGAAGTTGGCTTGAGCAAAGCTGTTTCTGAGTAGAGCCATCCTTGCAGTGGGCAGGGCTCCCATCCCTGTGAGGGCAGGGGTGCAGGCATGGGGATTTCACCCTGGTTTGAATGCTCTCCCAGCCCTGGCTCCCTTCTGTGGCCAAGCTCCAGGGCAGATGGTAGAACACTGTCTTTCAAGAGCAAACTTCCCTTGGTGCAAATAATCTTGCTTACTAAATTAGACTGCATGGCTCCAACACCAACCAATTTAGGTTAAGCACAAGGCAGTTGCCCCAGTGTACTTTATTTTAATGTCCTGTCATTGTCAGATGCCAGCACTCAGTAAATCCTGGTGATGCTCCAGTGGCCAGATAAGAGAGCTGCTGCTGGCTTTGGGACTATCCCAATCTGTTTCATAGCATCAGAGTATGCGCTTGGCTGGGGAAGGGGGCTGCTGGAGGGTAATTGCCTTAGAGGAGAGTGGACAGGTGGATAATAGTCCTGGAAAAAGCAGTGGGGAATATGGTTGAAAAAACTTGATAAACACAACCAGTTTTTTAAAATTAGAGAGTTCCCTGGTGGATGATTTGGCAAAAGGCATGGTGTGGAGGTGATGCTTGCAGGGCTGTCACTGAACCTTCTGTGGTGGCTGAAGAGGCAGAGGGCAGGGAAAGAAGGGCTGTCCACTGGGAGCTCTTTCTTTAAATTTATCTTTTTCTTACTGGAACAATAGATTTTTCTTACTGGAACAATAGAGGAGGTTGAGACAGGCACCAATATTGGACCTCTGGTATTTTTTGAAGCACAATGCTATGTGGAGGATGTGGAAAGATGTCACAAATGAGGCATATCCCGAGGGGATTAAGAAGAAGAATAATACTTTTATTAGAAAAGGGGGGAAAAGTACATTCTGGCTCCCTAGGGTAACAAATCCCTGCAGAACCCACCCTCCACAGTCATGCTGTGTGAGGAGGGGCTGTTCTCTGGGACCTGGAGAGCCTGGAGCTGCTTACCTGGGGCAAGTGCTCTGCAGACACCCCCTTGTGCTCTGCTCTACCATAGCATTGCTGGGCAGGTGGTTTGTTTCTTTTAGTCTTTTCTGTTTATAAGCTTTCTGAAGCATCTTCGTGTTTTGAGAGAGAGAAGCGAGGAAGCAGCTGCTTGTTTATGTGGAGGGGTTAAACTCAGAGGGTTGTTCTTTATTTAATTTTGGGAGAGCAGTGAAGCTGGCAGGCGTGCACTCTGCATTCTCAGAGCAGTGGCCGTGCTGTGCGTGCGCGGCTGAGAACACACCAGAGCTTCTTTGGGCATAAAAGGAGCTGGGAAAGCACCAGTGCCAGTGACCTCCCCA
>NW_005054308.1:1812868-1854516 GCF_000277835.1 Geospiza fortis | reverse complement strand
GTGGTGGGTAGCACTGGGATCTGCTTAACCATCTCATGAGGAGCTCACCCCAGCCCTGCCATGGTCCCTGGTGACAGGTCACTGCACTGGACCTGTTCCTCTGAGTTGCTTTGATTCACTTGCAGAAAACTTGGGGGATTGGCCTTAAGCTGAAGTAAGAAAGATTTAGATTAGATATGAGGAAGGAATTATTTCTATGAGCGTGGTGAGGCATTGTCAGAGTTTGCCCAGAGAAGCTGTGGCTGCTACATCCCTGGAAGTGTTCAAGACCAGGTGGGATGGGGCTTGGAGCAGCCTGGGATAGTGGAAGCTGTCCCTGCCCATGGCAGGGGGGTGGAGCAAGATGATCTTTAGGGTCCCTTCCAACCCAAACCATTCTGTGATTCTATAAAACATTCAGCTCTTCTGGATTGCATCCCAGGCTGTGCCTCAGAACCTGCTGAGCACCAGGGATGGCACACAGGCAGGGGTTGGATAGTACTCCTGGAGCAGGAAGATACAGAGAGATGGTCCTCTCCCCTTTCTGCAGGACTGGCATGTCTGTGTTGGGCAACTTCACCCCAGGTCTCCATTAGTTGGCTTTGGATTTGTGTTGTTGGGAAAATATTTTGCATGCAGGACATCAGTAACCAGATGTGAGTTAGCTGATGGCTGCAGGTTCATCTCAGTGCTTCATGAACTTATGTCTTTGGAGCTCAGAGCTTCCACAAGAGGCAGGAGTCTTGTCTGATTGAAAAATAAAAACCTTTAGGGGAATTGTAATACAAATAGTTATGTTTCTTTAAGCCCGTGCTGTTTGCTGTGGGTTTGGCTCTTGGTGCTGTACACAGGACTGCTCTGAAGATTCATTGAGGTGGCTGTCACCCCATGGCACAAGCAGGGGTCTTTGGGAGCTACGTGGCCTCGTAGGGAGCAGGACCCCACTGAGCTGCTGATGGCATGGGGGCTTAGACCACCCCATTGACCCACAGAACTCCCCACCTGAAACACCAACACTTGGTGGGGCCCTGCTGCCCTGGGGCTTCGCAGGGTGTGAGGGGCTGGGCTGGCTCCTTGCTGGTGTGTGACTGCCCTGCCCAAGCTCCTCACTGCAGAAATGGACCCCAGCAGCCCAAATGCTGGCAGGCACCTAGCCCAGGCAAGATGAGGTGTGGCACACGCAGGGTGCAGCAGGTGCCAGGGCACATAACCCACATTAGGTCCTGGTGCATGAGCTGGGACCTGGCTTAAGGGCACTCTCTGCTGCCTGTGGTGGGTAGATAGCTCACACCACCCTGAGTTACATATCCATTGGTCTGGGCTTGGTCTGTGCTCATTCAGCATTGATTTTTGAAATGGTTTGGTTTTGGCACAGATGGAGAGCTCAAAACCAAATAAAATCTTACCACTGTTTTTCTTAATCCTCTCCTGTTCCCAAACATCAATTCCTTTGGAGGCCTCTTTCAAGAGCACAGGGCTGCAGTGACTTGGTGCAGGTTTTCTTTGCAGTGTTTTTAACTTCATAACCTGTCTGATTACTCTCAGATTCGTGTCTGCTTCCTTGAAGTCACCCACACTGTGGTTCTGGCTCAGGGCAGACCTGAGGGCTCTCTGAAGAGAGGCACAAGTGAGTGCCTCTGATCCAAGCTCCATCCCAACACCTCTGTGCTTTGCCAGGCTCCAATGTCATACAATCACAGAGTCCTTTGTGGGACAAGATTTTTAGGACCATTGAGTCCAGCTGTTAACCCAGCACTGCTGAGGTCACCACTAAGCCATGTCCAAAGCAGGCAGAACCCCTGCACTTGGATTGAGGCACAGCACTGACCCATAACCACACCTGTCAGGTTTTCTGTGGAGTGTTTGGTTGTCAGTGGCTTTGCACAGCTGTGGGTCAGGAGAACTTAGTCTACAGTATTTTAAATATTATTCACTAAAATACAAACTTTGGGCCTGACAGACATTACAGTAATGATTCCCAAGCTGTTTAGACACTGATGCTGTATCTCAGATGAATTCTTGGAGTGCAGCTCCATTTCAAGCCCTCGGTCAACTCCACAGCTAGCATAAAATGCTAATATAAAAATACTGCCAAAATAATTTGAAATGAAGCAGAAGCTTAAATTAGGAAACAGCTAAAAATCCCATTTGTGAACAGCTTATTCTTCAAGGAAGCTACAATGTGGTTAAGATCAGTACAGGGGGAAAAAATCCATCAGACATCTAGACAGCACTGAATAGACAAGAACAAAATACAGCTGTCCTGGGTCAGGCTGAAGGTCTGTTAGTCTAAAAGCCTGATGGCAGTCAGAGCTGTGGGATGAACACTGGGGGAAGCAGATAACAGCAGGCAAGAGCATGGAGGTGCTTCCTTGGAGTTGCTGGTTGAGCTTTAGATTGACTTTCTGGTGAGCCTGGCAGCTTCTGTGGCTGTGAAAGGACCCTAATGCCCTGTGAATGGATATATGGGTCAAAAACCCCTAACAATGCCAAGGGAAAATAATCCTGTCCTGGCTTGAAATGCCCTGTGTCAGAGCTGATGTGTGTGGAGCTGAGAGCCATCTCCTGTTGTTTGCTCTGAGCTGAGTCACAGGGCAGCCCCTGAGCAGTTGGTCTGGGCAGGTTTGTTGAAGCCAAACAGCCCAGCTGAAACTATTGAAGGGCAAATGGCAAATACTGATTTACTCTGACAATGCAACAAAAGCTGTAACTTGGGCTGCCAGTTCTACTTAATTGTCAGAAGTGGTTTGGAGCTTGTCAAACACCTTCAGGTTTGTGTTTCAGCATTGCCAGGAGCTGTGCAGCAATGCAGTGTTACACTGGGGCTGCCTGCCGCTCACCAGGGATAGCTCTACTGCAATCCACAGGGGCTGTTGTGGTAAGACTAAATCCTCTTCTAATTCCCTACAAAAAAAGAACAAATTGTCCCTGGAAGTGTTGAAGGCCAGGTTGGATGTGGCTTGGAGCAACCTGGATGGAATGTGCTACTGTGTTGGAACAAGATGATCTTTAAAGTGATCTTTAATCCTACAAGCCATTGTAGGGTTCTATGAAATCAAGATGAAGGCTGGGATGTGCAGTGCATGCCCCCTTTCTAAAAAAAGCCCCACGTGTTTAAGGATGACCTGTGGCTGGGGGCTTCTGGGCACTGGGGAACTGCCCCACTTGGGCTTACTGCCTGAAAAACTACACCTGGTCTTCCTGGTTGCTGTCATGCACTGCTGTAAGCCAAGGGCAGGTGGTGGGTACAGCAGTGCTCCTGTTGTCTGGATTTCTCAAGCAGGGTGGGGCAGAAACCCACCACATAAGTCAGGGAATTCCATCTGTGTAAATCAAGAGTAAACAGAACAAAAGCACCAGCTTGCTTTAGTGCAGTGACACATGAATAACCAAAAGTCAGGCTTGCCATAACTTCTCAGTTGATAAAATGTGTTTGGTTAGCAGATGCTGTGAATAAACTGAAGAGGAAATTAGAGGGAAAGCACATAGCATAGAGTTTAAGCAGACATGTTTACCTGTTCTAAATATGCCTTGCATCATTCTATATTACTGTAAAATTAAAACCACATTTAGGATGATGTAAATGAAATGGTAATTTCTCAAGAACCTCTTTTATGGGCGATAGGATTGGTCTTGTTGCTGACCACAAACTGTACCTGGACCTGTCATTAGTTCTTCAGGAAAGAAGTTAGAAGTTTTATAAGGTTCTGGCACTGTGACAAAACCCGAAGGAAAGAATTGTGGAGGCTAAAAGAGCTGTGTGATATTTATAGAATAAAATCATGGAATCGTTTAGGATGGAAATGATCTTAAAAATCCTTGATTCCAGCTGTTACCTCACCACTGCCAAGACTACCACTAAACCATGCTCCCAAGTGCCATATCTGCTAAATCCCTCTGGGGCTGGTGACCATGCAGGGCTAGAAAGAGACAAGTCATTTGGATGTCAGTCCAGAAGAAGCGATGTCAAACGTGGCCTCTCCCCCAGGCAGGGGGATGGTGGTTAACCAGAGGAGGGTTTCATGTGCTGCCTAGGGACTGACTCTTGCAGCGTTGTGAAAGGTCTGCAAGCCAAAGGAGTGTGAAACATCTCTCTGGAAAGAGCATATTGCATTATTTCAAGCAAGAGACAAATGTGAAGAGGGGACCTGGTCACACAGTGGCTGGAGTTGACTGAAATTCCTTATTGCAAAGAGTGTTGTTGTAGGGGATGGCCCTTGGAGACCTGAGAGCTCTGACGTCCAACCCCAGTTAGGTGCTGTTGGTGAAGAGAAAACACATATTCTCCAGAAATAACTCTTCCCTTTACCTGCATCTTACTCCAAGAAACTGGACTTCTTTTTTTAAAAAAACCCCAACATTCTTTTAAGTAACCCTTTTTATTTTCCCCCCCCAGATTAACCCTGGCAGTAAAGCAGCCATGGCAGACCTGTGCCCAGGAGACATTATTCTGGCTATTAATGGAGAGAACACGGACAACATGACGCATCTAGAAGCTCAAAACAAGATCAAGGCATGTGTGGACCAGCTGCTGCTCTCTGTGAACAGGTTGGTTCTCTCTGATGTGCTCCTGTGTCAGTTTTGCTCAGAGGGCTTTTGGCTGGCCCTGGAGCAGATATGAGCTCTCAGGATGGGTTCTTGGAGCACCCCATGGTCTGGGTAATTGTCCTGTGTTTTTAAAAACAGTAAAACAAAATTATTTTTAATGGTTCACTGGTAGAAGAAGTGGGTTCAGTTAATTTTTACATGTGGATTATCATTTGTACCGTGTAAGGCTTTTCCATGCTGTGGCCTGAGTTGAGTCTTTGTGGTTTTGTGAACTCAAGCAAGAGTAGCATGGGAATCAGAATGTCCTTTGGACAAACCCTTCCACTTCATTAACATCCACCCATCATTTTAAGCATCTGTTCAATAAAAAACATTTGAAGATCCTGCCAGATTCGCTTTGTAGGGTATTTCAAAGCAAAATGAAGGCATGAGTTTGGTATTGGGATTTTTTTTGTTGTTGTTGTTGGGATGTTTTGTGTGTGTGTGTTGTGGGGTTTGGTTTTTTTTTTTTGGTTGGTTGGTTTCGTTTTCTTGGTCTTTTTTTGGATTTCTATTGGAATTAATTTTATAGCAAAATCGCAAATTACCCAAGAAAAATGACCACTCCTTATAAGGTTCACAAATGGCTAATAGTATCTGGCATAAGTTAAAATGAGTGAATATAGTTTTCCACTTCAGATTAAAGAGGCATTTCCTGATATAAAGAGCTATCATTTACTGTTTATACTTTTCTTGGAAAACCATGTAGTTCTGACTGGATGCCTGGGCAGTGGGGAAGTAGCACTGCCATAAATGGAGCAAACCCTCAGTGATTCCTCATGGTTCCTCAGACAGGCATCTCTGAGCTGCCTGGCCAAAGCAAAGTCCCCTGAGCTCAGCCCATGGTGTACAGATGATGTGGCTTCAGTATTACAAAAGAAAGAAAATCAGAAAAGCAAGCAAAACCCCTTCACACAGGTGGAGTTTCCATAGCCAAGGAGGGCAGTTGTTCCTCTTTCCATCTGGAGCAGTTTTAGGGAGATTAGGTGATTTTCTACCTCCAGGAGGACCTGTGCCCAGGGCAGGACCAGGGTTCCCTTCCTGGCTGCCTGCAGGCTACTGGAGCTCTCCTTGGAAGGGGTGAAAATCCAGAACAGGAGGTTTTGGTGAGCCACCAGCTGCTGGGGTGGTCTGGCAGCAGAGCAGCTTCACTGGGAGTTAGAACCATGTTTTGCTGAAAGCAGCTTTCAGCTGCAGCATGGCAGTGTTTATTCTCATGGATGAGGGTTTCTGCTGTGTGGATTGATGGACTGAATTACCACCTTTACATTTTAGCCCCTGATATCAACTGATGTTTGTTTCTTGGCTCAGATTGGACCCTTGAATATCTCTGTGTGGGTGCATCTCCTCTCCTAAGTGGTGATTCCTGCGCAGGTTGTGGTCACAGAGGTCTCACAGCAGTGTTGGTGTGTGCCTTGCTGGGGTTACGGATGATCTGCCTGCTTGGTTTCCCTTTCCATGGTCATTCATGACCTCAGGGTGACCTGGAAGATGCTGTGTGGAGGGTCTGTGGCTTCAGGTTGTTTTTCCCAACTGTACCTAGCAAGGTGTGGGTATTTTTAGCAGTGAGACCTTGTGGTGTGTCCAGAGAAGGTGAATTTTCTAACAGAGATGTTGCTGGTGGTGGCCCACAGCCTTTCAGTGGTGCAGGGTTTGTGAGTGACATGATTGGTCTTTGCTAAGCAGTAGGATTGCAATGGTTTTGTCAGGCCTTAAAGTCTTTATAAACACAGATTTTAAAGACTTTTTTATCTCATGGGCTTTGCAAGGCAGGAACAGATGGTGAAGTGAGAAGCTGTTCAGCTTGGGGTGGCTCCTCTTGGAGATAACACTGTTTGGTGGCTTCTCCAAGGGCAGAACTCACCTTGGCTTTGCCCAGAGATGACCATAAAAATGACATTTCTCTTGACAGGAAAAACTGAGTAGTTTGTTTTTTTCTGCAGTAGGGACAGCAGCTCCAGTGATGAGCTATTAGGTCTATTTTTAGTTTGACCCAAAGTGGGTGCACAGTGACTTGGTTCTTGGATTTCTCTCCTGTCTCCCAAGTGACCTGTTGGATCCTGTTGCCCAGCTGTTAGTCATTGCTGGAAGCACATCTGGCATTCCTTCCTAGGTGTGAGTGGATCCCTCCAGGATCTGCCTCCTAGAATGTGGGGTGACCTGGTCCTGCTCAGGGAGCCATGTCCTGGGGCAATAATGAGGGGTTCTGTTGGTTTGTCTGCATGTCCAGCCACTGCTGTTTGTCACAGCTGTGGATCAACACCCTGGACCCTGCTCTGAGGCTGAGCTTCAAGAAAGCCCTGCCTGTGGTGCTGTGGGTTGGTATCTTTTCCTTTGGGCAGAAGTTGCTCTTCAAGCAGCATCTTTTCTGTCCACTGTCTTCAACAAAATACAGTTTGCAAGCCAACACAAAAGATTTATTTTGAAGTGTGTTTGTCTGAAATACATTTGAAATAAGAAGCCTGTTTGTTGCATGTCTTTAGTGAGGAACTGTTTTGTCAAAGCAGGATTCCTCCAACCAGGCATGAGGGAAGGGGAAGGCAGGGAGCTGTGCAGTGCTTCCATCCCCCTGGTGCCCTCTGGACTGCTTCATTCCATGCCCTTTCTCCATCAACCCTTGACATTATGTGTTACTGAGCTAGAGAACAAGATGGGTTTTGTTTTCAGTCTCTGGTCAGTAAATGCCCTTAGACATAGGAACTTCAGTAGGAAAGTCAGAATGTGGGGAAAACAAGAAAGGGGTTACTGAGTGGCCTGACCAAGACCAAGTATCATGCATAGAATAAAGGCAGCCATAAAATGGGGCTGGAGCTGTGTTTTGCTGAAATCACTGCTTGAAAGTACCTTGGGTGTGGGATGGGAGACCACATGGCATTGCTGTCCCTGCTGACACAGACTGCCAGGAAACCCTTGGTAGCACTGTCCAGACCTGCCCATCTGTGCCAGAGGGCCAGGGCGAGCCCCACAGCTTTTTCTGAACCTTTTGTCATCTGCCAGGGAGGATGAAGCCTTGTGCTGCAGCTTTCCTGAAGAAACTGGCCCTATGCCCACATTGGAAAAACTGCTGGCAAGGATGTCACAGGTTTTTAAGCATGTTGGGCTCCATGGCTCTCCTGTGCCCCTGGAGCCCACAGTCAGTGTTGGTGTCTGTGAAGCTGCCCCTGCTCTCAGGCTGGACTAGCAGATACTTCCTTTTTTCAAATCTTTGTCCTTTATCAAGGACAAATCTCTTGAGGGGGTTTTACTTCTTTCTTCATACCCTCCATTTTCTGCCTCCTTTCTTAGCCAGACCCCTGACCTCCCTGAAGTTAGTGGGTGTTTTGTCCCTGGATTTCTTGGATCCTGCTTTTCCCCAACTTATGCAAGCCTGTCTTTGGGCAGTGAAAGGCAAAGCAGCACAGTGGCCTTACTGTTCTGTAACAAAGTGGTTGAAAATCCTCATTGGTTTACAAAAGGAGTTGATTTATGTAACTGATGCCTATGTGGGCACTGATGTAAGATGTGAGGAATTACTTGGTGTGGGCACTCCTGGAACAAGGGCTGGTGGATTTTCAGATGTGGTTCATGGCTCCAGAGTGGGAGGCCAGGAGTTCACATGGGCTTAGTGAGGCTGTGGGGAAGGCAGTGATGGTGCTGATTAAGATTCAGCAGGATGGTTCAGGCTGCTCTGTGGATAAATTAGGCAGCTGTTCCATCATTATCTTCCCAGCTGTTGAAGCTCAAGCCAAGGTAGCACAAGCTGTACTTTGCCTGCCTTAGTGCAGGAAGGGTCAGGCCAGTTACGTGGCAGCTGGTTGGAGAAAGATCCGGGGTGTTGAGCAGCCCCATAAACTATTACTCACAAACACCTGGTATAAAACTTGTTCTTTTTACTCACTGTGAAGTTGCTTCCAAGTTACACAACAAATTCCTTAAGAGGCAAGAAGTGTGTTAGTATGTTGTGCCAGGAGAGGTTTCAATTGGCTGTTAGGGAAAATTTCTTCGCTGAAAGGGTTTTCAAGCACAGGGACCTCATATCCCTGGAGGGATTTAAAAGACATGTGGATGTGGGACCTGGGGATATGGTTTAGTGGTGGGCTTGGCAATGATCAGATAGCACTGGGGCTTGATAGTCTGAGAGGCTTTTTCAACTTTCACACATTCATGGTTTCCAGTTCAATCTGATTCCAGCCCTTTGTTTTGGTGACAGCCCTGGGGCTGTTGTGCACAGGGCCAGGTGGGTGCTGGACAACTGGGAGCATCTGCCTGGCCCCAGGTGCAGCCAAGAACCCCAGGGTGGTTGAGCTGAATTTATTTCCTGACTGTGGTGTCAAAGAATAAATCCTCAAGGGTTCAGCTTTGGTTCCTTCTATCTAAACTAAATCCTGGAAGCAGTTTGTTCCCCCTTGGTTTGGCATGTATGGCACTGCTGAGTCTGCTTGGAGAGTTGTCAAAGATTATGTATTCCTGGTCTGTGTAAAAAGAAGGAGTTTCTCTGAAAGTTTCTGTGTAAGAAGGCCCAGTAATGAGTCTGCTGGACATGTAGCCCCAAAAGGACCTGGAACCTCACGTAGTTGATGTTCCTCCCATCTCCCCCAGTTCCTGGGGGTTTTATTGGGGTCTGTTAGCTGTAAGCAGCACAGGCAAGCTGCTGGAAGATGGGAAGGATGACAATGTATGTTCTCAAGTTTCCAGTAAAAGTACAACTGAAAAAGTGAATCACAGCTTCCCCTCTGGAGCTCCTTGAAGACTAATAGAGAGGAAACCCGGCAGCTTTCCAGAGCAATACACAATGGTTTCAGCTGAGAGGAATGAAGGAGGAGAAATCCTGCAGCTTCTTCACAATGACTAAAGGAGCTGTGTCCTTTGGGGTGCTCAGCAGAGCTCAGCTCCTGTGCTGCTCAGCTGCCCTGCAGAGGATGGATCCAACGCCCCACACTTGTTGAGGTGAGATTCACAAGCCTGGGAAGTTTGAAGCATTGGCTGTAGCTGCTTCTAGACCGAGCTCAGCTTCTAGAAGGCTGGTGGCCATATCCATGATAACAGTCGACTGTGAGCACTGTGAGTGATGTGCCACAGTGGGAGGTGAAGAGCAGTCAGGAGATGGGCAGGACCCTGGAGTCACCCCCCAAAGAAAGGGGATGAAAATAGCAACATGATTATTCTGGTGGTTTGTGGCTGCATGGTGGCAGCAGTGACCTGGATCCAGGTTGGCACTTCCCCAAGTGATAAATGTTAGTTTTTAGGAGACTGAGAAATAAGAAATTTGGTAAGACACAGGAATTCTTGCAACTTAAAAGCAGCTTGACAAACTTGAGAATGAGACTTGCAGATCACTACCAGGTGAAAAAACATTCTGGTAAAATATGTGAGCATATGCAAGTAATCTTTTGAGAATGACTGAGACTTTTAGAAAGCAAATGGTGGGATAAAAGGTGTCTGCAACTTTTGGTTTTTTTAGTGATGTCCTGTTTATGGGTCCATTTCCTACAAAGCCCTGTGTGGAAGGCCTTGCACTAACCTAGGTCAAGTTATTTTTCTTGGGATTGTCCTGGATGCCATTAAGAGAGCAGAGTGGTGTAAGTGCAGGGTAATGATTTCCACATAACTGCCTTTAATCCCCTATAGCACATCTGAGAACACTTTTCCTGTCCTTGAACTGTAAATTAAACAACTCGGAACATTTGAGTGATGCCTGATCTGTTGCCTGTGACGTATGTGAAATGTGTTGGGATTTTGCTGTTGCCTAAACACAAAGCTCTGACTGTTGGTAGGGTGAACCTGCTGCTGGGGAGGGGTCTCTGCTGGCCCTCAAGTCCCCACTGCTCTGGGGCTTGTTCTGGAGGTACAGAGGACCCCCCGGCTGCTGGTCCTGCTGGAGATGTGGGCATGGGATGTTCCTGGCAGCTGGGGTTGTGGTGTGAGCTCCAAGGACCAGCCCCTCCTGCAGTAGCTGCCTGTAGCATTGTTCTCTCAGGCAGAGTAATCTCTTAATTATTTTGGATTATTTCAGATTACATGGTGTTTTGCTGTTCCAGGGAAACGAGGGGGTCTCCCTGTGTAAGCATAAATGCTCATTGAACTTACAACTTGACTTTCTTTTTGGTGAGGCTGGTGGTTCTCCCATTCACCTTAGTTTTGCCTTTCGAAGTGCCAAGTGGTGCCCAGATTGTGCTGTAGCAGCTTGTTTCAGCGTGGTTCAGGTGGAAGCTGGGGCTGATGTGAGCCTGGCTTTGTTCACGCTGTTGCTGGAAGCTGTCAGAGTTGGTCTTGGTTATACCAAGAATTTCTTGTCACTCTGCAGAACTGATAGTGAAACCTTGAGTTTAATCATTAAAGCATTAACCATGAATGGGCTTCTCCATGTGAACTGGAGTCTGTCCATGTCTGTCATTAAATGTAAACTTACCCATGATGTCTTTTGGAAAGCACAGGGTTATCTGCTTTCTGCTCAGTGTGATCTCTGTCAGGGATATGGAGAACTGGCAGTGCTGGTGACTGAATGCCATACCTTCACACAGAATGAATTCATTGCTATTGCTCTTATCTTCTGCAATCAGAATCACTTGCTGAAGCTGTGTTTTTGTTTACTGGCAGGTTGAAGTCTTTGGGGATGCTTTAAGCCATGTTTGGCATGTGGGCTCCAGAGCTGAGTGGGGGGAAGTCATCATGGACCCTCCTTGGGGCACTGTGAGCTCTCCTCAGGCTAGCTCAGTGCAGGGGAAAGCACAGAAATAATAATGGTGATCCCTGCCAATGTAATTAGGCATTTCCATTGTTCTGGGCATCCAGATTTGATTTTCAGTGTGGAAGCAATGTACACAGCACCAGATCATGGCAAGAAGCAAGCTGGGGTTGCTGAGAATGTTCCTGGGAGGGACTTTGTCCCAGTTGGAAAGACCAATTTATAAGTTAACTGTTCCAGCCTAAAATCAAATAATGACAGTAAAGATAAATTATCAGAACAAGATACCTAGCTATGACAGTAATCACTCCCTGTTGAAAAAGCTGTAATGGCAGTAGTGAGGAAAAAAAGCTGAAATCCTCAGGGGCTGGATCCAAAGTCTGTTCAAGTCAGTGGGAGTCCCTGCATTTGGTAGGTTTTGGGTCAGACCCTAGATTTGTAAAGGCAGCTTTGTATGTTGACTTGTGTAGCTGCAAAATACCAAAAGTAAAAATCTCCTTGAGAATTCCTGGGTTAAAATCATGCTCCTTATTTTTCAAACTTGGACTCTGCAGATAATTTAACTGAAAGTGAACGTGGTATGTGGCAGGGGTGAGAGTCCACAAAGGATGCTTGGATGCATCTGTGCCCATGGAACAGCACCTGTTTTTGTGAAGTCGTGCAGATACAGAGCGTGATGATAAACATAGTTTGCATGTTGAAAGCTTTATCTTGAACTTACTCAAGTTTCCATCTTCCAGCTTAACCTTCTTGCATCCTGAGAAGTCTGTGGATGTACCTGCTGGACCTTGCCCAGGCCCCTGGGACTCCCTCATACCCTCAGTGCTGGAGATCCCATTCCAGCCATGTCCCCAGGTGCCTTTGTGGGGAAAAAATTATCAGGCACATGGAAAATCTTTGGACAGTGACAGTATTCTGCTCTGCCTTGGCAGGACTGAAGATACATTTGGGAATGGAAACTGTATTTTTAGGGCTTTTGCTATCTGGCAACTGTTGAAAGGGTCAGAATGATTCATACAGGGTGATGAAAGCCTTTTCCCTGAAAGGTGTTTGTAGAATTCCTGATGTGGTCTAATACACAGGCCTGCCAGGATTGCATGTATATATGTGTATATATATATGTATATCTATACACATGTGCAATCAGAATACTTTCTGGATTCAGGGCCAGAATAAAGGGACAAAGCCAGGAATATGCAAAATAGAGTCACCAAGAACCTGTATTCTGATGTCTTGAACCAAAATAAGTTTGTCTCTTTAACCTCAAACTAAGACAGAACCTCGTAGTTCAAGGGTGGTTTTGAGCTTCATGGTTTTAATAGGATGAAACTGTCAACTTCTCTATTTATCATTGTATCATTCTGAGGATAATTTTGGACAATTGCAAATATAATATAATATAAACCTGCCAGGGAATTAATATATGCTATATATATGTTTGACTCTTTTTTTTTTTTTTTTTGGCTTGTTTGTTTTGGCCTTTTTTAAAAATTTGTTTAATTGCTTTTTGGTTTTGTTTAAGGAGCTTGTTTCTTTCTTTGGGATTTTTGTGGGTTTTGTTTGTTTGGGCGCGAGCACTTTGGTTTGGGCTTTCTCAAAAGCAATTCAAGTAGAGTTTACCTTATTTCCCACTGCAGATCTGAAGGAAAGACCTGGTCCCCCCCTGTCCTGGAAGATGGCAAGGCTCAAGCATACCGGATCAACATCGAGCCAGACCCACAGGTATGGCAGCTGCAGCCCTGCCCCACTCTGCTGCTCTCCCAGCTTGCTTTGGAGGAGAGGACATCCATGTCTGGAGGCTGGAAAGCCCTGTGCTCTGCCTATGCTCCTTCCAGAAGTGAAGGAGTTTCCATGTGCGGTGTTAAAGTTCTCTGCAGGTCTATCTGTGCTTTTGTTGGGCTGGTTCCCATGGTGAGCCAGATCCTGAGCAGATCTGGCACAATCCCATCTGTGTCATTGCCTTCCAGCCAGGCCAGGCTTTGCTGGATCAGCCTGCTGGGGACACAGGATGGCTGGGCAGCACATGGAGGGTGACATCCAGCACTGACCCTGTGAGGCTGTGACCAAGCTCAGAGTTAGTGTTATTTTGGATGGAGCTCTTGGGAGTACTCTGACTGTCCAGTGCCTGCCCTTCCCAAGGTACAGCACGTCCAGGGTCTATCTGCCTCAGCTGGTGTGCCTCTACCTTGGCTGCTTCCAAAATCTGCTGCACCCTCCCAATCCCGTGACAGTGATTCACCTCCCATGATGGTGTATTTCTTTTTTTTTTTTTTTTTGTAATGTTCTCATCTTTTTCCTTTGTGGGTTGTTTTGGTTTTTTTTCTCTCTCACTCCTTCTCTCTGTTTTGCAGCTTCTCTCTGTCCTCTGTCCTCAGCTCTGTTCCCTGGAGCCTTCTGCCTGTATCCTGCCCTGCCTTACTACCCTGTCTCCTGCAGCAGCCAGGTGGTCGATGGAGCTGAGCAGGTCTCCCCATCTTTTCTACCCATCTCTAATGGCTTGTTAGCAAGGTCAGAGGTGACTGTCATTCTCCTTTGACTTCTTGATGGAAAGAGAAATTCTCCCTTTCTGCTTATAAGGTACTGGTTTGTCAATTTTTGCATGTGCTGGTCCATGTGGTGGAGATATCTGGGGAACAAGGAGGAGACCAGGAGGATAGATGGGCAGAGGGCAGCTCCTGCTGTCTGGCTCCCCCTTGAATGTGTGCTGAGCTGGTGCACATGCTGCCAGCCTTCCCAGGGCACTCGAGGTCATGGATGGCAGGGCTGGAGCCTGCTGAGGCTTCTCACTGCTGTAGGTTGGCCACCCCTCCCAGGGCAGGGCAGAGGCCCTGGGGCTGCCCAGAGCCTTCAGAATGTCAGAGTATGTCAGTTCAGGCTGACAGAATCCCCTGTGCTTGCCCCCAAAGCAAGTGAGCTCCCTTTGGCTGATGCTGAGTGTTCAAATATTGCTCAGATGGCTGTCTCCTCCACAGAGGTGGTTTATGTCACATGCTTTTCCATGCTTTTTCTCCAGCCCTTACAAAATGCCTGTGTGCAGGGTCTGCTGGTTTAGCTCAACTGCTCCTTTCCAGAGGGGCTTTTAGAGTGTCCTGATGAGGGCTCCAGGGTGCCCCCTCATCCCTCCCTTGGCTCAGTTCAGAAGGAATACAAGAGCTGCAAGGGTGGGAGAGAGGGTGTGATGCTACAATCAATTCCTCCTTCAGTGAGGAATGGGGAGAAAGTACTGGCAGCAGAGAGCCCACTGAGTGCTCAGAACAAGGGTGAGATCCCCAAAACCCCGTGAGAAATGGACCAGAGTGTGAGACCATTGGGTCTGTTGGCCATTCCAGCTATGTGGAATTTGCAGATATTCTGCATTTCTGCCCGGGACAGCAGGCAGAAGCACAGCACAACAGCAGCAAGGGCAGAGCTGCCTCAGTACCACACACCAGCAGCACATGGGGCTGTTTGTCTTTCCTGCCCTGACTCACAGCACAGGCTGATGTGTGAGCTTGGGCCTTGCATTCTGGCCATGTTTGCTTCATTTATCAATTACAGCCATCTTTTCTGACAGATATTTTTTCTTACTAGGCTTTACCTATGAATAATATTAAATGAGGAACAAATGTGCAGCAGTTCCACTGCCAGATACAACTTCCTGAGGTTTAATGCAGATTGGATTTGAATCTGACTATTAATATATGTTGCATATGAATCTTTTCAAAAATTAGACAGTTTTATAGAATATAATGAAGGGGGTAGGGATGGACTATTCTGAATCCAGACCTACACTGAAAATATGTAAATCTGAGGAGTAGGTGTGCAAGGCAGATGTGTTTGTGGGAGGGCACTGAGAGAGGCGTGTGAACAAGGGTACACAAGTACAGGCAGCAGATTCCTGCTCTTGCTCTTTTTTTTGGTGTCTCTATCCATGTGTTGTCTTCCTTAGTGGCTTTTTGGGTTTCCCAGAGAGGAGGTGAAGGTGGTTCCATGCACACCTCCAGGTTGCTGTGCTTGCACCCAAGATGTGTTGATTGACCGCACTGCCTCCAGTGTGGTTCATGCTGGCAGCCTGGAGCACATGCCAGCAGCTGTGCGTATCTTATCAGTGTTATCACTGATGTCCTCTGACCTGTGTGAGGCTGAGGGTGACCATCAGCACCCAAAGAGAGCCAGTCTTTGCTGCAGGTGCCAATCCCCTGGCAGCAGAGCTCACAGGCAGGGCTGGGGTCCCTGTGGAGCAATGCCAGGTGACCCAGGGCTGTCCTGTGCTGTGTTCATTCAGCCCCTCTGGCAAAGGCACGTACTAGATTGTGAGAAGGAAAAATCTCATTGTAAAGTAATAACTTGGCTCAATATGTGCAACCTTTAGGTGCACTTCCTTGCATCTGGAAAAAAGCAATCTGCTTTGAAACACAGGGAAAAGTTTCTGCTGGAATTCTGCCCTCAAATCACAAAAAGAGGTTGAGGGTTTGTCCCTGAAAAAGGTTTTGAGATTTTTACCCCAAGTGGCCTTTGCAGTAATGGGGAGCACATATCCTTTCTTCCTCCAGGTTTTGCTCTGTATGCTTTTTCATCATCCTGGACAAAGATCTGTTGAAAATCTTGACTTATGATTACAGTAACTCTTGCCTGAAACATGTGAGCATAAGCAGAATGCCTCAGTCTGAATGATTTGTAGGAAAATCTGTATTTCTGTTATTACAGTTTAGGTTTTTAGGTGTAATCTTTGTCTTGAAGGCAGTGAAATTTGTAGTTACCTTCTGTGCAAGAGAACTTGGAAGGTGTGGAGTAGCTGGTGAGTTTTCTTCTCCCCTTTTTCTAAATCTGTTGTGGTTTCTCAGTTGAGCTTTCTGGTAAACCCCTATTCAGAGTCCAAGAATGTGATCAATCCTCCTTATTAAAACTTTGGTTATTGCCATGACTGTGGGAAATAGCTGCCCTCAAACTGAAGAAGCTGGAACTGGAGAGCTGCTTTTTCACAGTTAGCCGGAACAGCACTGAACAAGATGAGTGAGTCACTTTGGGGAAATATTTTTTTTTTTAAAGCAGACTTTGGTTATCAGTTGGTTTTGCTAGATGAGTCTATCCTTAACAGGAAGGACCTACAGAGGAGGCCACAAATGCAGTGATGCTCAGACTTGCAACCTAAAGAAGGGTTGCCTGTCTGTTGGACCCAGAGATGGATGGAGGTAGGACCTACAGAGAGGCTGGGGACAGCTCAGAGCTCTCCAGCCAGCAGTCCAGATTTCCATCATGCAGACATGACATCCTTGCTGACCTGTTGGGATCCCCAGTCTCACCTGGCATGGTGTTGGTGTCCTTGTGGCCACTGGTCCCAGCCACTCTTCCCCAGCAGACAGGGGGAGTGGGAGCACCCATCCACCAGTTTCTGGAGATCCCACTGTTATTGGCTTCCTGTAGCATGAGCTTGCTAGTCAAAACACTGCCATGTAGTGCTAATAAAAAGAGAGGATGTTTGTTTTGTTGTTCATTCCCAAACTGCCAGAATTGGCAGCTCTTTGGCCCAGGGGGGCTGGAAATGTGGGCTCTGGGCTTTGGGGACTCTGTCAGTGCTAATTGACAATAGATCAAGTGTGTGGGTGGAAGAATAATTGCAGCAGAAATTAAATTGGCAGCACGTAACCAGAGCTGGAATAGGATGCAAGTCCTCCCAAACCTGGATGCTTGGCTGAAATAACTCCTTGGGATGAAGGGCTGGGCTTCCTCTGGCAGTGCAGGCAGCAGAGGCATTTCCCACAGTTATCCATGAGGAACAGCATCCTGGTGCTACTGAGCTAGCAGAGCAGCCCCATGTCATTCTCAGAGGATGGATGAGGGAGGTGCATCAGCACTCTTGCTCCTCTCTTGTGCTCTGTCCTGAGCTTTTCTATCCTGACCCCCTGACAGGAAGGGTGAGCTCTGGGCAGTGGAGAAGAGCCACAGCACCAGGGGAGCTGCACAGGAACAGTGAGAAGGCTGTTTCTGCTCATCACTTACCAATTATTTTTCCTGTGTGTTACTCTGTTCTTGACACCCAAGTCTCAGTCCACAGAGATTTGTTGTTAGTTTGCTCTGACTAAAATCAGGCACAAGGTGTATGGCTTGCAGTGTGAAAGTGCCAGCCAGAATGGGATGAAGAGGAGGAATTGGGATAAACTTGCATCTATTGGAACTGTTTGAGCAGCCTAATCCAGGCAGTGCTGGGTGTGAGCCAGGCCAGTGGAAATGTGAGCACACCTTTGTTTGCTCCTGTCAGAGGGGCTCAGGTGTGTCTGGTTTCAGGGCTGAGGACCTGCCACTTCTCATTGCCCATGGCATCCACCCAGCATGGGCTCTGCAGCATCATTCCTGGGAGCTTTTCATACTTGCCCTGACTTCACAAATAGTATCACTGCTGATCGTGCTTGCTCCTAACTACATAAATGAAATCACATGTGGGCTTCAGGGCAGTCTGAGCCTCTGGTGCCCCAGCTCTGGGCACCCAGGGACAGCAGTGGTGTCCCACAGTAGAGCAGGGAGGGTAGCTGGCTGCTAACCTGTCCCTTAGAACTGATTTTAACACCTTTGAAATGTGTTAAATATGCTCATATTTACTTTTTGCTAGATTATATATATTTTTTTTTTTAACTAAGGGTGAATGTCTCCTTGTGTAATTAACTGAGTAATGGATTTAAGTTAACTTTCATTAGATGGAGTATTTGTTTTAAGTTCTCTGTGGGTTGCTGCCAAGCAGGAAACTTCTATGTACTTCTCTGCAAAAGCCTGGCATAGGCCATGCTGAGTTCTGTGAGCTGGGGGTTAAAGCCTCCTGGCTGGAAAGATGGAATTTCCTTTCTCAGGGAGACTGACCATCCTTCCTCCCCTGCTCTTGGGGCTGGATGGGCCATGCCTGCTTCTGGGAAAGCTCCTGCTGTGACCCCCAGTCCCAGCCAGCAGGACACCAACCAACACTCTCCTGAGGAAGGAGGGAAAATGTCTGCTTTGGGGAAAACAAAGGATGAGCTCATGCCCTGGCACAAACCCAGGCTCTCTTCCATGGGAACTCGCAGCTTGTTGTTTGAGGACTGATTTAATAGCAGAAACATGCTGAATGCTGACAGCCACTGTGGGTGCATCAGCCCTGAGCTCTGGGTGCTCAGGCAGCATTTCACACCCAGATATTGGGGTTTTACACTACAAAAACCCACTAATCTAATTTACTGGGTGAAAAGGTTACACACACACAGCGTGTGCCCCTGTGTTTACTTTTGCCTGTGATATAATATTGCATCATTTGAAAGCAAAGGAGTTTTCTGAGTACCACTGTAACATCTTGAAGCTGTAACCTTTTATGTGAAATTCTCTGTGTATGTCTTAGGTAAATTAGCATCTCTAAGTGAGTTTTGATAGTCCTGGTATATGAAAGAGGCAAAACTAATATTAGGATAAAGGAAGGAAAAATGGGAATGGAAACTTCAAAACAGTGTTTTCTTCTGTCCAGGTAACTTGAGTAATTTCTTCTCATTGAAGGTACATAGGAATTATCCTGAAATGAGGGTTGGTTTGGGACAAAACAAAATGCTGTTGGATTAAGTGCTAACACAGCCATATACTGTGTTATTTACTTGATAACATCAGTTTCAGTGATGACTGCATTAACACAGCTAAGGAAACTGCTGTTTGTGTACTCAGAAGTGCCAAGTGTTTGGAAGCACAGGTGTAGCTCAGTGTTTCTGTTCTCGTCCGTCAGGAAAAACAGCTTATCCTCTTTCACTTTTCATTCTGTGTCACTTAAGAGGAATTAACTGCTCTTGGAGGTCACTTGAGTGGAGATAGCCATCCCCAGTGGTGCAAAGAGGGATGCTGGAGGGATGCTCACTGTGGTCCCTCAGGATGATCAGGCTGAAGCAGCTGCTTCCATCCCCTAAGGCAGCTCATGCCACAGAGGGCTGGGAAAGGCTGAGACATGTTTTTGAATCTACCTGAATTTATCTTTTTTATTAATGAGGAAAACCAAAACGTTGGGACAATCCAAAATGAAACAATACATCATCCTGTTGCTTTTGCTGTGTTTTCTGGTGTACCTTACCCTGACTCTTACAGGAAGTGTTCAGATAAGCCATGCTGGTGAAGTAGGCACCTTTTGGTTTTAAGCGTGTAATGTTTTTGTAGCTTGAAGCTTAGCTTGTTGCCAGTGAAACTTTTCGTTTCAATTTCATTATCAGCTGCTGATAATGATTATGGAAAGAAAATCAGAAAGTGTGATATGGTAACACCTGAAAATGCAACAATTCCCCAACTGAGAGAGAGGAGAGTGACAGTAAGCTGGAAAACATGATATCAGGGCATAGTCTGTTAGTGTTAAGCTCACCAGGTTTGTCCTGTAAGCCAAACACCAAATGGTGAGTAAAGTGATTGAAATGGGAGCAGCAGCATCTTCCCTGGGAGAAAGGGGGCAGTCATAAGGGTGGTTGCTGTGATGGTTTCAGGTTTTTTTCCATCTGTAGTGGATATTATTTTCTTTCAGTGGGGAGTTAATCCAACAGCAGCCTGTGCATGGTGGGGGCATCAGTCCAACACCTGCACTGAGAAATGCCCTCCTGTTCCTGGGCTTGGAAGGTGACTCTGAACACTGGGATCTAGGACAGTCCTCTCTAGGGTTTAGACTGTTTTTAAGCCTAGCTCTAGTGAGGTAGTCACCTGGCAGGAGCTTGTTGCTGCTGCTGGGCAAAGGAGGAAATTTCAAGGTTCTTCTACCAAGACCTTTATACAGAGCTCTCCTCTGTCTGCTGGGTAAATGCCCCTCTCACACTTGATGTTAGAAATGTGCTCTCTGCACTGTGCAGGCAAGATAAATGCAAACACATTTCAATCTTGACAGTCTTAGGTAACTTTTTTCCATTGCTGTGGATTTCTAAGAGACTGCTGGGGGGCCAGGTAGGTTAAGGGATAAAGCCCTGGCATTGCAGCTTGAGTCTCTCCTGAGCTCTTTAATTTGCACGAGGGTGCAGCTTCTCCCTGGAGCTGTGGGAGGAAACATCCATCAGAGCCTTCCTGATGGCCATCCATCCACATGGCTGCTCCAAGGTGGAGAAATGTTACTGCTCTTTGAGTGTGAGATATTTGTCCCTGGGTTAAATATGTGCTATACCTTCTGCTATACAGAATCACAGAATGGTTTGGGTTGAAAGGGGCCTTAAAGCTCATCTAGTTCCACACTCCTTCCATGCCCAGGGACACCTTCCCCTATCCCAGGTTGCTCCAAACCCCATCCAATCTGGCCTTGAACATTTCCAGGGATGAGGCAGCCACAGCTTCTCTGGGCAACCTGTGCCAGAGCCTCACCACCTTCACAAGAAAGAATTTCTTCCTAATATCCCATCTAAGCCTGCCCTCTGTCAGTATGAAGCCATTCCCCCTTGTCCTGTCACTACATGCCCTTGTGCAGTACAGCCTGTCCTGGGAATATGGGCGGGCTGGGGCTCCAGCTTCAGTCATGTTTCATGTGAACATTGTCTGCAGCCTTTTTTCAAAAAGATCCTCTGATTTTAAGGGTTTGGTCTCTTATTTAGATCTGAAAAACTGATTTGATATTTAGCTGACAGTTGTGAAAGGAGTGTAGTGAGAAGGATGTGATGGATAAGGCTTTCATTCAGACTGTGGTATACATTTGTTACAATCCAGTTTAAACCCAGAAAAGTGAGGAAAGCTGAGTCTCTGTGTATAAACCACAAAGAGCTTTGAAGGTTCAAAATATACCCAAAAACTAGATTAAAACCAAATGTAGGCCAGATATTGGTGCCAAAAAATGGATGTATTTTTTATTTAATAGTAAAAGAGGCAAAGAGAAAGAAAGAGAAAATAAAGATAAAAAGAAGGGAGGAGAGAGGGAGAGTGACAGGGATTAGGTGGAAGCATATCACCCATCCAAGGGTCCCAACAATGTCTCATCTCATTTTGTCTGGTCTGTGGTGGTGTGGGTCCCACACCACACTGCCACATGCCAAAGAGTGCAGAATTCCACGGACAAATAGAACATTTTGCAATATGTGTTAAAAAAACAGCCAAGCATGTGAAAACAAATTGGGAGTTTCTGGTTTGTAGGCTGAAAGAGTTCTCCTTGGTGAGAGTTCACAGGCCAACTCTTAAGAAGTGTTTGCAAGCTCAGTTTAAGAAAGGCCATAAAAAGCAGGAAGAAAATCCAGCAAAGAAAAGCAAATTAGGCCTCGAAAGGGGGAAATCTGAACTGATCTTGAATTTGACAACTGCAAAGAAATCCATCTGGTTCTGGGTTTCCGAGGGTGAATGTGTGAGTGTTTTGCACAAAGTAAAGCCTTTCAGAGGTCTCAAAGCCTCTGAGGAAGAGGAGACTGAGCTCTGGCCTGGGAGCAGCATTTTGTGCTGCAGGAGGAGCCTCTTGATCTCTATGGATGCTGCTGGGTCACCTATGGCTTTATAACATAGCTGAGCAAAGGTGAGCTGCCACCACCATGAGCATCCTCCTCCCACAGGGACAGGGAGCTGGTGGCACTGCCAGGCAATGCAGGAAGGGCTCTGTTTCCTCCTTTCCATCAAGGGCCTCCTTTTGGAGAGTGCCCAAGCAATAACTTTTAGCTTTATAGCAACATTTGGTCCTGATGTACAAATTGCTGAGCTTAACAGGGACGAAGGGACAATGCTTTACAAACTACTCTGGATTTAAGCAAGTCCATGGAGATGATGGTCTAGAGGTGCTTTGCTGCAGGAGGTTTCCATTCTGGAAACAGCTGCCAGTTCTGTGCTCCCCAGCAAAGATCTGGATGGCACCATTGTGGAGGAGCACATGAGGTCAGAGGAGAGGACCCAGGCCTCTCCTCCAGCCACCCTGGACTGAGTGTGAATCTGGCCCAGATAATTAAAGGTAATGGCTTTCTAAAAGCTTTGCTGTTAGTGCTTCCACCTATATGGACCATTGCTTTTATCCCAAAAAAATGTTTATGATCCTTCTTTTCCTCTCTGCATCATAGTTGAGTGTTTTCTTTATTTCCCTTGAAATAATAATCTAAATCTAGGAATTGGGAACACATAGCCTGCTTGTGTGTGTATATATATGGTTGGGTTTTTTTAAGACTATAAATTGGGGAACAGTTAAAATTATATTATTCCTGGCAGCAAAATTCCTTTTTTAATAGACAATTTGAAGTTATTATGTTGGAAGCAGTTTTCCCCACGTGTTTGTGCATGTATGGTGTGGAGGGAACTGTGCCAAGAGGGCTCCAGGCAGCTTCTGAGGCAGGGGAAGTTGCTGGGAGCCTGCTGAAGGCAACAGGCTTTCAGCTGATGGTAGGAAAAAAACCTCAAAGACACCATCTTTCAGTTCTTAAGTAAGCTTGGTTTTATCAATGGACATTTTGCCTTAGGAAGAACTGAAGAACTGGACTTTCTAGATCTTTTTCTAGCAGGATCTGGTTTTTACTTCTCTTAGCTGTTTGTTTTTACAAGGTTTGTGAGTGCCAGTGCATTCTCCTGTGCACTAGGGAGAGACACTTGTTTCTAATTAGTATTTATTGGATTATTTTAGTCAAAATAAGCTTTGTATCAGAGCCCCACAATATATACACTTCGTTATTTGTTCACAGGATAGTGGTTTATTTCCCTGCTTGTTTTTTTATCAGCTTCAATCTACTGAAAAGCTGGTGGAAGGCAGCTGTGTTGGGGAGCTGCCCTAGAACAAATTAAACCAGGTTAAACAGATTGCAGCCTCTTACACAGCATCTATGTCTTTCATCGGCCCAGGCATGTTTGTGACTCAGATGGCTGGAAATAGCAGCCAACGTGTGTCCATGGGCTGTGTCCAGCTTCCTGCTGCTTTTCCCAGTTCCTGGGGTTAGCTCCTCTCCCCATACTGAGTTTTTGCAGGCAAAGCCTGGCTCAGGTGACATTAGCAGTAGGTATTGCTTAGTTTATGGGTGTGGATGGGGCTGACTAATAGCACACCCATGTATGTGGAATTCCATGTGTGTGGAATAACACATAGGTAATGTTTGACATCGGTAAAATGGTAAAATAATGTGGAAAATTTGTCATTAAATGGCATCTGAGTTCCTGACTTGAGCTCATATGACAAAAATATTTCCACAGTTTACCTTGGGACTTAAAAAGCAAATGGAAATATGAATATCAAGCTAAACCCTTGACTGATGTGTTTCTCACACTGTAAATGACTAATCTTATTTGGGGAGAAAACCTTCCTAAATGAATGTGGATCTGTGTGGACAAGGGTGGCTGCAAGTGAAAATCCCAGGACTGGTCCCTTGGCCTCAGGTGTTGCCCATCCTGCCCATGGAGCTGCCTAGCATGGGTTTATCCTGTTTTGCTGATAGAAATGGAAGGGATGGCCCTGAAGTCAGGAGCACAGCAAGTGTGCTCAGAGTGATGGAATGTGGAATAAGAAATAGACTTACAGCCTTTCTTTTAAAGAAACAGTGCATATGCTTTTAAATATATAATAAATGCAGGAGAAATAAATGCAGAATATTTGGCAGTGGCTCACCATGGAGAAACAGCAAATTCATTTGGTTGGGGACCAAGGGGAGCTGTGTAGATTCAGCGTAATTTAACTGCAGGTCAAGCCTGAATTTTCCTTTTCCTGCTGCACATCTCTGTTTTCCACAGCACACATAAAATGTTATTACTGCAAACTGCATGTCCCAACACAGCCCCTCCATATGCATCATACCCTGTAAATCTCATGTTTTCTGCTTTCTTTCTCTTCCAGGACAGTGGCCCTGCCCAGAGCAGGAGGTCCATGCCCCATGGAGCTGGGGGCAGCCCTGTGGACAGCAAGCAGATGCTGAACATGCAGCATCACCAACCAACCCGGCTGTACACGAACAACAGCTCTGAATCAGCCCTTCCAGGCCAGCTGAGTGGACTCCACATCACTCCTGCACACAGGTAGGACCAGGGCAGGGCTTGGCTCTGCATCTGCTGCTGGTCCTGCTAACTAAGGTTCAGGGTGTGCACAGAGGCTGTTGTGCTCCTGAAGCTCCTGAGGTCATGGAATGTTAGACTCACTTCAGTTGGAAAGACCTTAAAGATCATCCTCTCTAACTATTGACCTAACTCTGCCAAGTACATCAGGATACTGGGCTGGACCCCTGCTCTGTTGGTCAATTGTCGGTGGGAGGAAAAAAGAAACCAACCAAATAAACAAACCAAAGCAAAAATAAAAAGGTCTGGAGATAGCAATTTCTGAACAAAATGGCCACATCTACATAGGTAGCAACTGTAACATAAAATTGAAGCTTGTGATGCTGAAGCAATGCTCAGGTTTGCATCTTGGTGAAGGTGCTCACTCTCCAGATCTCTGTTAAGATCCTTCTGTTGCAGATGTGAGTAGGTAGATTAGTGGCCCCCAGCTGGGATTAATGCCAAGGAAGACAAGAGGAGGAGAGGTTTAAATTGGATGTTAGCAAAACTTCCTTCACCAACAAGGCTGTCAAGCCCTGGCACAGGCTGTCTGGGGCAATGGTGGATTCACCATACTTGGAGGGACTTAACAGACATGTAGATGTTTCTGCTAGGGACATGGTTTAGTGGTGGCCTTGGTAGTGCTGGGGGAATGGTTTGGCTTGATGATCTTAGTGGGCTTTTCTAACCTAAACAATTCCATGGCTCTGTGAGTGTCACAGACAATAATACTTTGAAAAAACAAAGTATAAACAAAGTGTATCTCCAAGGCAGGATGGAGGGTGCTGCCCTCCTAGGAGTGGGGATCGCCTTGCCACAGACCTAGGAGCCAATACTTGCCCTGGAAGCTGGAGATACTGGCTGAAAGGATGAACTCCAGTAACTGGGATGTTTATAAGTGTAAGATCTGCTCAGCGCAGCTGTCCGGGAGGCTGAGAAATAAATAATGCTCCTAGGAAAGAAAAGGCTTTTGTGTAGCCAAGAATGGTTTGGGTGAATAACTCAGACTTTGAGACAAGCCAGGTTGTGGAATGGGATGCTTTCACATGGCTTATGAGGATCTGATTTATATTCTTCCAAACTGGCAAAATATCCTGCAAGAAAGTAATGTCTGTATCACATGCAAAGAGAGTTTCTTTTCAGCTTAGGAACTCTGTGTCTGCATGAATCTGTATTTCAGTGATGCAGCAAGCCAGCTCATTCCTTGTGCTGCTCCGGGAAAGTTATTGAAGTTGGAAAGAGGAGAACTGCACAAAAAATAGAGAACAAAATCTGGTATTTTCTGCAAATTAGCCTAAAGCAAGGACATTCACTTGGGTCTTTGAGTAGAATTGGGGCAGGAGTGCATTTTCTTTGAATTGCAGTACATTTTCTTTGATGAGGCTGGGCTGGTGTCATGGTTTGACACTGGCCAAATGCCAGGCACCACTAAAGTCACTTGCTTACCCTCTCTTGCTTTCAGCTGAGTAGAGGAGAGGGAAAAAGAAATAACGAAGGGCTCATGAATTGAGATGAGGACTGGGAGAAAACACTCTAAGGGCAAAACTCTAAGGTTCAAATTTTTAGGTATAATGTAAATTTATTATTAACAGAGTAAAAGGAGGCTAATGAGAAGTAAAATAAGCCTTTAAAACACCTATTTTCCCCCCCAGCCCCTCCCTCCCTTCCCAGTGACAGCACAGGACAAAACGGGGTCTGGGGGTTTGCCCAGTTCATCACCAAGATTTTCTGTTTGCTCAGGGAGAGAGGAGTCTGTTCTCTACTATGCTGTGAGTCCCTCCTACAGGCAAACAAGTGTTCCCAAAACTGTTGTGGCCTGGGTCACTCATCCACGGGGTACAGTCCCCTGGGGATAGGCTGCTCTAGTTTGGCAGCAAGGCCCCTCTCTCTATCTCTGGAAGCAGGAGCCCTGTCTCCATTCAGGTCTCCCACTGGATCACAGCTTTCTCTGCCATCCACCAGATCTGCCGTGAGCACTTCTCCAATGGGTTGAGTGGATCTCTACACCCCTGTGGACTTCCTGCATTACAGGGGGACAGTTGGTTTCATCATAGTATTTACCAGAGCTTGCGAAGGAATTTTGGCTCCAATGCCTGGAGCACCTCCTCCCCCTCTTTGTATTTCCACTGACCTTGGTGCCGCCATATTGTTTTCCCTCACGCGTCCTCATTTCTTCCTCTTCTCTGACTGACAAAAAGCTGCTGCTTGTAGATACTATTGCCAACAAGTTCCACTAATTCAAAGATTCCTGCAGGATCCCACAGCACTGAGAGGTTGATTTTGTCTAGGTTCTGTGTCAGGGAGTCTCTGGCCATATTTCCACCATGGCCAGGCCCTGCCGCCATGGAGCCAGCAGTGGAGGCTGCAGCCCCAGCACTGTTTAACGCCTCTCCTCCCTGCCGGGCAGGGGAAGGAGAAGCCACTGCTGCCCCCCTGCCCCTCTGCCCACAGCATGCCTGGCCAGGCAGGGCAAGACTCACCACAGGCCATGCCAAGGTGGCGGCAGCCGTGGCTGCGTATCGCCACAGGCCGGGCCAGGGATGGACCCCCACAGCAGTGCCGTGCCATCCCTGGAAAATCTGCTCCATTTTGATTTTCTGCTTAAATATGTCATCACGGAGGTGTTACCAACCTCTCTAATTTGGCCAGCAGCATGTCCAACTTCAGAGCCATCAGAGATTGGCTCTGTCTGACGTGGTGGAAGCTTCCAGCAGCTTCTCACAGAAGCCACCCTTGTGGGGCCCCTCCCTGTTGCTACCAACAAACCAGGCTGGGCCAAATAACAACAGCTGGCCAAAACCTGCCCTTTGCCATTGAAAATGTGTGAATTGATGTAGAAGTGAGCTGTAGCAGGGTAGAGAAGCACTGGGAGCACATCTGTGGGGTTTGGACTGGCTGGGAGTCACAGAGATGGGTCCATGGCTCTGCACCACCCAGCCCAGCCCTCACCTCCCACAGGGAGCAGAGCTGCTGGGCAGTCGCTACCAGAATATGGAGCTCTAGCCATTCTTTGAAAGTGTCTTTTGCTGGAGGTTTTTTTTCTCCTTCTTTGAAAGTGAATGTTATTTCTTTTGTTTATTTGTTTAAGCAGACATGAATATAACACTGGTGGAGAAAATTATCCAGATGATAGCTAAAGTATGTGAAGCTGATGGAGTTCAGGGCTCTTGCTGTTTTCATGGGTTTTATAATGACCTTGATGACCTGCTCTATAAAAAGAAAGAGGAGCCCCTTCCCCTGGAGCTGTGCTATTTGTTGGGGCCTCTGGAGCACAACAGCACTTGGATTCAGCTTTTCTCAGCAGGACATTTAAGCATGTACCTGAAATATATCTGATTCCAGACCATGCTTTTCATTTTTTGATGTACTGGACTGGAGTAATGGTTTAAATTGCTATTTGTTGTCTGTGCATCCCAAATGCTCCTCATACAGAGCAGGAGCAGCTCCAGGCTGGAGGTGGGGGGGCAGCAGTTACAGGGCAGCCCCAATGTTCCCCTCCCTGGTGAGGTGGTTTTCTCAGTTAAGCTGTGCTCTCTGTTTGTGATGTACCTACAATAACACCAGCTTCACAGGAAGCACTTGTGGGTGGTGAGGGATTTTGCTGTCCTGCCTGGCACACACTCTCCAGATGCCCTTACAAGGGATGGGTGCATCCCCTGGCCCTACACAGTTAATAAAATGCATGTTTTTTTTCCCATTTTATCAATAAATTCCATAGGTAGCAAAGCAATTTACAGCATTTGCAAGCAGCTGCCCTCTTTCCTGAAGGCATCTGCTAACTGGGCCAGCCCTTGCTGTGTTGCTCAATTGGAGCCCAACAGGGAACAAGTTTAACCTCCTTGGTTCAGCAACTGTTCCTGTGCCAGACATACCTCCAGGCAGGGAAACACATGAGAACAGAGGTGCTTAATTGAATCTGTGGGAATGTGGAGATTTCAGTACCTCCCTGATGAGCTGACAGTAGCTGTTTCTGTTTGACTTGAGCCTTTCTTTCTTTGCTTTAAACCAGCATTGACCCCGTGAAGTCTCTCCCACGGAACAGGAATGGGATTGATGTGGAGTCCGATGTCTACAAGATGCTCCAGGATTATGAAAAGCCCATTTCAGAGCCAAAGCAGTCTGGATCCTTCCGGTACTTGCAGGGCATGTTGGAGGCCAGTGAGAATGGTAAGGAGGTTGGCACCCAAGCACCCTCCTCTGAGGAGACCACCGGGATGGCAGGTTTCAAATCAGTGTTTCACATACTCCTGCTTGCCAGATTTTGTGGTTGACTTGAGCACCATGTGAAAGCTGGATTTGTAAGCAGCGTGGCAGCTGTTTTCTGAGATGGTTTATGAGATGTGATGGCCTTAAGCAGTTGTGTAAGATCACTGTTGGAGAACCTGGTCTGGTTAAGTAAATGGCATTTGCATAAGGACGTGGGATGGTCCTCAGCAAGGCAGGGATAGAGATCAGGAGCTCTTGGCTCATTTCTCAGGTCTGTCACAGATTCCTGCCCATGTTGTTAACACATTAAATAATAAGATCCCAAATCTATACATTTCAGCTTATTCTTTATTTTATTTGTCTTTCACCGTTAAGTCTATTGGGGCTTTTATGTTCAAATTTTTAGGCTTTGCTTTACAGTCTTACAGGGCAAGACCCCTCTTTCTGTTTCCTTACAAGGGCCCCATACTGCAATCATGTGAATCCAGGAACATATCTTTTATGAGAAAATACCAACTGCTGTAAATCTCATTATGGAGCCGTGAGAGGTAGTGAGTTGGGCTGTCGCATTTCAGTTTCTGTTTGTGTAACGTGTTGGAGAAGTCTGTTCTTTGACTAGAAGGATGTTGATTCTTGCTTCACAAGAAGCACAATTGCAGGTAACTTCTGATCATCATGGAATTCCACCAGTATTGGTTTTCTCAGTGGGACTGAGCCATAGTTGCAAAGCATGAGGTAGGATCCACCTCAGAAGCACTTGGGTATATTATTGTATTTTATATTAGTATTACAGCCCCTGGAGTGGCAGTATTAAAGCCCTTGGATTAATGTTAAATACAAGCCTCAGTTGGACCTTCAGGTCCTTCAGGACCTCCAAGAGCAAGGACAAATCTGCTGCTCCTACAGTCTCCTTGTTAGGAAAAAGTAAATGGGAAGTGACTGTGTTAATCCCAATTAGTAATGCTGCTGCCTTCCTCCCTTCTCTGTGCCAGGGAAAGGGAAAAAAATTCAAGCTTTGCTGGTTTGCTTCTGCCTCCCCCTGCATCCTGCAGCCCTGGGTTGGCAGAAACCCAGTGCTAGGAGGAAGGGAGAAAGAAAAGGCTGGGGAAAAAAGAGGTGCCAGGACAAGTCCCCATATCCTGGGACTGTGCAGCCAGTCCTGGATGTGTGCTCATCAGCATTCTCTTGGCTCTTGCCCATCACCAGTTCAACACTGTGTGTGTGACTGGAGCCTGACAGGCTGCTTTTGGTACCAGCCAGTATGGGACAGGCTGGAGCAGTCACTGTCACCTGGGTTCTACCATTCTCCCTCTCAGTAGTGTGGAGGGGATGTGCGACTGCCTGCAGGCACAGCCTCACTTATGCCTTGGTCATTCCAAGGCTGTTTATTTCACAAGGGATGAGAAATTAGGTGAAAAGCATCTCTGCTTGGCATGAAGCTCTGTGATGTTCCAGCACGTTTTCAATCCTAAGTGTTCCTGCTGGGTTTGTTTTACAGCTGCCACCCCTGCTCCTTTATCCTTAAGCCTAAAATTACACATTTTACCTGAGCCTGCTCTGCATTGTCCTTTTAAAGTCAAGCTCTCCTCTCCCAAGGAGCTGAGTGTCTTGGACAACGACCTGTTTTATATGGAATATGTTCCTACTGGAAGCATTTTAGCTCTGTCCCACACCCTTAGGGAGCTGAGGTGGAGGCTGGAGGAATGGCAGTGCCCACCCTCATACGCACCCATAACCCAGAAAGGACAAAAAACTCCAGCCATAATGGGGATGGCAAGGTTGAGGCTGTGGAGTTAAAGCATTTTGCTGCCTTGCAGAAGACCATAAATCACCATGAGACTGGGCTGGTAAATAGAAGGAAATGATACACAGATCAAGAAGATGGGAAGCAGCCTTCTCTGCAGGGTTCATTTTGTTCTAAAATCCCTTTTTTTATTATCTTTCCTTATTTCCTTTTTTAAGCAGCTTATCCAAGCACTCTGCATGAGAGGCAGTGACAGCTTAACTGTTAAATGTTGGCAGATGAACCTGTCTAGTCCAAGCATGCTGTGTCTCATGCTGGGGGAAGCCAACAGCTTGAGCAGTTGCTTCCAGTTTATTCCCAGCAAGGCAGCGGAAGGATTCAACAAGGGGCTTGGCTGGAGCCAGCCAAGTACTGGGGGAACTCCTGGGGTGGAGTAGCCCTGCTCTGCTCTTGGGCAGGCACTCCTGCATGTATGAAAGCTCTTGGCATTGCCAAACACTGTCTTGTGTTTTGGGGAGGTGGGGTCTGGTGGCAAGTTGCTCCTTTTGGTTTTACCCCCTCGGCTGGAGCTGCTGGCAGTGCTGGCCTCTGTGTCAGAGCCATGGCTGGACAGGGGGGCTGTGGTGGGAAGGTGCCTGTGCACCCCAGGGGATCAGTCAGGGGTGCACCCTCCTTCCCATCTGGGCCCAGGACAATAAGCACTCCTGAGACACACTAGGTGGGGGAACAGGGGTCTCTTTTCTGAGTAACACCCTTCAGTCTGTGGTGTGACCCTGCCCCAGGGCTGTTAGCAACCAGCAGTGGTGATGTACCAGGCTCCAGGTGGCAAATTAGAACGCTGGAGAATGACTTTTCATCCAAGAGCTCCTCTGCTGCTTTTCCAAACTGTGAGCCAGCTGGTCCTTCTTCATGAGCTTTTCCTTTCTATGACCTTAGGCAATCACAGAGGAACTGTAGATCAATACATGCCAAAAAACAGACCAGTCAGTTGTCAACTGTGGAAAACCATGCAGTCAATACTGGAAGCTTTTAAGTACCCCAGGAGTTGGCAACAAGCATGCTGGTGTTGTCCAGAATTGGAGGGCAGATGGTAGATGGTCTGTAGGGAGTGGGAGCTGCAACACTGAAAATTCTCCTATGATATTTTCTATATGCACAAAATCTTCATTGCTTCCTTTCCTGTTGTTGGACCTTCATTAAAGGAGGCCCGGTGCCTCAGAAGACCTTACATTCTATCACAGTATTTTGATTTATATTATTTGAGCTTAAATGTGTGCTCTAGGAAGAAAAGTGCATGTGATTCTATTATTGTTTGGTTCAATTTGCTTCATTCTCTGAAATTCTTTCATGGATGGAACTTTTTTGGTGGGGGGGGTGGGGAGGAGTGGCTTTTCTGAGCTCTTCACTTTATGATTTTTAACTAAGTAAGTAGTATTATAGCCAAATTAACCTCTCATCTCTAGATCACAGCTGCTTTGCATTTTGACAAGGTCCATGTCTGTTGAGCTGGGGCTGTCCTGGAACTTCCAAGGGAGTTGCAGGTCCTGTTATGACAGGCAGGCTCATCTGACACCATAAGGGAAAAGGAAAAAAAAAAAGGAAGAAGAAGAAAGAAGAGGGGGAAGAAAACAGCCCTGGGAGGCCAAGTTTTTAATCTGTGTCTTTATAATTCTTGGCAGGTGAAAAACTCGACAAACTGAGCAACCCCCGGAACATCAAGTCCCCGGTGCCAAAGCTTGGTGGCCCCATGTCTGGGCTGCAGATGCTCCCCGAGTGCACCCGCTGCAGGAATGGCATTGTGTAAGTGTCCTGCCTCACCAGAGCCCCTGCTGCAGTGGGGACAGTGACACTGGGACGTGGTTGGGTTGGGTCCTGCCCAGCACGTGGGTTAGAATTTATAAGCAGAATACCTTGAATCCCTTTCTGTTTTTTTCTAACCATATCTAAACCTGAGCAATGCAGTTTGGATTGCCCCTTTTAAGGGAATCTCGCAAGGGATGATTTATGGGATGGTTTGTGCCCTGCTTATCATAGTAGCTGCCCAGGGACTATGAATAGCACCACGGCACCAGGCACTCCTTCACTGCCTTACAAGGGTTGGTGGGAGAAACACCTTGAGTGTTGAGAAGAAGACAGCTGGTTTGTTTGTTTGTTGAAGAGTTACTCTCCAACAGATGGATGTTTATTTCAGAAAGTTTAGGTTTTTTCTGCTTTGTTTGTTGTAATTTATGACCTGTTGTAATTTATGTTCTGTTGTAATTTACATCCTGCTGGAGCCAAATTTTCTGGCTGAGTGTGAGCTGTGCAAATGCCTGCAACTGTATTCTTGCTGGTGCTGTGAGTGAGGGTCTCTGCTCCACAAGTCATAGTGCCTGCAGGTGCTCAGCCCCAGTCCTTGCAGGATGCTGGCTGATTTTCAGATCCAGGCTGAGTGTAGATATTTAAGGCTGTGTTTTGCATCAAGCTGTGGAGCAGTGCTGCTGGGTGTGGAGCACCCTCCCTGCAGAAGCACAGTGAAGCCACACCTGGAGTGAGATGGCAGCTTTGGGTGGGCTGAGAACCCCTGATAACACCCTTACATGTCCCTGCACGCTGCTTTCCTCCACTTACTGTCTCACTTGAGGCAGCAGGAAAAGCTGTTCATGCTCCTTGTTCCTCCACCTCACTCGAGCTCTCCGGATCTCTCGCAGGGGCACCATTGTCAAGGCTCGGGACAAGCTCTACCACCCCGAGTGCTTCATGTGTGACGACTGTGGCCTCAACCTGAAGCAGAGGGGGTATTTCTTCATTGAGGAGCAGCTGTACTGCGAGACACACGCCAAGGAGAGGGTTAAGCCCCCTGAAGGATATGACGTGGTGGCTGTTTATCCAAACGCCAAAGTTGAACTCGTCTAAGGCTGGGCTGTGCTCTGGAGAAGTGGGGTGGCCCACCCACGTGCTCCTGCCAGCTGCAAGCACTGGGGCTGTAATCAACCCCCATGACCAAAGCCCAAGTTCAAATGCCTTTTCCTAGATAAAACCGTTTACACTTGGGATCTCTGGGGAATGGTGTTGAAAGCATTCAAACAGGTTTTGCCCTTCTTTTTGACACTCTGCTTTTTGCTGTGTTGGGTTATTAGTCTGTGCTGTAATCTTATCCAAGATCTGTGTAAATATTGATTAATTCTCTACTCTCTTTCATATAAAACCTGTATTCCTTTTTTTTCTTTTTTTTTTTGTGCCCTCCTTCTACTGAAGATGTTTTAGAAGATGTTTTAAAAGCTCAAAGAAAATAAGGCACTTTAACAAAAGAAGCTGTCTTTTATGTCCTGACCCTAATCTCCTGTCCTGTGGCTGCCCCAGTGATTCAAAACCAGCTCCGAGAGTCAGGACAGTACCAGTGGGTGCCTGCCTCAGCTGAATCCCAGCAGATGTGCCAAGGAAGGGTGGTCTCTTAAAACAGTAATTACAGTGAAACTCTGGACCAGGGCAGTGCAGTTTGAGGCTGACAAGGACTGATTCAAGTTCCCAAGAGATCTCCATACTGAGTGTGTGATGAGGCCTTTTTCTTCCTCCTTCTACTCCTAATTCCATTATTCTGTCATCTAATGACTCAAGCACACCTTGAAAGGACACTGCAGCAGTCTGGAGCACCCTTTAATTATCCCCACCTACATTTCTGCCCACAGCTGCCTTTGCTTTGGCCATTGTGACTATTCCCCAGTTTTTGCTCTAATGTTGTAGTCCTTTGTTTCTAAATCCTCAGATTGCTGCTATCTGGGTCTGCCTCCCAGCAGAGAGGGGGTGATAAAATCCCTCCAGGCACTTAGGGAATAACCAGAGCTTGGGTGGGTCCCAGGGCAGCAGGATTGTGTTTATACCTATCTCCCAAAGCTGTGCTTTCAGCCAGGTCCATCATCCACTTTATTTGACAGGGAAAAGATTTAGTGGCTCTTGAAATGTTTCTTTGTTAGAGGATTGTGGATTTTTTCATGTTAGTACTTAGAAGGAGGAGAGAGAGAGTTGACTTGCTCAGCTGCTGGGTACTGCTGTGCAAGGTGATGGGAGCTGTATTTTTGGTACAACAAGGTTATTTCTGCTTTGCAACAGCCTCAGTCTTCTTCCTTCTCATTTTGGGAGAGGGAGGATGTGGGGGAGAAAAAGAAATGCTTGTGCTTGCTTTCCTTCCATGGAAAAGGAAAGTAAGAAATGGAGTGATGGGCAAAGCACCCCTTTCCCTCCTGGCTCTCCATACGAGGGAAAATTGGGGATTGGAGGAGGGTTGGGAATATGATCCTAGTTGGGGCTGAGCAGGCAATTTCTCCCTACAGGTTTTGCACCCCAGAAGGGATTTTAGAGTGTTACTGGTCTCCATCTAGACCTCTTCATGCAATGCCCTACAGGGACACAGCAGCTCCTGCCCCATGCCCTGCAGCGTCCCAGCAGCCTGGGCTCCCACCAGCTGGGTACCACAGAGATGCTGGCTGTGTGCCTCAGGGGAACATCCAGAGGACATCCTCCTCCTTGTGCCTGCAGGAATTTTTAATTATTAAAGTACAAGAAACGTGTAAATTTTATCACAGTGCTGAACCACGTTTTTCTTGTATTTGCATGGCCTTGCTTGGTCAGTTGGACCCTCTGAAGGGGGGAATGCTTGGGACAAGTGTAAAGGAGGAGATGGTAATCAGGTGGGAAGCATTACTGCCCTGGTTGCAGGGCTCTGCTTGGAGCTCCTTAGGGTGCCCTTGTCAGAAACATTTATTCTGAATTCCTCTGTTATCCTTATACATTGCTGGTTTGAGCTCTGGTGCCTGTAGCTTGAGAGTTCAGGCTTCACCAAAATCCAGGACTGAATACAGCCCAGCTGCATGATGGAAGACTCCCAGCATGAATAGCACAGGATGCCCTTCCCTGTTTTCCAGGCAGGCAGTTGGAGCTGCCAGTGGTGCTGTTTGTCACTCCCTGGGGCTCTTGTCCCCATTTGACTCTAGCTGCGTGGTGGCCGTGTCCTGCAGGATGCCAGGAATCTGCAGCCCTGATACAGGGGAGCACCAAGAAGTTCACAAGTTGGTTCATTGCCCTCATTTTAAACACCCAGCTGAGCAGGGTCCTGCCAGGGCACCCTTGGGGGTTCTTGCTTGTGGGAATGCTGGGCATGGAGCTGTTCTTCTAATGATCCCAAGTTCCCTCCAATCAATATTTCCACATGGCATCTCATGATACCTTAGGAGTAATCAATTCACCTGATCGCCCTGCAGAGCTTGGAGCTGCCTCACACAGGCCCATCCCAGGGCCCATGGTTTCCTGGCTTCAGGCCACCCTGATCCTGTTGTGAGGCTTGCAGGAGCAGCCACAAGCAAGTGTCACCTTCTCTGTCACCAGATAATGCTGTTAAACTCTGTAAAATGTGGGGAGGGTACTGTTTGTATGAAACAAATAAAATAAAATTGTATTATGGGTTTTGTCTCACATCACTTGGCCTTTACCTGGTCTATATGTGTGGGGGTCCCCTGGCATCCAGGGGGCTGGATAAACTTCAAAAAGCATCATGGAGATACAAATTGCATCTCCATGCTAATTGCAAATGTGAATTGCTTTCCACATTTCATTGAGAGCTTGTTTGAGGTTTGGTCTGTGTTTTGGGGGAATTGGTGTGGGGTTTTTTTAACTTGAGACGTTCCTGGAATCCTACATCCTATCAGGTGTGGAGGTGGGAAAGGCCACTCTGTCTCTGTGTGATCCCCCACTGGTGCCTGGCTCCTCTCCACCAGTGTGACCCAGCTCACCCGGTCATGGTCCAGAGCTTTGCTGCCTCTGCTCCTGCACAAGGCTGATGAATCAGTGTTTTTGGTGATGTTTAATCAGCCACAGTGACACTCCAAGGGATCCTTCTCCCACCTGATGTCCCAGGCTGTCTTCAGACTGGGATCCACAGTTCTGCAGCACTGGGGTATTACTGCTGGAGTGAGCTGGGCCTTCTTCCCAAGGAGAGGTTACTGCTGACCCTTGGAGTACAGAAGCCCACTGGGTGGTGGGAGTGTGGGGGATTGGGAGGTGAGGGCAGGGTTAGCAGCTGTGTCAGAGGGATGTTTGCTTCTGTAGCTCAGTCTCTATGGGTCTGGTTTTAACAGTTGATTGGGATTCAAATCATTGGTGTATCGGAAAGTCAGAAGTGGTGTGAGGTAAGTGCCTCCAATATTTAATCTAAAAAGTTTGATTTGGCAAGCATTCATACATGGAAATTGTTGTCTGTATGTGCCTAAAACATTTAAAAGAAAAAACCTCTGAGGCTCTGCATGTGGCAGAAAAGGTTTCCATAGGGGAAAGAAAAAGTTTCCAGTGTGGGTCTATGTGACTCTATGTCTAATTTGTACACATATTCAAATAATTAATATGGTTATGACTCTCCAATTAGTGGTTTTTCTATTCACCCTTGAACACACACATGTGTTGGATGTGTTTCTGTGGTTTAGCCTCCACCATCCCCAGCCCCTCTGCCCTGGGCATTGATGCTGGAGGGCTTCAGCCCCTTGGGGTGATCCCCACTGAGGGGTACAGAGAGCCTGGGCAGCTCTGGGACCCCCCAGACCCTCTGCTGCCCACACAGCTACTCTGACCAGCCCAACACTGGGAGCCTCCTCTCTTCTTCAGGAAAAAAGAGGCACAAGCTCCACAGCACAGCATTTATTAACTAAATGAGGTGGGACCAGGGCCAGACTGATGCAAGTTTTAATTGTTTAACTTTTTCCATGTATCATTAAAGTTTCTTACTTAGCCAGGCATTATTTCCACCACCACGCCCCTGCTCTGCTGCAGCTTTTGTTTGGAGTTGTTTAACTTTGCTTTTGTTACTAGTGGTCTGCCCCAGGGACTGAAAAAAATCTCAGCTTGTCCATTTATCTGAGGATAAATGTCCTGTGCCATAGGAGGGAGATTGAGGGGAAGAGGCTTTTTGGAAAAGGTCCCTCTCTTCCCTTTCTCATGTATGAAGGAAGCTATTTTCATTACTTTAGGGAGGAAAAAAATCTTCCATACACATATAATAAAACCCAGAAAACTGCTCCCGATTCTAGAGCAACTTAGTTGCAAGTTGTTTGTCTCTGTTTCTCCTCAGCAAACACTCTCAGAGCTCTTCCAGCCAGGACCAGCTTCTCCCCCAGGACATTTAAATATTCTGAATTTTTAGGTAGCCCTACAGCAGCTGCTTGTGCAGGGAGCCCAGCGGGGAGGGCCTGGGCTGGGCCAGTACCCAGCCCAGGGTAGTTCAGGGCAGTTCAAGTGCACAGGGCCACACTTCACTCTGCAAAGGTTCTGCTCAAGCCTGGTTCAGGCTTTTGCCTTTATTAATAACTATTTTCTGAAGAAGCACCTTAGTCCTTCACTCCCAAACCTGAAGGGTTGCAGGAGGCCAGTGATGAGTGTGTCCTCCCCAAACTGATGGACTCTGAGGAGATGCAAGCTACTGGCACTGTGGGACCATGGGCTGGGAGGATTTGGGCTCACCAGTGGGGCATGGACACCACCACTGGAAAATCCAGCTGGAGGGGTTCTCAGGAGGCCACTCACACCTTGCCCCTGTCCCCAGGCAGCATCAGCCACCATGACCCTCCCAAGAGGTGTCCAACCTGTCCTTGGTATGGACAATCTCAGCTCCCCAAGCAGCACATCCCAGGGGTTTTCCCCGCATCTGGGGGAGTGCAGGGGATGTAAAGGAGGGGATTGGATGTGTGACGTGTAGGGGAATGTATGGGATCTGTAGGGGATCTGGTGGTACATGGGTGTGCCTGGGCTGCAGGGGGCTATAAAGGGTGTGTGGGGGCAGATGAGGAGCAGATGGGCTGCAGGGGGCTATAAAGGATATGGGATGGCGATGAGGGGCAGAGGAGCTGTCTGGCTGCAGGGCCACGGGACAAGGCAGAGCTCCATCCCGGCGCTGTGCTGTCTCCTGCTCCATCTAGTGATGAAAACTGAAATATCCAGCGGCTTCGAGCAGGATGGGACAAGAGCCAGCTCTGTGAGGAGTCCCGGCACCGTGGGGAGGTTCCCGAGCGAGAACATCCAAGTCCACCCACAGGGCAGCACTTCGGGAAACTTCTGGCAATGATCTCCCGGGAGAGGTCGTTTCACACCGGAGTGATGGGCTTGAGCATCTCGTCTCTTCTCGGCAAGACCTCTGGCGGTTCCTTGCTCTGCTGCAGCCCTGGCCCACATCACTGAGCTCTGACCCGAAGGCTGGGGGCCAGGACATGCTCCTGCTGCACAGGAAGTGTGTGCTGGTCCCCAGCAGGGCCAAAGCAATGTCCCTTCCCCACCAGGAGTGACATTGCACCAGGCAAAATTCCTGAAGTCCTTCCTGAGTGGTGGATAGCCTTAGGAAAGCTGACTGCACAGGAGCAGGTGGGCTCTGGGAGGCTTTATCCCAAATCCTCACACACGTGCTGAAGGCAGGCACCCTTACTCCATCTCTTTTACAGGATTCCTACCACAAATAAGATGAAAAATCATTCATACCAAATGCTTGTCTGCTGGGCTCTGCTTAGGAGAAGTTCATTCTCCACTACCAGGAGCTGGGAAGTGATGGCCATAATGCCCTTGAGAACTCCAAGTCCCACAGGTTGGATTCAAGTGAGCCTCAGGCAATTCTTGGCACTGCTGCAAGGGGTACTTGCACTGCACTGCTGGGAGAGCAGAAAGGCTGAGATGAGTCAAGAGCCTTTTTAAAGGCTGCCAAAGATGACTTTTCCCAAGTGCTCTTGGTCCAGTGTGATGTGACCCTGATGGATGGGACCACCAGCTCCAGGGTGGGCAGCAGTTAGGCAGGAGGGCTTTGGCCAGAGCAGGGCTGTGCCACACTCCAGCAGGGTGGCATAGGGGTTCCAGCATGTGGCACAGAGCCCCTCGGAGGACACACTGCAGCTCACATACAAAATAGGCCTTGCTTTGCCCTGTTGATAAGCAAATTTCCACGCGATCCAAGTGTTGGCAGTCCACAGAACTCTAAATTATCATGTGCTTTCTTAATTCCCAGCTCTCCAGATGGCTACTGGGAGGGTGGCACAGCTGTCCCACCACAGCAGAGGGTCCCTTCAAAGGGGCTTTGCCCTGGCAGAAAGAGCAGAGCTGATGCGGGCAGCACCACCCCACTCAGGAGCAGAGCAGGAGCTCTGATGCCAGCAGTGGCACACTGGGTGAGGATAATGTGACTGCACAAGCAGGAGCTGGGCTCCTCCACAGCTGGGGGCAGCTGTGGCATCCAGCAGCCATTGGAGCATCTTCTTGCCTCCACAAGAACCAAGTGCCTGCACTAGAGGTGGTGTCTCAGCCATTCAAAGATTTGTTTTATCTCCCCCTATAATGAAGTACTCCCCCTTTGCTCTGCCAGCTCCTTGGCGTCTGGCTTCAGTTTAAGGGATTCTCCCTGAGCTCATTTCCCACACGCTGCTCTTCACCTAATAGCTGAAAGTGTGTTTTATAAGGCTGTGGTAAAATCACAGAATTGTTTTAGTGAAAAAAGCCCCCACCACTAAACCATGTCACCAAGTCATCTTCATTCATGTTAAATCCCTCCCGGGATGGTGACTCCACCACTGCCAGTGTCACAAATAAATTTTCTCTAATATCCAACCTAAACCTCCCCTGGTACAACTTGAGGCCATTTCCTCTCATCCTATTGCTTGTTCCTTGGAAGAAGAGACCAACCCCCACCTCACTACCTCCTCTTTTCAGGGGCTTGTAGAGAGCAAGAAGGTCCCCACTGAGCCTCCCATACTCCAGAACCCCTCCTGCTCCCTCAGCTGCTCCTCATCAGAATTGTGCTCCAGCTCCTTCCCCAGCTCTGTTGCCCTTCTCTAGACACATGCACTGACCTCTTTAAGAAGGGTCAGTTGCAAGAATTAGGACTGGCCCTTCCCCTACAGTGAATTTGCTCCACAAATGTGTGTCCAAGCCACTCACTGGCCACTGTTTCATGTAGTTTTCATAATCTCCATGCTTGGGTTAAAGCATCCCTGATGTTGGATCACAAGTGGGTTTTGCAAGCTGGGGAACACCCAGCAAAAGCTCTGGGCTATGGTGATTGCAGCAAGAGCTTGTGGTGCTGTGGCAGAGCTGGCTAGAACACAAGGGATTTCTATTACTGCTAATTTATGCAGGTCCACAGTATAAGAGAAAACCCCATGGTGTTTTCATGCCAGACACATGAAATTTTAATATGTTAAGCATGTATCTGCAAACCAGATAAACCTAAGCACATCATCTACCCCTTACTGAGTCTGTGTCTAGCACTTTTGATATGCTAAGTTTGCAGCCTAACCACAGTTATTTCTGAGCTCTGTGAATTAGTCCTCTGTAATAAATTACTGTTGACTGAATAATTACTAAGATTGCATTAACATTAATGCTTAAGACAATACACTCCACATCCCTAACTTCCTCATGGGAGCAGGCATGCATTGCATTTTACTATGGTTCTTGCACAGCCTCAGGGCAGGGCAGGTGGAGGGCTGCTGCCTGCTGCTGCCTGGGAACCCCTGATCCGTCCCAACTGGCCCCCACCCTGCTCTTATCACTGGGGACAGCTTAGACTGCTCAGTAGCCCAGGCCTGGCACGAGGATGTCCTCTCCAAACAGGAGATATCTGAAGCTTCCCATGACATGAGTTCTTCGCCCACATCCAAAGCAGCAGCAGATCGCTGCCTGGCAGACAAATGTTGCCACAAGCTTCTCCTCCCCAAGCACCGCCGCTTCCCCTCCGTGCTTCCTTCCCACACTCCCCCTCGCCCTCTGTGATCTCTGTTGGAGCGATGCTTCCCAGCCTGCCCTCCTCGCACATCGCACACGGGCATCCTCGTCTGGGCACAGCCCGACTCGGGCACCCTGCTCACAGCTCCAGGGAGCTGCATTGTCCGAGCAGGGCAAGCACTGCGCTTGTTTTAGACACCACCGCGTTTCTGAGCGCTCCCTGAGTCATTTCATAAGATGACAGCGTTGTTCGGATTTCTGAAATGGCTCTGACAGCTATCCACGTATGGGACTGTGGGCAAGGCCAGAGTCACGTGTGGAGCAGGAATAGTAAATGGATAGGAGATGGGAATATAAAAAGCTCCTCTCTCCTCTCAAGCAGGCTCCTTGAGCAGACACTGCTGACCTTGTCTGTTGCCGAGAGTAAACACTGCTAGGAAAAAGCATTAGGGACGGGATTTCAGGGGCTGTGAGAACGTTCGATTCCTAAAGCACCGTCCTTGTTTTTCCTCTGTGCCAGTGTGTAGGAGGGCTCCCATTACTGACGTCGCTACCTTTGGTGGGATGAGCCGGGGAGAGAGATCCCGCCGGCCCGGCAGCTCGCAGCTGATGGCTCGCTGATCCAGCTGCCTGTCCATTAACCGTGCTCGTGATGCCCGGCTGTGCTCCGCGCCCGCGGGGGTGGTACGATGCTGTGCCTCCATCTTGCAGCAGCAATACAGGGGGTAGCCTGTTTTGGCTCCCCGAAGGGAGGGATTCGGTGCTCGGGGAAGGCTGGGGGCGGCGGAGCCATCGCCGCGCTCCCACCAGGCGCTGATCTCGCACCGGCAGCTGCTG
>NW_005054308.1:1793644-1812369 GCF_000277835.1 Geospiza fortis | reverse complement strand
CGACGTGGAGCTGGAGGAGCTGGAGCAGGAGCCGTGCCTGGACGGCTGGGAGTACAGCCGCGATGTCTATCGCTCCACCATCGTCACCGAGGTGCGCGGCCGCGGTGACACCCCTGCCCCGGGCCCTGCTGGGGCCAGGGCCTGTCATTCTGTCCGGGGAAAGGCGAACAGGGAGCAGGAACCATCGGGTGAAGTGCCTGTGGGAAGGGGTCCGGCTGGGCACCATGCTGCGAGGGGCGGTAGGGATGCGAGAGGTAAAGGTTGACGAAGGAGCTGCGCGCCCTCGCCGTTCCAGTTGTGTTTGCCAGCTGGTTTTACTCTGGGACAGGTAGAGGGGGAGGCAGAGGCTGAAAATTGAAACCCGGTAGTTTCCCCCTGCCTCACGCTGACCATCCCGGTAATTTTCTATGTGATGGAGTTGCTCGTCCTCAGTGCACCATTGAATGGGGACATGGATACGTTCAGATAAACACACCCCCAGCTGTCCGAGGCTAGAGCAGAGCGGACCCTCGCTGGCCCGGTGCCCTGGAATGCCGGTGCTTCCGTGGCGGTCAGCGCTGGGATCGGCGGGAGGCAGGTGCCGCGGTCACTCCTACGGGAGCCTGACCTGGCTGTCCCCTCGGTTTGTAGGCTCTGTCTGCAGTGGCATCATCTGTGCGGAGCGTCACGGGGGAACATCAGCGGTGCCGGGCAATGTGAGCACTTGTTTGTGTCTTCTGGCCGTGCCGGGGTGTGGAGGCAGAGCCGTGCTGTTCCGTAACGCGGGCACGGAGCGGGGAGCTCCGTTAGAGAAGGGAAATGATTCCTCTGAAGCTGCAGGAGTGCTGTTGCTGTTCCTCATTGTGTAAGGGGTTTCAGGGAATAACAGGCTCGCCCTCGTGGCAGGCAGTGGCAGCCGGCAGGCTCCGCGGTCCTTCAGCCCAGGGCCACCCTCCTCACCCTCGGGAGCGTGAGAGGGAAAGGGGGGGAACGCTCCTCACGAGTCCCTGTGACTCAGCAGCAACATCTGCCACCAAAAAAACATCGGAGGATGGCACAGCCAGGAAAGGTTCTGGTGCTGAGGCGAGGAGTCTGTGCCCTTAGGACATAGGAGGAGGGTCTGTGCCAGGGGTGGGCAGACATAGGCCAGCCACATGCCTGGCATGTGGGCAGGAGCTGGCAGCCTCCTGTCACCTGCTCAAAGGGACGCCATTGGCACGTGTGACACTTGCCATTTGTGCTGACACTGGTACTCAGTCACTGGAGATCCCTCACAATATCAGATCAAGGCAGGGGTTTGTGGAAAGCTTGCCCTGCTCCTGGCCGTGGGCAAACTGAAGCAGCAGCCTGGCTGCCCACATGCCCGGGTGGCACAGCTGCTGCCCACATAACCCACAGGCTGGCACGGCTGCCAGGCAGGTGCCTGGTGGCCACCACTGGCACAGACAATGGCTCTCTCACTGCCAGAGGGAGGTTAGTTTATCCTGGTGTCTCAATGAGCTTGTTATCTCTGTTTTAGAGTCAGTGGGTGCTCTGGGAGAGGCAGTAAATGAAGCAAAAGGAGGAGAAATGTGATTCTTCTTAATGAACAGTAAATCATTTATGTTGGAAGATGCCAGACAAGAGAATTCTGTGCAGTATTTGGATGGGACATAGCTGTGGGGTTTGCCTGGGGGCCTGGGGTGTGCCAGAGAGGCAATAGCACATTCAGAGATGGAAACCAAGTGCCAGGTTCCCATCTGTAAGCCAGATGGAAAAGGATACTTGTTTTGTTTCAAAATTGTCATGGACATTTGGAAAAAATGCAGAATTTTGTTTCAAAACAAGGAAAACAGGCACTGATTAAATGCTGGAAAGAGGCAGTTTAGACAAATTTGAGATGCTTATTTTTGTACCCAACATTTTTCTCTGTATTAGGAAAGACAAGCCAGGACAGGCCACCAGAAGAGCTTAGTGAAGAAATAGCTTCAGAACTCAAAGAACAGAACTTGATGGTACAGGATTAAGTGCTGGAGACTTAATTTGATTCATTCAGTTGCATTTAATCCTGTAATTAAATGCTGCTTGAAGGCAAGTGGGAGATGCCAGCTCAGCACCTGTGTTACTTGGTCTGTGAGGACATGTTAAACCCTGGGACCAGAGAATCCCAGATTGAGACATTTTGGTGGTGTTAAAATGGAGATGATGGGGGAAAGTGAACATGTCCACAGGTGATCTTTGGGCCAGGCTGATGTAAGAAAGGGGTTGTAAGAGTAATGGTGAGCAAGTGGAAATGTGAGTCATTGTGGGGTCAAGAGTGATCCCTTGGCTGAGATGGAGGGGCTGCAGGGTTTCCTTTTCCTGTTGGCAGGCTCCTGGGGACTGTTACATTGCTATTCTTTTCTGGAACTTAATCTACTTTTCTTTTACTTCCAGATAATGATGTTCAGGTCAAACATGAATTAGAGGCTCAAGGACAAGCACTGATTTTGCCCTTTGGAGTAGGCATTAGGATCCAGTTAGTTCCCTTGAGCCAGGCTGTCACCAGCACTGCTCCCTGGGGACACTGAGCTGCTCTCCACCACTGGGGCATGGCATGTACCCCAGACACCACTTTGGGGCCCCTGCAAAGGGCAGAGGGAGTGCCAGAGGCTCTGCTGGGGCTACTGCTCTGTCACCTGTGTCATCCTGCTCAGTCCCTGTCCCAGCCCTGGCCCTGATGTTAGTGAAGGCAGAAACCAGAAGCTTTTGGGACTGGCAGAGGCAAGAGACTGGATAGAAATTGCTTTGGTTTGAAGGCATCTGAAGGTCTTTTCTGTTCTGTTCTGTTCTTTTTCCATCAGTGGACAGCAGCCCTGCCCAGCCCTGGAAGCCCACCCTGTGCTCAGGCATGGAGGTGCTGGTGCTTGTCATTTGTGCACTGAGCAGAGCTGGTGTCATTGCTGGACCTGGGACCCAGGGAGCAGGATGGGGCCATCTGTGAATAATTAACACTTCTTGAGTTATTCATGGTCAGCTTTACTCTTGGAAACAAGTTCAGATTTTCCCTGGTTTGCAGCCCCACCCATTTACACAAGGCTCCACTAGTGTTTTCTCCTCTGATGTGAATGGGCTGTACTCAGAGGGTTAATTAGTGATTTCTAATTGGTAGGGGGGCACTTGGGGTAGTCAGGGCGCCTTCGCCAGCAATTTCAATTTTTCAGAAAGCTCCTCCATCTATAGTGATCCTGCCAGCAGCACTTAGCAGAACTGACTCTTGCAGTAGCTGGGAGCTTGTCAGAAAGTGCTGTAGGGATTTGATGGGAATAAAGTGATTTAATAACAGTGTTCTTGAGCAGCTCCTGTTCCTAGCATTCAGAGGCCTTGCCTGGAATCTTACATGAACTTTGCTCCCCAGTTTGCTTTGCTAGGGACATTACAGAATTACTTATTTTCTAGTTAATGTATAATTAGCCCAGTAGAGACATTTTGGAAGTTCTAACTGTAGGCAGTTTTGCTGTGGCTGGGCTGTAGCTCCTGGAGCCATGGTGTGCTTGGTGCTGTCTGTGAGGGATGCAGCTCTGAGGAAGGGGTCAAACAAGGGGTCAAACAATTACATTTCACTTTTCCTACACACTGAAGCACTGCTGAAACCTTACCATGTTGATCTGTGGTTGATCACTGTGCATGAGGCTCAGTCAGAGTGAGCGCCTGTGGGGATGGGAAGCTGGAATTTGGGAGGTGAGTGTAGCTGTAGGGTAGGGCTGTATTGCTCAGGTACCATGTGATATTGGAGCTAAAATAGGTGGATTGTTCACTTAGCAGCTTCAAGTATACTTAAAGTCAGATGGATTTGATGTGTTTGTGTGTTTTCTGGTCAAATACAGTGAGATCCTGTACACAGTAACCCCTCTTTGGACAGCCAGGTGCTGTGGGCTGTTTACACATCCCCCAGATCTGAAAGACTTGACCCTGTACAGTGAATTTTTCCTGGGTATGAAGTATATAATGGGAAAAAATGGAGCAAACACCTGCATGTGGCACCAAGGAGGTAATGCAGTTTCATGGGCAAGTTATTATTTAGCTGGGTTTATTTTACAGCCAAAGGGCCTTTGGCACCATGGAGACATTTTGAAAACATTGATCCTTAACCGCGAGCAACTCAAGTCTGAAGGTCCAGGAGCAGGAGCTGTGCTGGTGCCCCAGAGCAAGGTGCTCAGTACAGATAATTGACAATAGTTTGTATGAGCTGCAGGTTCTGCCATGTTGTCACTCAACAGCTTTCCCTCAGTGGGGCAAGGAAGGTGCAGCAGGATGAGGTGAAAGACCTCTACAGTACACTTTGAATGCTGTGGTTTTTGTAGCTGAATTTTGCTTTGTTTTAAATACTAGACTTGATTTGTACTGACTTTCTTTACAGAAATCTGTTTTCTTCCACAGGTGAAGCAGATCCCTGCATCTGTTTTTCACAACTATCATCCTTGAATGTACCAGAACCCCACTGACCCACATGCTAACCTCCACCTTCTCAAAACAGAGTGCAGATAAGTGGAGGTGTGTGCCCAGACAGGCCCACACTTCACCACCTCTCCCTTCCCAGCAGGGACAAGAAAATACCTTACAGAAAATTCTGCCACAGGGTTCTTTTTGTTCTTAATCAGATTAAGGTCTTGGAGGCACATTTTAGTCCACAAGTCTCCTTGTTCCTGCATTGAAGACATGTGTGTTCCTCAGGAAGAGGCATGGACTGTGTATTTAACCTCAACTTCTTTTTTTGCTGTGTAGCTGGTGTTACTTTGCAGGCTGGGCAAGGGGCAGAGGTACTTACTTGACTCCCCTCTGCTGGCAGTGTACTTCTACTCTGTCTGAAAATAGGCATTAATTGCATCTCTTGCCTAAATTATAGTCCAAAGCAAACTGCATCAAACCACACCACCTTCCCCCTTGTTCTGGGGTTTGCCTGCCTGTTCTGCAGTGGCTGTGAAGCTCACCCACCAATCCACTGGTGGTTTGTTTCTGGCAGGGCTTGTGGTGCCATCAGACAGCACCTGGGTGTCTCTGTAACAGAAGGGTTGCTCCTTGTTGCCTGCAGCTGAGTGAGGAGCCTGAGCAGCTCTGATGGCAGGTTTCTGCTCCATCACCAAGCCTTTGCCTGTGCTTGGCCCATCCATTCTCTGAGCAAAGGGTGGCTGCTGGTGCAGGCAGTGGCCCTGCTCTCTGATAGCATGGCTAATTATTAAAATTATGCCATACTTTAATCTGTTATCTAACTAGCTTACCATTGTGGTAGAATTATCTGATCTGAGAGTGACATGTTTGAAGCCTCTCCCTAAGTGCTCCTGGCAGACATGTCTTAACCAGGAGATTAGTCACTAGGAGGGGAGCAAGCCTTGGCAGAGACATGCTCAGCTCTAACTTCAGTGGACAGAGGCTCATGATGCCATTTTTATTTTTTTTAAACCTCGTCTGAGGTTATGAGTAGTTTTAGGTGGAAGTTTCCACACTGGCTCCTGTCCTAAGTCTGCAGCCACAGCCAGCTGCAGTCATGAGGCTGTGAGTGATGGGTGGCAAGTCAGTGGTGCAGGTGGTGGGGTGGAACAGAATTTGGTAACACATCAGTGCAAGAAAAGAGATGTCATTCTGTGTGTCTTCTTACACATTCTTTGTCAGCCCCAGAAGTTCTAGAGATGCAGCAGGTTTTGTGCTTGCAGAGGTAAACGGAGCTGTCCTTAGCCGGGATGGTTCTTTACCCTTCTCCATTGCTCTGTTTCACTGGTGGAAGCATCTTGGACCATGGGGAGCCACGTCCAGGGGTCTGGTGGGCACATGATGGGAGGATTGTGCTGGAAGCAGGTCCAGGACAGCCCCTGAGCTGCACACACTGGCTCCCATCAGGTTTGGCATTGCTGGCCAGAGGCAGTGGGGCTGTCAGACAGCTGCTGGTGCTTTGGCCTCATGGAGTTGCCTGGGGAGAAAATCACTTTCCCTTCTTTTTCCTGTGCTTTAAGCAGGATGTTCCAACAGTGACCTTGGCCAAGAAAACAGTGCTGGTGATGGGTGGAAGTGTGGGAAACAGAATTCCATTGCATGGAGATGTGTGTGTCTGCAGCCAGCAGCCCCTGTGCTGGACGAGGCTCAGCACAGCACTGGGGCTGTGTCTGAGCACAGGACTTTCTCTTGCAGTGGAACCTGGTGTGTGAGGACGACTGGAAAGCCCCACTGACCACCTCCCTCTTCTTTGTGGGGGTCCTCATCGGCTCCTTCATCTCGGGGCAGCTCTCAGACAGGTAATGCCATGGGCAGGGCACACCTGGGGCATTTCTTTTGAGAGACAAAAGGAGTGAAATGTCCAATGCTCTGAGTTCTGATCTAAATTAGGTAACTGGCCTGGCTTCTTCAAAAATCCCATCCTGGTCTACCCCAGGTGAAGGATTTCTCTCTCTCAGGCACTTCAGGGCCTGGGGACTGATCTCCACAAGGAGCCCATGTGGCTGCTTTGCAGATTGATGCAATGGGTCTCCCTTCACAGCCCACTTCCCATTTGTTTCTTTATCCAGCCTTTTCAGTAGTTTAAAAGATGCTGGTTTTGTTGTACATGAACTGATAATCCCTTGCTAGAGCTGCAAGATAGGAATTTGCCCTTTGAATGGAATCTCTGCACAGGAGAGATGGTTTGGTGGAAACAGAGTAAGGTCATGTGAGAGGAAGGAAAAAAGATTACCTGAAAATGATAGCAATTGTCCTAGCATCTCACTAGATATAAATGTAAAAAAATCATTACAGGCATTTGATAATTGTCTCAGCAGTGTTGAGGTTTTGGCCTTACAAGTGTTGAATGCAGAATACACATTCCCTGTGCAAATCTCTGCTCCATTCAGCCCTCAGCCCTGTGTCCATACCCATGTGATGGGATCTCTGGTCTCTCAACTGCTCTCTGGAAATGAGGATGTCATAAGTTAGCAGTGTTCCTCTGGGTGCTTAGTGGAGGGGTTTCAAAACTCACTGGGAGTCTTAATCCTAAAGCCTCCAGCATTAAATTCCATGTGATCTGAATTTAATCTCCTGACTCCTGCCCCAGTGCAGAAGTCAGTTGGTGTTACTGTTTGAAAGGGAGATGAGATAATCACTAAATCCCAGTGGTGCCATTTCCCAGTGGGAGCATTTGAGGAAGTGTGTGTGCCCTGGTGGCAGCGCAGCCACTGAGAGCCCGGCTCATGCCTTCCCACATGAGCTTCCTTGGATTATTTGGGGCTTTTGTCAGTAAAGGGTTGTGATCTGAGCCTGTCCCTAAGCAATTTCCCCATGCCTGCCACAGAAGCCTTGCCAAGTGAGGGGCTGCTGCAGGCAGCGGGTTATGCAGCCTGTGCAGCATCTGTGCCCACAGGTATGAAAACCTGAGCTTGTCCTGCCTCTCCAGGACCACAAGCCATGTAATCCTAGTGCAGAGAAACAGGTGAGACAAAGGGGGCAGTATGTCTGGCAACTCAGACCAGAAGCAGTTGACAAAGCTATTTAGCACATTCAAAGCATAATGGTGTTGCAAGTATAGGTGCCAGTAGCCTAAAATCCATCATTTCCTCACTTTCAGGTGTGTGGCTTGCAGTCTGCATGTGTCTCCCTATTGTACTGTTGCCTGGTCTCCTTAATCTCTGTCTAGTGGCTTTCTGAAGTTTCTGCTCATAGCTTTTCTTCTCTGTTTGTCTCCTGGGTCTTGTAAATTTTAATATTTTTTAATGCATATGAAAATATTTTTTTAAAATTAACAGAACTTCAGGTTGTGCTAAGATGCATGACTTGAGATTGGATATTTGTTATCTCTTGTGCCCTCTTACATAGCCCCCACCATAAATACATGCTGTTTCACTAATAATCTTTTTCTGTACCAAAGGTTTGGAAGGAAGAATGTCCTTTTTTTGACAATGGCTGTGCAGACTGGCTTCAGCTTCCTGCAGATCTTTTCCATCAGCTGGGAGATGTTCACAGTGCTCTTCCTCATTGTGGGGATGGGACAGATCTCTAACTACGTGGTGGCCTTCATTTTGGGTATGAATATATTTGCATTAGATTAAATGTTTGCTTATTGTACTGTTACTTTTTTTCCCTGCTGAAACTGGATCATTTAATTGGACAGTGGTAAATCTGTACTGGTAAAATTCCTACTTTGGGCCAGAATGATTGGTTTTTTGCTCTGTGATTCTTCAAGCCTATACTTTCTGTAGGTTTAGAGAAAAAGAAGAGAGCAGGAAGAGTCTAAATAAACATGCATTTCATTCCTCTTTGGAAAAGACATTCAAGGCAGTGTCCAGGGTTTAGCAGCAGCAGTAGGTCTGAGATACAGAAGGCATTTGGGTGCATTCCTGACTCCCTCTGCACCCTTTGCACAGAGGTCAGTGCATACCTGAGTGCAGAGCCTTGGAGCAAACCAGTAATTTCCAGGCACGATGAGTGTCAGGGGGACCAGAGCAGAGGAGCTGGCTGGGTGCCAAAGCCCCATTAGCCATAAATACTCTCAGTGTTGAGATCAGTGATAAAGACCTAAGTTTTGGAAGATTTTTTGCTTTCTTTACTATGGGGAGTGTAGGAATAAAGATCCAGCAGCTGCATGGCCTGGGGACCCTGCAGAGAACAAGGGACCCCATGGGGAAGGGGACCCCACAGAGGCTCCCACTGGACACGGGGGTTTTGGTTTCAGGAGAGGCAGCACCATGGGCAGATTATGGGGATGAGTGATGCAGGTCTCAGGGGGGAAATGGAGTTTGCTGTCTTTAAAGTCTGTACAAATATGTATTTATGGCTGATTTTAAACCCCTGGTGTCAACACTACAATTTGTAGATTGTAATGTGAGCTAGAGTAAAATTGTACATTACTAGTTAATGCTGGTCTTTCCTACCCCATGAGGTTTAACGGGGAAAAAACAGTTCAGAAGAGCATAAAATGAAGTCAGTGCTATGAAGAGGATACAGCACTGTGTCCTCAAGCAGCCAGGAGTCACTGCTGCCTGTGGCACAGGGAGGATAAAGGTCAGGCTGTCAGCAGGGAGATCCCTTGTTGCCATCACCTTCGTAACTGTTCCTGTCACAGTTGCCGCTGCTCCCACTGTCCTGGTAGTTTAATTCTTGTGTGGAGCTGATGGAGCAGGAGCAAATGCCTGCCATGGGAAGGCTGGGAGGTACAGCACTGGGTAAAGCTGAAAATCCTTGTGGAAATGCATGGGTGTTGTGTAGCAGAGGTGCAGGTTCTGATCAGGCAGGAATTTAGCTGCCAGCTCCCCTGGGAATGTGGGGCACAGCTGGATGTGGATTGGGAGCTCCCCTGGGAATGCGAGGCACAGCTGGATGTGGATTGGGAAGGTGTCTCAGTGGTCATCAGAAGCAAAGCTGGAAGGGAGGGCCAGGAACACCCCAGTGGGCAAATGGTTCTTCTGTTGAGAGGGGGCTGGGTTTCCCCCAGTGCCATTAGGCTTGTTTAATGGGTTAGCTGTTGTTTGCTGGCCCTTGCCCCGTTGGGCTGTCTCTTCTGCCATCCCTCCTCTATAGAGTTGCCACAGCAGCAATGGCTCCCAGGGAGCAGAGGCAGATTCAGCCGTGGCTCCCAGGGAGCACAGAGGGGCAGATTCAGCTGTGGCTGCCAGGGAGCACAGAGGGGCAGATTCAGCTGTGGCTCCCAGGGAGCAGAGGCAGATTCCTGGGGCACTTGGCAGCAGTGCTGCCACTCCCCAGCAGCCTTGAGGCTGGTTCTAAGGGCAAGGTTAATCTAAACTAATTTAGACCTTAGCTTCCTCGTTTAAGTGAGCCATCAGCTGCCTGTCATGGGTAAGGAGGGAGGTACTTACAGAGGCTGGTCTGTCCAAATATACGCTCCACAGCCAGGTGTCCAGGTGTCCCCATAAGCACTGTGACTTCTGCCTGTGGCAAGGCAAGCCCAGGAGCTTCCAGTAGGCTGCCCATGATAGAGGTACTGAATAGGAGAATATAGCCATTAAAAGAAAAGTAACTCCTTTAGAAATCCCATCCTGATTACAGGATGTGCTGGAGATGCTCCCCTTGTTTCATCCCAGAGCAGGCAGGGCTGAGCTGTGCCTGGCAGGGCAGCAGTGACACCAGCACCTACAAAGGCCTTGTTGACCCTGGCTGTGCTGCAGCCCTGGCACCCTCCATCCCTGAGTGCAGTGGGTTTTTCCCAAGTTCAGCACAGTTTCTCTTGTCACTCAAACTCTCAGCATCCAAACCTCTGTTGCCCCCCCATGTGCAGCTCAGACTCTGTTTCAGCATCCTAAGCCACCCAGGCTAATGCTGCCCATTGCACTGTTGCCCACCTTCTTGGAAAGAGTTCCCCCTGAGCTGTTGGTGAACTTCTGTAGTCAATGTTAGGGTTTTTTCAATCACATACTGTGAAATTTCTGTCATAGCTTTAGTCTCAGTTGTTCTCTGTGCTCAAAACTGTTGTGTTCAGGTTCTGGGGCTGCAAAACGCTGCAGAGGTTTGTGAAGGCATGTTGGTATTGTCCAAGACTGTTACTCCATGGCTAGGAGAACGAGGGAAGAGGAAAGGCAGGAGAGACCTCATCTCATACTGACTTTGAATTGACAAATTATAATGCAACCTTTAACAGGCTTAAACCAATGTTTCAAGTATCAGACCTCTCCCAAGAAAGTCCCTTGAAACAAGAGCAAGTCAAGAGGAAGATGGTAACATTTATCCCCACACACCCACTTTAGCCCAGCAAATTCTTTTTTTATGCAGTTTTTTTACTGTGACTTTATTCAGTTACTCCAGGTTTCTGAAATGAAAATTCATGTAGCTATCAAATAGGAGGGTTTTCCAGTCTTGGGTATTTTTTTTCATCTTCTCTGCAATAATAAATGTTGGAGTTCTTGTCATGATACACAGCCAAGTACACTCTCCACACTTTGCGACCCTCAGTTCACTCAGTGTCATTTGTGTTTTAATTGAGTCCAGATCACACTGTGGCAGTTATGGCCCTTGCAGTGCTCCTGATGTGATGGAGAGCTCTGCAGACCAGGGCCTGAGAGCTCAAGGAGAAGTGAGGTGGACCTGAGAGCTTCACTGGATTCTGCTAAGGAGTGGCTGGGTGTTTTATTATAAAAGAATTGAGGGGCTGTGGAAGGCTTAGAACTGAGTTTTCATGACTCAATATTAGGTTGCTGCATGGTGCAATGGCTGTAGGATGCTTTCCCTGACTGCTGCCTGGCTACTGGAACAGTAACACTACTAGGGGATGGCGTCTTCCCTGGTTCTGTCCTTCAGCCCCTGATGTGCCCATTCAACATTCCAACCTTCCTTCTGTTCCCAAAAATAGGTGGGAAATTTGTTTCCACCTCACTTTACTGTAAATTCACATCCTTCCATCCCATGCCAGTCTGCTGTGCTCAGACCTTTGCTCTTTCAGAAGTGCCCAGCAGTGAATTAATCTTAAATCCAGATGGGTTAAGTGGGGGAGCAGGATGAGTGTGTGGGGAAGGCTCCTGGAAGTCTGCCAGCCATCCCCCATGCCTGTCCTTATCTGTGTCTGCCAATGCATTAATCAAAGCAAACAGAAGTAGCTTCTTTATCTGCAGGTTCCCAATACTCCCAGCAGCATTGCTGTACAGGCATGTCTGTGCTGTGCTGCTCTTTTCTAAGATTGTTTAGTTTATTGTTGTTGTTGTTGTTGTTTGTAAATGCAATAAAGTATTTAGTCATGCTTGAAAACAAAGAGTTAAGATGCTAATCCAACCTCCCTTGTTTTAAACAGGCACAGAAATTCTTGGCAAATCAGTTCGTATTCTATTCTCTACATTAGGAGTTTGCATATTTTTTGCAATTGGCTACATGTTGCTGCCACTGTTTGCTTACTTCATCAGAGACTGGCGGATGCTGCTGCTGGCGCTCACTGTCCCGGGGCTGTTCTGCATCCCGCTCTGGTGGTGAGTCCATGCCGGGGCCACGCTTCCACCTCCCCTCCCGCCTGCTGCTCCTTGTGCTGGGTCAGGGAGGAGGGGCGCTCTTCTGTTCACCGCGTGAGAACGCTCTGCCTCGAGGGAGCGCTTTTTGTTTGGGGTTTCTTGCCAATTTTAAGTCGAGTAACTACCTAGAGAGCCTCGTTGGTGCTGTGTACTTGAAGCCTTGCTCTTTTTAGCTGGACAGAAGCACTGAAGAAGGGCAGATAGCCCTATTTGGTTGCTGCCTTTCTAAAGGGACAGGTGTTTGAAAATAGGAAAGGAAAAGCAAGGCATCACACTCTTAAGAATAATTCACAACAGGAAGAGTCCTTTCATATTATTCAGGAAACTCCTTTCTTTTTGCTATCTTGAAAATGTTGTATCTGTAAGTGAGCAATTAGGATCTTTATAACAGTTGAGTGATTTAGACACACTCTTCTATAGTCTAAAACACCTCCTGCATGTCCCAGTCTTGTTAGAAGTATCTGCTGATGGTTTGTTGGTAGTTGGGGTTTTTTTTTAACCTCAGTCTTCAAACCAAACCTTTGAAATGGTTTTCAGCTCCACCTCTGCTGTCATAGGATTTTAAAGACAGTCTGATTCTGTTTAAGGGTCAGTTTGCTTATTTCACTTGAAGTGTTTCAAATTCCTTCATCACAGCAGCATTTCCCTCTGCACCAAGCAGCTGTTCTCTGGGGAGGCTGGTTCTGGGTGGGAGCCTTTTATGTCTGCTATAAAACAGGCACTGTGAGGCGCAGGAAAATTGTCCCCAGAGCATGGCTTCAGAGCCCTGCTTTGAAATCTATGGGCTGGGAATTCCCAGGCCTTTTAAAAGCTTACACTTAAAAGCGCCAAAAACTTCCTCTGATGGCACTTTGGGGCCTGTGTGGGGGTAGATGGGGATCAAGGTGCCCTGGCACAGCTCTGCCAAGGCAGGTTGGTGTTAGCTGGCATTTTGGCATGTGGACCCACTGCTTCCACGGGCCATGTGACTTGCACATCCCTCTGCTCTGTACAATTCTTGCTCTTTTACTCATTTCTCTTCCAAATTCTCAAGAAGGTTCCCTGCATTATCTCTGCAGTCTCAAGATCCTCAGCTTTCCCAGTAAGAAGAGCAGTGGGGCAGCTCATCTTACAGAAAGTCCCATTAGTGATTATTGATCAGATATAAATCATCTGATGTTTGTAATTATTGACCTGGCTTTGAATCAGTCTTTGGGGCTCATCAGAAAAGGAGTGCCTGACCTGCTTTTTTCCAAGGAGAGGAAAAAGTGCTGCTGGCTAAAGGGAGCAAGATAGCATCTGTTAATACCAAAGGATTTAGTTAAGGAAAGTTAAAGTTTTCTGTCCTGTTCTTGGTGTTAATTCATTCAACATGTCTGTAATTGATTAGAGGATGTCATCAACTCTGCAAGGGGACACTACCCCTGCCCTCTGCCTGGGAAAATCTGCCTCAGAGCTGTGGTAACATGGTGAGGTTTGTATATAAGATCCCTATGACACAAAACCTTTAAATACACACTGTGCATATTTAAAGCATTTCCACATTGTGTGCAGTTTCCTAAGAATATTTTTGATTCACACTGGCTAAGCTGCTCCCATCCTTTCTGTCTGCCTGGTGACACCTGGTGGGCATCAATTATTCCTTAAAAAACAACTTCTGAGGACAAAGCATCTACTTTTGCATGACACTAGGTCCCATCTATTTGAAATACATTGCCCACGTGCTTCTGTGCTGGTTGTCTCCTGCTGCAAGCAAGCTGTGAGATCTGAGTGTAACTCCTAAGCACAATAAATATGTTATTTATAACTTGTTACTTTTGGGGAAACATTGAATCATTTCTTCTGAAACTTATTATAGGATCATTCCTGAGTCTCCTCGGTGGCTGATCTCCCAGGGAAGATATAAGGAGGCAGAAGCTATTATCCAAAAGGCTGCAAAAATGAATGGCATTCCAGCCCCAGCTGTGCTTTTTGACACTGCAGAGGTATGTTCCACACATCCTGGTGCTTTACCTCGCTGGCACTTCCCTGTTTGGCTGGTTGACTTGTTGGGAAATGCCAGCAGAGCTGGTTTGCACCAGCAGCTCTTGGGCTGGCAGTGGCTGCTGGCCTGCGGTAAGTGCTGGGTTAGCAAAGTGATCAAAGAGATCAAAGTGAGAATCCAGAGGGAGGTTTTATTTGTTTGCTTTTCACAGTAAAATTCTCTTCCTCAGCAGTGGTTTATTGTGGTTTTCAAAGCAAGGGTGACCCAGATTGCTTCCTCCTCTGGGCACTGCAAAGACCTAAGGAGAATGTGTTTGTGCCCGTTTCAGTTTGGTGCTTTTTTAGCAGTTTGCAGTTTAGCGAGGGCCCTTTGCAGGGGTCTGTGTGGGGGACCCTGAATCAGCACCCACATGAGCTGGGTCTGTGTGGAGCCTCAGGGACTCCTCAGGTTGCCCAAACCAGCCAAAGCACCGGAGTGCTACAAGGGGACTTGGAAACCATGATGTGAGTGAAGACAGTGAAGAACATCAAGCTCTTCTTCAAAACTGTGGTTTTCTGTATTTCATATCTGTTGGTTAAAAGAAGAAAGTCTGGTGAAACCCGGCAGCCCAGCAGCAGGGAGCAGCACAGCCACAGTGGGATGGTTGGTTCCTGTGCTCATCTCTCCCCCTGCTGGCTCTGCCCTCACTGGAGCTCCTCACAGAGGTTTTTCTTGTGCAAAGACTCCTCCAGCCTTGCGTCAGCAATGACCTTGTGTCTGTAGGTCGGATCTTCCTCTGCTGCCTTATACTGCCACCTTCCTTTGGCAGTAGGAAGAGAGAGCAGAAAGCAAAGCACCGTGTGCTCCTCTGCAGTGGCTGCAGGACAAAGATGCTGAGTTACCCCTCTTCTGGGCAGGACCCATCACTTGACTGTCACACTTATATTTTGGCTGAAGAGTTCTTTCCCAAGTGGAAGTTTTGTGTAAATTGAAGTGCGTGTTCCCATTATGGGAAGCTCATTCTACACCAGCCATGGATAATCACTTCCCTTACTTCACAGCCAGGCCTCAGATGTCTTTCAAACTGGGGATGACTTTTTTGGATTGCAGCATTTTATCATTCCTGCGTATTTTCTTAAACCAAGGAGACACTCACCTGCTTCATGGAAATTTTGTGTGCCAAAATGTCTGTCCAAAAAACCCTGAGGAAGATGTCTGCATGCTAAGTCTCATGTTGGAAGTATTTTTTAAACATTAATAGAAAGACACTCCTTGGAAACCATAATCTGTTCCTAGGAAAGAGCATCTCCTGGGTAGTCCTGTAGGGAGAAGCAGGATGGTTTGTTCTTTGGGCCTGGGGGAAGCCTGGCCACAAGTTCTGGCTTTGCCCTAGCAAGGGCAAAGTGTGCAGGCAGAAAGGCACCCTAATGCCACCCAGAAGATTCCTGCTTCAACCTCAAACTAGACCCTCTATCTCCAATCTGAGGTGGTGGATGCTCCTGTGATGTGCCCTGGCCTCACCAAAATTTCTCATCTATTCTTCTCCCTGTCAGGGTGCTGGCAGGCAGCAAAACTGGCTGATTTCCTGCATTCATTTGCCATCACTTATGAAGGTTTGAGAGAGTTGAATGGACAGTGCAGAGAATGGACAGAACAATGCCTCTGGTACTGAGGTTAATTCTGGAACTACTGTGCGAGATCCTTAAGGAAACTTTAACTCATCTGCCTGCTCAGCTGATTCTCCTTTCTAATTAATCTTCGTGGTGCAGTGGAAACTCCCATGAGTACAGCTGGGTGCAAGGACAAGCTCCACTAAGGACTGTGGTCCCTGGTGCAGAAGTGGCCCTTGGGCTGACCTCTTATCCCCTGATAGCCATAACTCCATAACTGCCTGGACTGTGGGTAGCAGAGGTTGTTATGCTCTTAGGTGTGTGGGAATTTTTTTGGTTTTGTTTTCCTTTTTCCTTCAGATGCAGGATTCGAAGCCCCAGCAGCAGCAGAAGGCTATCCTTCTGGACCTATTTCGAACCCGAAACATTGCAACTATTACTATTATGTCATTACTTTTGTGGTAAGGAAATGTGTATTCGTAAAGTACCCAGGCAATAGAACAGTTCCTGATTTGAGGGCACGTGCCACGGGTTTAGATAATAAGTCTGAGCTTCGGAGTCGAGCTCCAGTGGTCCTTGGCTGGTACATGGCCCTCAGTGTCCTCACAACCCCACCACATTAACACACAAGAATATGGAGACAGTAGCCTTGACTCAGATGTAAAATAGTTAGAAAACTATATGTAACAACTTCTGTATTTTTAAGTAATTTGTTTGTTTTGGTTTTTTTTTAATGCTCCCCATCTCTGTAACCTCTATTTGAAGACAAATATTTTTCTTGAAGCAAAGGCAGCAACTCAGTAACATAACAAGAGCCAGACCCATGGCCAGCATTTTTGTTCTGTTCTGTTCTGTGCCCATCTCAGTGAGATCCTGGTCCCTGCCTGGGCAGCCATGAGAAATGAGGACCCAATAATGCTCTTTAGACAAACCAGAACTCTTTCTGTCCATATTCACTCCAGCAGAAAGCAACTGGCTAGCACATTTGGTAAGGCACTCCTGAGATCTGAAACATGAACATCCAGCTCTCTGTGAAGATTAAATAAGATCTAATGGAACTGCTGAGGGTGGGAGATCCTGACACTAGCTGCAAGTAGGAATGTAGTTGGCTTTGGAAGCTTGCAAGATTTTCATTGTGTGGTTGAGTCCGTTGCAGTGAAAAGCCTTTGTGAACAACTTTCAGAAAGCTTTTTACTCGGTGTAGTGTATGCAGGAAGGACAGAGAAATTTGAGGTGTCTTCAAGCTGCTGTGGATATGATCACTGAATGGGATGACAAAATTAGAAAGAGGGGGTTGCCACTGAGACTTTTTTAAGCCACAATGCCTGTGGCGGTGCTTTGCAGTATCCTATTTTTGTAACAACATCTGAGGCAACACTGGAGGCATTCAGAGACTGCTGTTTCTGGAATAATTTGTTTTTATTGCTTTTCTCAGGTTTTTCACATCAGTTGGTTACTTTGGCCTGTCCCTCAGCACTCCAGACTGGCATGGAAATGCCTATGTCAACTGTTTCCTCTCAGCTGTTATTGAAGTTCCAGCATATGTGATCGCCTGGCTTCTCCTCCGCTCCCTCCCACGGCGCTACTCCTTATCTGGCACCTTGTTTTTAGGGGGAAGTGTTGTCCTCTTCATTCAGCTGGTTCCTGCAGGTACAAAATTAAACATGTGACTTAAGTATATGAAACATTCAAAATATGTGATGGTACTGTGTAATAGTACTGCAAAATTACTGGAAACCAGGATCAAATTTAGAATTCAAGGTCAAGTTTATGCTGATCCCTTGCAGCCTTAGGTTGTTTTTTTTTGCATTTGTATATGCTGAGTCACACTCGACTCTCATTTATTGTGTCAAATTACTGAGCTTTATATAGTTCAGGGGGAACCAACTTCTAAAATGAAAGCTGGAAATGTACTGTGATCTATCTGGTTGTGCTTCCAGGCTACAAAAACCTGTATCCAGATTTCCCTCTTTGTAAATCTCCAAAGGATTTTGTGGAAAAGGGGTGGGTTCAAGTTTGTAGTTTATTGCTGTGTAATCCAGAGTTTTGTTCCATTTCAAGAATGCTGTTTTACTTGAAGACAACCAAAATCTGAAAAATACAGAATAACCTGAGCATCTACATTATGCTTAGTGGGGAGTTTGGTGTCATCTAGGGATGGGATTAATACTTTGTATAATTAAAAAAACCTAAAGTGCCCAACTCGTGACCTTTTGGAAAAACACAGCAATACAGTCTTTTGGATGTAGAAATAATACAGGTAATAAGCACAGGGTGTTGTTTATTCACCTTGATTTTATTTTTTCTCCTCCAGAACTTAATGTCCTGTCTGTTGGACTGGTGATGCTTGGGAAGTTTGGCATCACAGCTGCATTTTCAATGCTTTATGTCTACAACGTGGAGCTGTACCCCACGCTGGTGCGGAACATGGCAGTGGGAGCCACCTCCACGGCCTCCAGGCTGGGCAGCATCATCGCTCCTTACTTCGTTTACCTGGGTGAGATCATCTTCTTCCTGCCTTGCACCACACAACTGCCACAACAGAGAAGTTGTCTGAGCTTCTGCAGTGCAGGCTCAGCTTTAAGTCCCTTCACTTGTTGGCTTTTCAGTTCCTTCTCTTTTGGCTTGGGTATGAGTTCACATGGCAGAAATTAAGTGGAGCTCCCTGGGTTTCACAGAAGGATCAGGCACTTCATTCCTTTAGGGACCATTCGTGTATCCTTTAAGTGAGTTAGAGCTGGTCCAATAGAATGGTGAAGTTTATAAACTGTGCAAGCAGAGGGGCTGAAATGATAATCACATCTCAGGATGCCAGTTAGTTACCCAGGAGAGTGTGACAAGAAGTGGTCTTGCAAGTAAGGAAATGTAGCAGTAGGAAATTCATTGCATGGCACTGTCCCTGTGCATCCTGAGATGGGTATGTTGGCAGGTGGGAATCCAAGCATTCCCAGGATTTGTGCTCTCTAAAGTAATACACGCAAAACATACAGGTTAAGTGGCATGAAAGTGTGTTTACTTGAAGTGGGTTTTTAAATTTTTTTTTGTTTTGTTTCTAAGCCAGTCATCTCAGCATTCATTCATTTTGCTTTTTCTTTTTGCTCAATATTTCTGCAAGCAGAATTATTAATTTCCTCATAGGCTTTTTTTGACACTCAATGCCATCACATTCTGAGTGCTGCACACATATTAACAAATACTTTTTGTTTGGTTTGGTTTTTTGTTTAATACATAAAATACATGCTCCTCCTGTTGCAGACTGGAAAGAGGGAT